>NC_057864.1:337439252-337747109 GCF_019393635.1 Dromiciops gliroides | reverse complement strand
TGGAGGTTCATACCATAAGATTATAAACCCTGGCCCAAGTCCCTCCCCTGGCATAATTCTCTAGGCTAGCATGAACGGATGAGCACTCAGTCTTGGATATCATTTTCCAAAGGGAGGAGTCCCTTCCCATTTTATATTTGAAAGGATGGTAGCACTTAGGGAAAAAATTAGCTGTGGTGCCCTCCCACCTCCCTTTAAATAATAAAAATAATTAATAATAATAATAACAACTAGAATTTATATAGAACTTTAAGGTTTGCAAAGTTCTTTACAAGTATTCCCTTATTTTATCCTCACAACAATCCTAGGTAGTAGATGTTACCCCCAACCCAAAAGGCAGGGAGTAGATTACTGGGAGTTGGAGCCTAAATTCGGATGAGGGAGAAGCAATGGAAGAGGACTAGGTATACATGCTTTACCCATGAATGGATTTGGCATTCACAGTGATTTAATTTGCAACACTCTGGTGGGAATGGGGATGGGACAGACATAGATTTTAAATATGTATTGAACACTAAGGTGTACCTTTAAAAAGACAACTTCAATGTAGCTGGAGAAAATTAATACAGAAAAGGACATTAATAGTTACTCTTCCCCGTTCCTTCATTTTTTATCCTTGATTCTTTTTTTTGTTTGTTTGCTTGTTTTTGGTTTGGTTTTGGGTTTTTGGGGGGGGTCACACAGCTAGTAAGTGTGAAGTGTCTGAGGCCGGATTTGAACTCAGGTCTTTCTGAATCCAGGGCTGGTGCTCTATCCACTGTGCCACCTAGCTGCCCCCCTTCATTTTTTTTATTTTTATTTTCATTTATTTATTTTTAGTGAGGCAATTGGGGTTAAGTGACTTGCCCAGGGTCACACAGCTAGTAAGTGTTAAATGTCTGAGGCCAGATTTGAACTCAGGTACTCCTGACTCCAGGGCCAGTGCTCTATCCACCTCGCCACCTAGCTGCCCTGACCCCCTTCATTTTTTAGAACAAGGAAACTGAAACTCATAGAGACTAGGTGACTTGCTCAAGGTCACTTGGATAGACATTGGATTTGAACTCCAGACTTCTGATTCCAAATATATATGATAACTTAAGGTTGAAGAAAGTACCAACAAATAGGGTGTTGAGGAAAGGTTTCTGCAGAGGAGGCACATGAGCTAAATCTTAAAGGAAGGGAGGGATTCTGTGCATTTTGAACATGAGGGACATTCCATGGACATGGC
Source organism: Dromiciops gliroides (assembly GCF_019393635.1). Taxonomy (NCBI): domain Eukaryota; kingdom Metazoa; phylum Chordata; class Mammalia; order Microbiotheria; family Microbiotheriidae; genus Dromiciops; species Dromiciops gliroides. Next base: position 337,745,899 of record NC_057864.1, on the reverse strand, counting down.
TAGTTTGAATGGAATGTAGACTACATGAAGACAGTAATGCAAAGCAAGCCTGGAAAGGTGGTCTGGAATCAAATTGTGATGGGCTTTCAATGTCAAGAAACATTATGTTTTATCCTAGATATCATAGGGAGCCACTGAAGGTCCTTGAGCAGGGTAGTGGTATGGTCATATTTGTGGTTTAAGACGATTATTTTCACAGCCATTTATAGGATAGATTGGAAGGCAGAGAGACTAAAAGCTAAGTCAATTTAGGAGGCTGTTGGCCCTTAGCACAGTGAACACCAACAACTCTAGCTAAATGAAGAGGTCCTATCATTTACATTCCATATGGCTTTTCTTTCAACCTGTCCATCCTACCCTCATATGAATGAATCAATTAACAAACATTTTTATTAAGTGCCTTTTATGTATCAAGTGCTGAGCTAGGTGAGACAAAGACAAAAATGAAACAATTTCTGTCCTCAGTCAAACCTTTGACAATACAATAATTTTCTTAACCCAGTTCTCATCCGTCTCTAACAGCTTGGCTCTTCTGAGTGGTGCTGAAGTCACTCAGTCCACTGCTAATTTTTGTTCTAAAAATCACACCCTGAATGAAAGAGGACTGAGTTATCTCTAGGAATAGTAGTGACTTTGGTCACAAACATGGCTCCATCTCCAACCCCATGGTGTAAATTGAAATCATGTCTCTTATGCAGTCCTGATAACTGCAGAAGGCCATGAGCAGATGGCAAGAGTCCAGTGTCCTGAAGAACCATTCAGCTTTCTCCCTCTGGTGAATAAGTTGGTCTGTCTTCCTGCTATCTTGATGCATGTGACTGGGCTTATCTGTCACACTTGTCAGTGTAATGTGAAGAGTGTGTGTACATGGACCATGCTTCCCTGGTTTTTGCTTTGGTATTCAGGTGAAGAAATTCTCTGAGAGTGTGTTCTCTCAGCCGAGAGCGAATCACTGAGAAATAGGAGATTTCATATAACCAAAGCTCTCTGACTTTTGTATTTACCAGTGGATTTTGAAGGATTCTCATCCATAATTAGATCCAAACTTCAGTGTTCAAAATACAGAAACAAGGTAAATCAGATCTTACTACAGCCTGCATTTTTATTGTATACTGTCATTTTTCTGGGTTAGAGTTTGGGGTTGTCTTGGGAGAGAATTATGAGTTTGAATGCTCCATACTTATAAAGTTATCATTATCCTGAATCACCAAATGGCAAAATTCCATATCTTCAGTGGATCTTTTCATCACCCAAATGAATTGTCATGATTAGGTTCATTATATTATAAAAAGATGTGAGATTTTTCTTTTCTTTTCTTTCTTTCTTTCTTTCTTTCTTTCTTTTTTTTTTTTTTTTTTTTGGTGAGGCAATTGGGGTTAAGTGGCTTGCCCAGGATCACACAGCTAGCTAGTAAGTTGTCAAGTGTCTGAGGCTGGATTTGAACTCAGGTCCCCCTGATGCCAGGGCCGTTACTCTATCCACTGTGCTACCTAGCTGCCCCCTGAACAAGAATTTATTAAGAGCTTACTGTGTGTAAGTCCCTATGCTAGGCTTTGGGGATACAAAGACAAAACCAAAAGTCTGTACCCTCAAGAAGCTTACCTTCTGTTGCCTCTTTCTTTCCTCTTATTTTTGTCTGTTTCTTTTTATATACATACACACATGCTTCTATATCACCTATCTCATTCTGCCTTATTTGGGTACATATTTTACCTCTTCTGCTAGATTATAAACTCCTTGAAGGCAGGAAATGAAGTTTTGTCCAAGCTTTCTTTCCCCATAACACCCAGCCCATTGTCTATCTCTATAGTAAATATTCAATATATCTCTGCTAAACTTAGTTGAATGGATTAGCAGGTGTGACAATAAAATTAGGGAAATTATTCCATAAGCCCCACCTAAATATTAATATCATGACTTCACAGTCACAATTCATATCCACAGCTGTGGGTAAGCATGCCTAAATGAAGTTTTTCTCTATACTTCAGCAGAATGTCATCTGCTAATTTAGTGACAAGCCAACTACCTCATGGAGCTTGCTATATATTATATGTTCTTGTAAGTACATAGAGAATAGAGATCTTTCCATACTGACTTTTGTCTTAAAAAAACATGTCTTGGGGCAGCTAGGTGGCACAGTGGATAGAGCACTGGCCCTGGAGTCAGGAGGACCTGAGTTCAAATCTGGCCTCAGACACTCAATACTTACTAACTATGTGACCCTGGGCAAGTCACTTATCCCTAATTGCCTCACTAAAAAAACCCAAAACCCCCCCAAAAACCAAAACCAAAACCAAAACAAAAACAAACAAACAAAAAAAACCCCATCTCTTAGGTCACTATTTTCTAACTTCTAGAAAAATTAAGCATCTCTATGGTGTTTCTACACAACACAATATACAAAGGATGCAGTTGGGAAGAACAATTAGCAAATTCAAATGTTAAAGTTGGCTAAATAATTCTTTTATTACTTGTTTATGGCCATAGCATTTAAAGGCCTGGCTAAACCGGTCTCCTGGCTACAAAATTCAGTAATATAAAATTCAAGGATACTTGTGTAAATGTAAGCACATTTACATTTAAACACCATCTCTTCCTTGTCTTAATAGAGGTGGGACTTCTAACTTGAAATAAACAATCAAATAGAACAGAAACCCATGAATTTGCTAATTGTTTTTTCCTAGGTTATTACCTTGTGTTTAGTGAAGTTTGTAATTCAAGAGAGGTGGCTAAGGAAATTTTACTTTAAGAAATGTCTTTCCCTATGCAAACAAAACAAACGCAAATCCCAAATGTCTGTTTGAAATTCTTAGTTTTTGTCCATTATTAAAGAACTTTTTTTTTTTTTTTTTTGGTGAGGCAATTGGGGTTAAACGATTTGCCCAGGGTCACACAGCTAGTAAGTGTCAAGTGTCTGAGGTCAGATTTGAACTCAGGTCCTCCTGAATCCAGGGCTGGTGCTCTATCCACTGCGCCATCTAGCTGCCCCATTTTTGTCCATTATTAATAGATTCTAGAGGCCCTGATACTTCCCTCCTCTCAAAAATGTAACCCTCTTCTATAATTATTCTGGGGATTTTCCACCCCCTACTTGCTCCTTGGCCCTCTCCCCCAATAGTAATATTTCACTTTAACCCATGATATGAGAGGACTATTACACAACAACAAAAAAAAAACACAAAACAAAACTAAAAAAGAGTAGGACACAATACTGTTGTCAGTATATAACATTACAGGTTAAACAGGCTTTTGTTAGCTCATTTCGGATCCCAGCCTCCATTTATAACCCTGTTTCTATGAGAAAGTGCCGAAATGAGTTCCACATTTGACAGAAATGAAATATATCTTTCCCCTTCCACCTCCCAAACAGTTCTATGATGGAAAGAACCCTGGCTCTGGAATGAGAGGTCTTAGGTTCAAAACTCTACTCCATCACTCTGGGCATTTTCACTGACTATCTCCCATACCCAGGACACTATTCTACAGGAAGCCTTCCCCAACTTCTCTAAATTTCAGTGCCTTCCCCCATTACTTATTTCTTATCTATCCTCTATATGGCTTGCTTTGTAAATATTTGCATGTTGTTTCCTCTTTCCCCCCTCCCCATTTAGATTGAAAGCTCCTTGAGGGCAGGGACTGTATTTGGTGGGGATGTGTGTGTGTGTGTGTGTGTGTGTGTGTGTGTGTGTATTCCCAGCTCTTAGCACAATTTCTGGCACATAGTAGGTGCTAAGTAAATGTTTATTGAATTGAATTGAACTATCTTTCCTCATCTCTGCCAGCTGCTTGAAAGTAGGAACTACTGTCTTTTAGCTTTCTTTCCCCATCACTTAGCACAGTGCTTGACATACAGCAGGTGTATAATAAATGATTGTTGACTAATTTCGATACTTTTATGATTTTAAAGTAAGAAGGTCTGAGTTCAAATGGAGCCTCAGATACATACTCTAGCTTTGTGACTCTGGAGAAGTAATTTAGTCTAAGTTACCTCATCTGTAAAATGGCACCAACCTCCCAGGGTTATTGTTAGGATTGAATGACACAATATTTGTAAAGCACTTTGCAAATCTTAGAAGATATAAGCACAATATAAATATATAAACATAAGAGATATTATGTAATATATAATGTATTATATGACTCATATTACATATAATATAAATATAAATGCTATCTTTTTGGGGGGTGCGGTGCAATGAGGGTTAAGTGACTTGCCCAGGGTCACACAGCTAGTAAGTGTCACGTGTCTGAGGCCGGATTTGAACTCGGGTCCTCCTGAATCCAGGGCCGGTGCTTTATCCACTGTACCACCTAGCTGCCCCAATGCTACCTATTTTTAAAGAGGCAGGGTGGTATAGTGGATAGAGTTAACACACCTGAAGTAGGGAAGACCTGGGTTCAAATCCCATCTCTAACACTTACTAGTCATAAACAAGTTATTTATCTTCTCTGAGCATTAGTTTTCCTTATCTGTAAAGTAGGGATGATATCTTCATATCTTCCTTACATCTTTCTCTTGAGGCTCAAATGACAGGTTACATATATGTATGTATATATAAACACATACATACATATATCTATATACATATATGCATATACAAATATGTGAATATATGAAATGCATGCATTTACATTATATACATGTATGTGTGTATATTTGTGTATATAAATAGAGACAGAAGAGAAGGAAGGAGAAAGGGGAGAGAGAAAATGCATTTGCTTTGGGAGTGGTGGATAAATGCCAAATATTATTATCTCAATGCAAAAATTATTAATGTTCTCATTTTACAAATGAGAAAATTGAAACCTAGAGAAATGAGGCCTTTTTTCAGTTCATGGGTACAACATGGTTGGGTGCAACAGTGGAACCCAAGAAGCATATGGTGTAGGGCAAAGAATTCTGTGTCTCTTTGGGCAAGTTACCCTCTCTGAGCCTCAGTTTCTTCATCTATAAAATGGGAATGATAATGGCACCCACCTCCCAGGATTGTTCAAAGGATCAAATGAAATACTGAATGCAAAGTGCTTTGCAAGTCTTACAATGCTATCTGAATGTCATATATGATGATGGCGATGATGACTCCTGATTCCCAATCCAGTAGTTTTTTCCATTTCCCCCATTTTTCAGATGTGGAACTGAAAACACATTCAGATCCATGACATCCATGAGGTTATTTATTGAGTTTTCACATGGGTGTGTGAGAGGCAGAGAGACAGAGACAGAGTGTACACACATGTAAAAATGTACTGGATTATTTAAAAACTAGATTCAAGGCAATTCTATTCCTGGGAATTATTTTTTCAGCTCTAGGAAAAAAAATCATTTCATCCTACCTCCATTTACAACCGGCTCTCATTTTTCATAAGCTTTTGGGCTGTATCCAGGGAAAGGACATCACTACTTACAAAGCACTCCACAACATGAGAAATGCTGGCATTTTCACAAAGGCATTTGTCAAGCAGTTTGTATGTTTCACCAGGCCTCGACACTACATTTTTTCACATCTGTCATGTGTTCTAGCTAACCTATTAAATTTGCCTGTCCTGGAGATGCCAGGCTGGATTCATAGATCTCCCTGACACCTTTGCAGTAGCCAGTCCATGTAGTTTATTTATTATCTTTATAAGCACAGACCACTGCAAAGGTTTTACAAACTTGCCGTTGGGCAAGTCCATTTTTCTTCTTCCTGAGGCTGGTTTATGAGTTGCTGTTAAATCCTGGGCAAATCTTAACATGTAATTTGTGTGTGCTACTGGTCTTTATCTAGTACAATTGTGTGACCCCGCCTCCTCTCTTCCCCCCACATTCCCTCCTCACACCCCGCCCCCCAGCTTCTCCAGAAGGTTCATACTCGTAGGCCACTAGACAAAGGTCCCATCCATGACCACTCTCCCCTTTGCCCCATCCACCTGACAGATGTTGTCTTCGGATGTTTTATAGGCAGTTCTAGTTAGAGTTCTTTTAACAACTCACTCCGAGACCACAGCCAAATTGTTTCACCTCTCCAGAGTTCAATTTTTTCATTTCTGAAATAATTAGATAACTTGTACAATCTGGTTAGTTTTAGTTAGAGTTCAGCTTCTGACTCACTCATATCACAGTCAAATTTTCCAGAGCTAACTTTTCTCATTTCTGAAATAACTAGATAACTTGTACAATCTATTGGATTCAGTTTGACAAGAATTGATTGAGCACCTACTGTGTTTGAGGCAGGCACTGTGCTAAGGATGCTATTAATAATTAGCATTTTATAGGACCTACTATGTGCCAGGTACTATGCTAAGTGCTTTACAAATATTATCTCATTTATTCCTCACCATAGCCCTAGTAGATAGGTATTATTATTATTATTATTATTATTATTATTATTATTTGGTGAGGCAATTGGGGTTAAGTGACTTGCCCAGGGTCACACAGCTAGTAAGTGTCAAGTGTCTGAGGCCAGATTTGAACTCCTGAATCCAGGGCTGATGCTTTATCCACTGCACCACCTAGCTGCCTATGATATTATTATTAATCCCCATTTTACTGTTGAGGAAATTGAGGCAAACAAAGGTTAAAGTCACTTGTACAGGGTCTTACAGCTATTAAGTATCTGAGGCCAGATTTGAACTGAGGTCTTCCTAACTACAGGCTGTGCTATTAGTTGCCTGATATTAAGATGAAACGTGACAATATCTTTGTCCTCAAGGAGTTTAAATTCTACTGGGGAAAATGAAATATACCCTAATAAGTAAGTACAAAATAATTAGGGCTGAAAAGGAGAGGAGTCAGGAAAGATTTTCATATGGAAGTAGAACTGGAAATGTGACTTGAAGGAAGATAGAGATTCCAAAAGGTGAGGAGGAACGCAGACAGACTGGGCAAAGGAATGGAAATAGGAGCTGGGATACCATGTATGAGGGTAAGCAAGCAAACCGGTTTGTCTTGGAGCACAGAGCACATAAGAGAGAGTAGGATGAGATCAGTCTAGAAACAGAGGTGAGAGCCAGATTGTGAAGGCCTTGAAATGTCAAAGAGAATTCAGATTTTATCCTAGATACAATAGGGAGCTACTGAATCTTTTTGAATAGTGTAAAGTGATCAGAGCTGCACTTTTGGAGTGTGGAGGTTGGGTTGGAATTGGGGGAGGGGAAGACACATGGATACCAAATTATTGGTGCGTTTAATGGCTTAGATAAGGGTTGATTATGGCTTGACCTTAACTGGTAGCAATTTGAGTGAGAAGAAGGGGAATTAGAAAGACTGGTTGGATAAATAAGGGTGGGTGGGGTGAATGAAAATGAAGAGTTGAGGATAGCCCTGAGGTTGCCAACCTGGGTGACTGGATGAGGAGGCTATTCCTGTTGGAAATTTAAAAGTTAGGAGCAGGGATAAGTTTAGAGTGAGAGATAACGAGTTTTATTTTGTATATGTTGAGTTTAAGATGCTTCAAGAGAAGATGTCCAACAGGCAGCTTGATGATATGGGAATTGGAGCCAAGGAAAGCAATGAGGATTGGCTATGTCCATTTGGGAGTCATCTGCAAAGAGATAATTAAGTTGAAGAGATCCTTAGGAAAGAGTGTAGAGATAAAAGGGAACATCCAGGACAGGGCCGACATCCAGCAAAGGAAGTAGAGAAAGATGAGCTAAAAGGGTAAGAGGAGAACCAGGAGCAGCATCCTGAGGAGAACCAGGAGCAGCATCCTGAGAAGCCAAGGGGGCAGAGGTCAACAGGCTATAGTGATGTCAAGAAGGATAATGACAGAAGTCTTTTGTAGTTCTACAAATTTCTGACCCCACTATACTCCAGGATCTGATCCTCGATTTCCTTCTACTTTTGACTAGTTCTAGAGTCTTTCTTTAAAACGAGCTTTTCTTTTTCTGTTTAACCAGTTGAGGTAATATGGGAAATCAGTTCCCTGAGCTTACCGAGAAAGAATGCTTGCTTTCCATAGACTCACCTGCTCATTTTTCTTCATTTTTCTTTATTCATGCCAAAAAGAGGACATTAGACTCAACCCCAGTCTTGACAGCTACAAAATCATTAATAGCACAGTAGACTCCCAGTCTTTTCTAATCAGAGCACCTATTATCATCCTGATTAATTCAAATGCTGTGATGAAGTAGGATTTAAAAGTATTTGACAAATGTGATTTCCTTGATTCTTAATCCTCTCCTTGAGTGCACATGTCTTTAAACACAATGGCATTCAGATGGCTTTCTGATGCATTAAAGATTTTCCAACAGAATGTTCCAGTGCAGAACACCTTCTCTCATCCACATCCCACAGAGAGCAAGAAGAAAGACTTCTTAGCCTGTGAAATCCCTTCCCCAACCATAGTGCACACATGCAGTGACAGGGAGGCAGAGGGTCTGTTTTCCTCAGCATGAATGGGCTTCTGTGTATTTTTTCAAATCCTTTATGAGGAAGAGAAAATAGGACAATAGAAAACTGCTGTGACCCTGTGGTCTAAGAAAGAGACACAGGAATTCTTAAATTCCAATCCAAAGAGTCTCCACAGGTAACCTGGGAGAGTTCATTTCATCAATGCTCAGTGTCTTCATTTTTCTATTGTAAAACAAGAGTAATGATTCCCTGTTTATAAGATTGCCTATTTAGTGATTGGATAGTGGATATTTAGCCTATTGGAGATTTCCCACTGGTTGTACCTTTTGTTTTAAAAAAAAATTGGGCTTGTGATTTCATTGGTATGAGGTGTTGCCAATGTAGATCAGTACTTACCCTGAAATGTATCGTCCTAGAGAGTTGTCTGGGAGCACTAAGAAGTTAATTGACTTGCCCAGGGTCACAGATCCATATGTGCCAGACATGGAATTTGAATCCACATCTACCTGACTCTGGAGGCAGCTGGGTAGCTTAGTGGATAGATAGTTGGACCAAGAGTATGGAAGACCTGAGTTCAAATCCAGTCTCAGACACTCACTAGCTGTGTGACCCTGAGCAAATCACTTAACGACTGTTTGCCTTAATCCAACAGAGAAGAAAGTGGCAAACCACTCTAGAATCTTTGCCAAGAAAACCCCATGATCAGTATTGGTGTGCTATGGTCCATAGGTTCCCAAAGAGTCAGACAGGACTGAACAACCACTACCTGATTCTAAGACCTGCTTTTTATGCACTAGAGAGCTTAAATTCTACAAGGGTAAACAACAAACATCTTGTTAATTAAATACAAAATATATACAAATTAAGTTCAAAATAATTTTGAAGTCATGATGTAGGTCCAACATAAAACTTATTACCCCTTCCTCCCTACCCTTCACCCCAATCCTCCTTTCTCCCCAACTTCACTATTTCTATCTAGGGGATCCTGACCCAATCAGCCAAGTTTCCAATCTCATACTTGTCCTTAACTCTTCCCTCTCCCTCACCCCCATATACCCAATCAGTTGCCACGTCTTTTACCTCTACACCATTTCCTAAATCCATCCGCTTCTCTCCACTCACTGGGAACCTCCCCCAGTTTGAATTCTCATCACCTGTCACCTGAATCATTGCAATAGACTCCTAATTGGTTTCCCTGCCTCAAGTTTCTTTCCTCTAATCTATCTTCCAGACAGCTGCCAAAGTGATATTCCTAAAGCAGAGTTCTTACTATGAAAAGCTCCAGTGGCCCCTGTTGCCTGTAAGATAAAATACAAACTCTATTTGGCTTTTAAAGCCCTTCACAAACTGCCTCCAGTCTTCCTTTCTATCCGTATTTCATGTTATTCCCCTTCACATACCTGATGTGTGGTAGCAGTATGAATAAGAGGGAAAGACAGTGTGGGTGTTGGGGGGCAGTGTTTTGCAGTAGAATTCATGGTACATTATGGAAGAAAAATTGACAGATCTTAGCAGCTGATTGAGTAGGAAGTTGGTGATGGTAAGGAAAGAGGAGTCAAAGATGACTCAAAGGTTTACAGTCTGGTTGGCCTAGAAGATAATAGTGCTATCAACATTGTGTAAGGGCTGGGATACTGCCTGTCTCTTGTCACTTCTATGTGGGTTCAGTCTCATCCATCAGCCACACTACCTTAAGCCTACTCTCACCCTATGCTCTAGAAAGGGGCACCATCTGGGAAGTATGGCCCCAGATATTTACTAGCAATGTGGCCCTGGACAAGTCACTCAACCTCTGTCTGCTTCAGATTCCTTAAGTATAAAATGGGGATAATAATAGCACCTACCTCTCAGGGTTGGTTTAAGGATCAAATGAGATAATTGTAAAATGCTCAGCACAGTGTTTGGCACAGAGTAGGCACTTAATAAATCCTTCCTTCCTTCTTCCCTTCCTCCCTCTCTTCTTCCTTCCTCTCTCCATCCTTTCCTCCCTTCTTCCTTCTTTCCTTCCTTACTTCTTCCTCTCTCCCTCTCCCTCCTTCCTTCCCTTCCTCTTTCCTTCCTCCCTTCTCTCCTTTTCCTTTCTTCCATCCTTCCTTCTTCCTTTCCTTCCTTCCTTCCTCCTCCCTCCCTTCTTCCTTCCTCTCTCCCTCTTCCTCCTTCCCTCCCTTCCTTCCTCCTTCCTTCCTTCCTTCCTTTCTTTCTTTCTTTCTTTCTTTCTTTCTTTCTTTCTTTCTTTCTTTCTTTCTTTCTTTCTTTCTTTCTTTCTTTCTTTCCTTCCTTCCTTCCTTCCTTCCTTCCTTCCTTCCTTCCTTCCTTCCTCCCTCTCTCCCTCTCCTTTCCTCCTCTCTTCCTCCCTCCCTCTCCTTCTTCCCTCCCTTCCTTCCTTCCTTCCTTCCTTCCTTCCTTCCTTCCTTCCTTCCTTCCTTCCTTCCTTTCTTCCTTCCATCCATCCATCATTCCTTTCTTCCTTCTTTTAATGCCCTAAATCACTTAGCTAGTATTAAGTGCCTGCTCTCTGCCAGGCACTATATCGTAGGCAATGGAGATGGGGCATAGGGACTGGATTTCATTTATACAGGGAACTCGCAAGTGAAGAAACTCCCTTTATTGTTGTAGCTCAGAGCCTTCTGTGCAACTCAGAATCTTAACAAATTGCCCAAAGCATTGAGAGTTTAAGTGACTTATGCAGGCACTGGGGAAACTAAGGCAAAAATGAAGTATCCCTGCCTTCATTGGGCTTATGCACCATTGTGGAAGATAACATAGATACATATAATTAGACACAAAAGCAAAAAACTGGATTAAGACATATATAAAAATATAAGGTTATTTGAGTGGGAAGGAGGAAGAGGCACTAACAATTGGGGAGATCAGGAAAGGTCTCTTGTAGGGTATGATACTTTAGCTGAGCTTAAAGGAAACGAAAGGTTCGGCAATATAGAGATGTGGAGTGAGTTTGAGCTGGGCTCAGTTTCTCCATCTGTAAAAGAAGAGGTTGAACTAGATGTTCTCTAAAGTCCCTTCCATCTCTAAATGCTATGACCTTTAAGAATCAGTTCAGGGGGGCAGCTAGGTGGCGCAGTGGGTAAAGCACTGGCCCTGAATTCAGGAGGACCTGAGTTCAAATCCGATCTCAGACACTTGACACTTACTAGCTGTGTGACCCTGGGCAAGTCACTTAACCCCCATTGCCCCGCAAAAAAAAAAAAAAAAAAGAAGAATCAGTTCAGTAGGGGCAGCTAGATGGCACAGTAGATAAAGCACCAACCCCGGATCCAGGAGGACCTGAGTTCAAATACAGACTCAGACACTTGACACTTACTAGCTGTGTGACCCTGAGCAAGTCACTTAACCCTCATTGCTCCACAAAAATGAATGAATGAATGAATGAATGAATGAATGAATGAATGAATGAATGAATGAATAAACGTTAAGTACAGTACAAGAGAGATTTGGATTTACTTGTGCTTTTTTGGAGATTCCAGAGCAGTCTTTTAATTGTCCATTCCTATCTTCTGCAATGTCTCTTGTGGAATTCTTGTACCTCCAGCACTTCCCCTTTATATACCAACCGTGTCCTTAGAAGTGAGAGACGTATTCATTATAAATCATTTGGTACTGACAGGAATCAGGAAGGTTGAGCCAATATGAGTCTTTGGTGATGGAAAGTTTTTTTTTTTTCTTTTTCTTGGTGTGATGTAAAAATGGACTTTCCAGGTCCCTAGACTGGGTGACACATGTCTTGGGTGATAAACCCCTTGTAAGGGGATTTACATGGATGTGATGTTGAAGATTCATCCTTCTGAAGAAACCAAGAATAAAGACATAAATGTACCTCCATTCTGTAGTGTCTTTATTGCTTTGATTTAAAGTCAGTGTGGGCTAAAGTGACCTTAAATCATCCTGCCTTCATAGTATTTAAAAAGTCACATTTTCAGTGTTTATCTTAGCACTTCTTAGCAGGTTAACAAATAGACTGTTCATCAAGGCACCTCAACTCAAGGAGAGACTAGGATTAAAACAATACTGAACAGAAAGGGATAGCTGGGTGGTGCAGTGGTTAGAGTACCTAGCCTGTAGTAAGGAAGACTCATTTTCTTGAGTTCAAATCTAGCCTCAGATACTAGCTATGTGACCTTGGGCAAGTCATTTAACTTTATTTGCCTTAGTTTCTCATCTATAAAAATAAGCTGGGGAAGGAAATGGCAAACCACTCCAATATATTTTCCAAGAAGACCCCAAATGGGGTCATGAAAAGTCAGCCATGACTGAACAACCGAGCATAAAGGACATCAGTTGGTACAGGAAAAGAATCTCCCAACCCCTGTTTCTTCTTCTCCCATTTTAGGGCCTAGAGAGAACAGAAATCTTGGTGTCCAGATGGGATCTTAGAGTTGTAGACTTAAGGCCAGAAGAGGACTTAGAGACCCCTTAGTTCAATCTCATTTTACAGAAGAGGAAACTGAGTCTCAGGGGTGTTAAGACCACAAAGATAAGTGTTAGAAGTGGTATTTGAATTCAGATCCGGCGGCACCAGAGCCAGTGTGACTTCAGACACCTTCCTCGCTGTTCAGTCCTCCTGCAATGGCCTTGATAGGGACAGGAGAGGGAAACAACTTGGAGCCCTTCCCTTGTCCAGCAAGAGAATGAGTCTCTTTTCTCCATCCCACCATCTTCCCTGCCCCAACCTCCAACCCCCAGCCCATCACATACACCCACCCACCTCTTGGTGTTCCGTGCCCTGATTAATTAAGAAAATTCATTTCCCCTTCTCTCAGTCTAGAGCCCAGGAGAATCCCTGAGGGGGTAGACCCTGAGTCCATTATCTAATAGCCCTTTCTGCATTTCTTCTATTTGTTCATCCCCATTTAGCCTCAAGTCCTTCTCCAGATGGACAAGATACATCCCGGCCCACCAGCAAGAATCCCTCTACCTGGACTGTGGAAGATGTAGTCTGGTTTGTGAAAGATGCTGACCCTCAGGCCTTGGGACCTCACGTGGAGCTCTTCAGAAAACATGTATGTAGATGTCATAGGCCCTGGGGTTGTGTGTGTGTGTGTGTGTGTGTGTGTGTGTGTGTGTGTGTGTGTGTGGTCTGAGATAAACATACAGATGACACTGATTTGTTCAGGTGGACCAAATGAACAACACCTCACTAAAGAGTACTTGCCTATTCTCCATTACCCAGCTAGAGAATGAAGCTTTATATATAATAATAATAATAATAATAATAAATAATAATAATAATAAATAATAATAATTATTATTATTATTTTGCGGGGCAATGGGGGTTAAGTGACTTGCCCAGGGTCACACAGCTGGTAAGTGTCAAGTGTCTGAGGCTGGATTTGAGCTCAGGTACTCCTGAATCCAGGCCGGTGCTTTATCTACTGTGCCACCTAGCCGCCCCATGAAGCTTTTTTTTTTTTTTCCAGAGGACCGGAGTTTAAATCTCGCCTCTGGTACTTATGACAGATATGATCTTGGAGAAGTCACTTAACCTCTCAAGACCTCAGTTTCCTCATTTGTAAGATGAGGAAGCTGGACTAGAAGGCCTGTAAAGTCCCTTCTAGCTCTAGATCAAAGATCCTATAACTACTTCTGTTATTTCTGCTTCAGGGATAACATTTCCTTTGTCCCACAGGTTAACTGGTTTTGACATTTACCAGTTAGGACAGTTTGGAGTTATTTCCCCCTAAGTAAAATGGTGGCTGGTCTTCCCATTATATTGCTCATTTGAGGACCCACTAATCAAGGGGAGGTTATAGACTATATCCAGTTAGGACCTTTCCTAGAAAATGTGACCTTCTTGCCCTGAACATTGAGGGCCCATTCCCACAAAAAGTGCCAAGGATTTCTTAAGGCTCAAGTCTCAACACTCCTGTGGACCATGAATGTGAGGTGAGGTTTTCCTGGGATCTGAAATTTGTGCTGCTGCTTAGCACTTCCTGTCTCTAAGTACTTACGTATGAGTTATTGCTCATGAATATGGGTCAGGATCATTGGCCTCAGGTTGAAGATAGACCTGGGAGAGTCATTTGAATTACTAGGCTTAACCAAAACGAATGAGACAGAGTTTTTGAAATGCCCTGAGATTCCCTTAGGTCAAGGGCTGGATTTACACTAAACTATCCTATTAACCTGTTTTGTCATCTCCCGGTATAATGCATTATTTGTTTTTACTCTATTCCTGGAAACTTCTTATTCTAAATAAGTTCTTTTGGCAAAGGATTAGAAAAAGTATTGGAGAGTGTCTGTGACAAGCCCACTTCTATGTCATGTGCTTCCCCTATAGTTGCTATAGGTAAGGAAAACTCCCTACCATGTACCCTCAGTGTGATGACTGGCAGCCTCAATAAATTGACACAGTAGCCACATCTGTCATTTATAGAGGAACTGGCATTGCACTGGTGTTGGGGGGGGGAGGGAGGGTAGAAGAAAACTTATTTCCCTACTGACACCCGAATCTTGTTTACATGGTTTTCATTTGCAAAATAATCCAAACATTTATGCTATTAGTCATCCTCCATCCTCATTCAGAAAAAGTCTGAAAAATATGAATAGAATAAATCACCCCCACACTCTTGCCCTGCCTCCCAATACCCCTTCAGTTTTCTCTATCCCTTTCACTATCACAAGCACTGCCATCCTCAGCTCTGTCACTAAAAACTATCTATGAGGAACTTGGGTGAGACCAAGGGTCTCTGCAGTGTCCAACATCTGGAGGGCTTGACATCAAACACGCCAATCCTACTTGCCTTTTTGTGACCATAAAGCAAAGATACTGATGTTTTCTCAAAGCAAACATCCCAGAACTTATTTATCCAAATGAGTGTTGTCCCCTCTATCCATCCATCCATCCATCCATCCATCCATCTATTGGGAAGCTTGCCCAGGTCCACACAGAGCTATCCAGATTTGAACTCAGGTCCTCCTGACTTTAGGGCCACCTAACTACCTCTAGTGCTACTCCCTTTAAAGCAATTTTCTTGGGAAGGTAGACACTTAGTTCTGCACTTACTTATTCCTTATTCCTCCCTACTTGTTTTTGATTGACTTTTGATTATAATAAAAAAATCAAATCTACCGTCAAATGATTCATTACCATTGAGGTTTTGTATTCATAAGAATGGGCCCCAGTTGACTCAAAAGAAATTCAAAAACCATTCTAAATAATGACAGCATCATTGGAATAAATGTCTAGCTTCACAAGAGGATTACTTTGAAGGGGTCAACGATCATTTATATTTATAAGTTTGAGGATGTTTGTTTAAAATCACTCATATTACTTTATAGTCACACATCATATTTAGTAGATGTGTTCTAGGAAACAACAATCTTTTACAAATCAAAGAATCTTTTAAATGCATGAGGAAAAGCCACTATTTAAAGTAGCAGTTCTGATTCTTTGTGTCCTGAAACCCATAGACAGTGAAGTCTCTGGATACCTCTGAACGTTTTTAATAATGAGGGGAAATGCTAAATTACAGTTAGGGATTAGTGGAGTCCCCCATTTGAGTTTATGGACCCCTGAAATCTATCCATAGTTCTTTTGTGGTCCATGTACCCTAAAATAATTCTATGGAGTCCTTTTATAAATGAAGCATTATACTACAATTTTATCTTTTTCTGAAAACTGGATTTTCATTTAAGATAGTTTAAGCAGGGGGCAGCTAGATGGCGCAGTAGATAGAGCACCGGCCCTGGAGTCAGGAGTACCTGAGTTCAAATCCAGCCTCAGACACTTAACACTTACTAGCTGTGTGACCCTGGGCAAGTCACTTAACCCCAATTGCCTCACTAAAAAACAAAATAAAACAAACAAACAAAAAAGATAGTTTAAGCAGGTTAAACCTGCAAA
This sequence comes from Dromiciops gliroides, assembly GCF_019393635.1. NCBI lineage: Eukaryota > Metazoa > Chordata > Mammalia > Microbiotheria > Microbiotheriidae > Dromiciops > Dromiciops gliroides. The sequence goes on along the minus strand of NC_057864.1, from coordinate 337,729,706 downwards.
TTCCATTCCCAAGGGACAAATATGTCCATGAAAAAGTTTAGGTGGACATTTAATTTAAAGTCCCTGTCTAGATTTAGAACTCAGTCCTACAGATCATGCACTGTCAGCCTCATGATATCATTCAGTCTCCCATAAATTCAAAACCTTGATTGATGATTTCTTCCCTCTTCCTCCCTCTCATATCCAATCAGTTACCAAGTTCTATGGATTCTACTTTGTGCCTCCTCCTCTCTTATTCCTGCTTCCCACTCTCTCCATCTCCAAACTATCCTTAATACTGCTATGAGACTAATCTTCCTTATGCACTAACCTGACAATGTTATCATTCTGCTCAAAAGTCTTCAGTGGCTCCTCCTGAATAGACTTTGGATTTTTTTTTTTTTGGCCTGGAATTCAAAGCTTTCCTCAATTTGGCACCAAACGACTTTTCTAGCTTTTCCCCAAAGTGTTCCACCCCAAAATTATTCTAAATTCCAGTCAAACTGCATTGTAGCCTACCTTCCCCCACCACACACGTCATATGGTTTCCTAACTTCTGAGCTTTGCTCATGCTCTTCCTTCTGCCTGCAATTCTCTCTCTCCCTCTCGACCCATTAAGTTGAGCCTAGTGACCATCTCAGGCACTTTCCTTCAGGAATGGGAACTGGAGCCAGATTCACTGTGACTCAATTCACCGTGCTGTGTTAGATAGAACTTCAACTTATAGTTTTCATTGTTACTTGCTCCACTCTGATATATGCTATGTTGGGGGAATAAGGGAGTATTAGCAACCAGGTGACAAACCTTGTCTACTGACAAGTACCCATAAATGCCAATCCCCCAAACAAATGATAATTATGCAGGGAGGAAAGATCAAAGACAAGCACCCCCCCCCCACCACACACACACACTGTGGGAGACTATCTCATGAAAACTGCTACAAAAATAACTGCTACAAAACTTCATGAAAACATTAGTAGCTGGGGGCAGCTAGGTGGCACAGTGGATAAAGCACTGGCCCTGCATTCAGGAGGACCTGAGTTCAAATGTGGCCTCAGACACTTGACACTAGCTGTGTGACCCTGGGCAAGTCACTTAACCCCCATTGCTCTGCAAAATACAAACAAACAAACAAAAACCATTCTTAGCCATTAGCACAACTGGATAAATTAGTTTATCATATCAGTTTGCTATTATCTAACAAATAGCAGGGTCCAGAGGCAATGGGGAACATCTTTTGATTGAGAATATGAGGTAAAGGAAGAGAAGTTTATTGGAGAAGCCTGAGTGGATATTTAGTTCTCTCCAGGGAAGGCTTATATCCCAGTGGGAGACCCTAGGTTTAGTAGGTCAGTAAAGTATAAAAGAAAAGGGGTGGGGGTGTGAAGGGGAAGGACAATTAAGAGGAGAGTGGGGCCAACAACAATTGACCCGCTCCAGAATTCTACCTTAGGGCTGGGCCTGGAACCAAGGAGAAAGGGAGGCTTGTTGCTATTCTCATTAATCATTCCCCTTCTTGAAACCCTTATCAGTTCCATGTTGTGTCTATGGTTCTGGGAAATATTCAATGCAAGCATCCAAACTGAGGTGAGAAGAGGCTAAAGAAGCCCAATTGAATTAAAGTCATGAATTAAATATATCTCCAGGAGTTCTGTGTCTTTTTTAGCAAAATGGGATTAATACAAGTACCACCAGTGATTAGCATATTAACTGTAGCCCAATAATTGCATGAGCTAAACCCTAGTAAGAACAGGTGAATAATTTTTGTGTGGTTATTGACAGGACTAGAAGAAGGTGCCTGACGCCTCTCACTGGGTGCAATTATAACATTGGCAATCAACTAAAGTTAGGGATGAAAATTTTAGGGAAAAAAACCACAAGCAGCCCAGGGAATAAGTGGCACATGGAAAAATGAAGCCACAAAACCTCAGACCTGGTTTTGTTCACATATTCTAGGATATGATGGATGTCACGTCTTATTCCTAAAGACAGAGAAGTTGGAATGAGGGGACCTGGTTTGGGGAACACGGCATAGAGACCTCACTGAGCAATAGGGATGTTCTCTCCAATTCCTTCAACAAGAGGACATGGGCAATGAGAAGATTAGGGTGGCCCCAAAGCACACCAGAAGAGAATGCTAGCCAATAGAATGTAAATTCCTCATGGGTAGAGACTTTGCTTTTTCAGCTTTGCATCCCCATCACTTAGAATAGTGCCAGGGACATAGATGATGCTTAATAAATTCTTGTTCAATCACATTGTAGAGCTTTTCCTCTCAATTCTCTATTGAGAGACATGGATCTCTCACAGGTCCATTGTGAGACATGGGTCAAACTCCCTCATGTCAGAAAGGGGAAGTAATTAGTCCAGGATAACATAGTTAAGAAGCAGAGTATGAATTCAAACCCCAAGCCCTTTTCCTTTAAATCTGGTGATAGGGCAGCTAGGTGGCGCAGTGGATAGAGCACCGGCCCTGGAGTCAGGAGGACCTGAGTTCAAATCCGGCCTCAAACACTTAACACTTACTAGCTGTGTGACCCTGGGCAAGTCACTTAACCCCAAGTGCCTCACTAAAAAAAAAAAAAAATCTGGTGGTACTCTTTCCATGAGAAAGAACAAGGACATGCACATAAACAAGATTTAAAGATGAACTCTCTAATAATATACCAGTTATAGATTCAGAGCTGGAAGAGACTGTGGAGATCATCTCTTCCAAATCCTTTCTTTTACATGCCTGGAAAATGAAATCCAGGAAAGCAAAAAATTTCACTTTTTCAAGGTTACACAGCCAGTAAGTAGCATTTCCAGGACTTGAACCCAAGTCTTCTGACTCCAAATCCAGTTCTTTTTTTAGGCAAGATGGAGAAAAGTTAAAATAATAGGTAGGCGAGGCAGCTAGGTGGCGCAGTGGATAAAGCATGGGCCCTGGATTCAGGAGTACCTGAGTTCAAATCCGATCTCAGACACTTGACACTTACTAGCTGTGTGACCCTGGGCAAGTCACTTAACCCCCATTGCCCTGCAAAAAAAAAATAATAATAATAGGTAGGCACTGAGGGGCCTATACCCTTTAACACTTATATTTCTTAAGTATTCATTTAAGTACTCAACTATAGACTTAAACACTTGTTCCTAAGTGACTATTTACAGCCCTACTATACATACATACATAATATCAATATATTGTATATATTATATATGCACATATAAACAGATATAGTTATAGCTATAGATAGAGAGATGGCATCTCAGTGGTGCAGTGGATAGAGCACCTATCCTGGAGTCAGGAAGATCTGAATTCAAATCCAGCTTCAGACACTTAACTAGTTGTGTGACCCTGGACAAGTCACTTAACTTCTGTTTGCCTCAGTTGCTTCATCTGTAAAATGAACTTGAGAAGGAACTTAGCAAACCACTCTAGTATCTTTGCCAAGAAAACTCTGAATATGATCATAAAGAGTTGGATGTGACTGAAACAACTGAACAACAAATTTATATATATATACATATACATATACATACACACATGTGTGTGTATATACATATATAGAGAAAATATATGGAAGTATTTGGAATATATATTATACGTACACAGATATACTTGTATGTGTATGTGTGTATTACTCAGAAAACAGGATAAAGCAATTCTAAGAGATACTAAGCCAGGCAGTCAGGTATGACAATCACTTTCAAAATCAGGAAATATTGATTTGTTTTTCTTCAAGTCACCAGAGGTAAAAGATGTTGCCTTTAAAAGCCTCTATATCATAGAGCAGTAAGTTAATGCATATCAGTCATCATAAACATCATAATTATTATTATTAACTAAGGCCTTACATTTCTAATGTACAAGGTCACTTTTCTTGATAGGCCTTGGTATTTAACACTTCCTCAGCAAATATAACTTGGAAAAAGATAAAGGTGGTTATTGACAAGGAGAATGCAACCCACTTTAAAAAGTTCATGTGATTTTAAGTTAGCCTTGGCCCTAGAATTCACAAATCTAAGCAATTTGAAACAATGCCTCCTAAATTACTAGATTGATCAAATTGTTTTATGCAGTAATACCACTACCAGACCCACTCCCCTCTACCTATACCTCTGTCCTTCTCTGTGTCTGTGAGAAAAAGAAAAAAGGATCTATATATACAAACACATTTATAGCTGCTCTTCTCACACTAGCCCAAAACTAAAAACTAAAGGGATGACCACGTATTTCAAAATGACTAAACAAATTATGGTTTGCGAATATAATACAACAGTATTGTACCATAAGAAATGATAGACTAGATAGTTTCAGAGGAAACTGAGAATTCAGTGAAATGATGCAAAATAAAATGAACAGAATTAGAACAATTTATACTATAACAGCTTTATAGAGAAAACATCTTTAAAAAGAATTCTATATCAATGCAATAATGAACCATGAGTCCAGAGGACTGAAAAATGCAATGTCACCACTCTCTTGCCAGAGAGAGGGTGATCTCAAAATGAGACACACATTTTTCTGAGTGGCCAATGTGAATATATTGCTGGGCTCTGAATATTCATGAGGGTTTTATTTTTCACATTTTGTTGTAGTTCAATTAGGGGTGGTATGGTGAGAGGGAGAAATAATAAATGTTTATAAAAATAAGATAGATATGAAAAATATTCACAAGAATATGACCATCCTCTCTCAAATATCCCCTCTATCTTTGTCTCTTGACTCTTTCTCTGTCCCTCTCTTCTGTCTTTCTCTCTCAACTAGGAAATTGATGGCAATGCATTGTTACTGCTCAAGAGTGACATGATCATGAAATATTTGGGCTTGAAACTAGGGCCTGCCCTGAAACTTTGCTACCACATTGATAAACTCAAGCAGTCCAAGTTCTGAGATTCTCTGGAGCATAGAAGCCACATGCTGACATCATGTAAAAGGGTGGAATTTAAGGTAATTTGCTGCCTTACCAACCACAAAATTATTTTCTCCTTAAAACAAAACAAAACAAAGACTTTGGTGGGATTTTTTTTTTAACATTTTGTGCATTTTTACCTTTTTTGTTAAAAAAAATAAAGTACAGCCTTTTAAAGAGGCTGCTTCATGTTAACAAGTTGTTAAAAAAAGGTACAAAAAACTTAATAATTATTTTTAACATTCCTAATATGATTGTTGTTCTTAAAGTAAGCCTTATTTTTGTAACCCCAAAGTGAGAACACTGCATGTGATAGCCCTCTGAAACACCTTGCGGGTTACAAAGAGACTGTAAGAAGAAAGACAACCCTGGTAGACTCGAGGGGTGGTGGTGAGGGATTAATCCTTGATTAATTACAAAATGTTGCCAGTTCAAACAGTGCCAACAGCAGCTCTGCCCAGGTTTAAGTACAAAACCCAGGGCATTACCAGTGTTGGTCGGCTTCGTTCAACTCTCAGAGATTTCTTACAAGAATTAATTCTTTGTCTTGCACTATCTGGAAAACTTGAATTCTTTTGCTTTCCAAGAAAATGAGAGAGAAGAATGGGGAAGACTGGAGAGGAGAGAAGAGAGACTAGGAGAGAAGAGAAGAGAAGGTTTCTTGCTGGCTGAAATACCTTGTTGTCCCACTAGAGGGGAGACTCTTAATGAACTTTCAAAATTTTAACTTCACAATATTGCTCTTATACAAAAAGGAATATCTGTGTTCTTAAACTGTACCTGGCCTGTACATTTGGGAATTAGTCCAACCAACCCATCCACAATCAGAACCAGAGCATGCAACAAAGCAAAGAAACCAAAATCCAGAGTGGTGCTGTTTTCATGTTCAGTAATTGTTGGCTTACTGGCTGACTATCTGTCTAACTGACTGGCTGACCAACAAAGAGAGTCCTTCTGTTTCATGCTCCCTAATTGTTGTTGGCTGGCTGACTGTCTGTCTGTCTAATTGAGTGACTGAGTGACTAGATGATTGATTGTCTATCTGAGTGAGTTTCTTTCTGTCTGAGTGACTCGATGACTAAGTAGCCAACAGGGTAAGAGAACGATTCTACTTCATGCTCACTAATTGTTGTTGCCTGACTAGCTGACAACCTAACTGATTGTAACAGCCACATGTCAAGAACAGGACTTAAATCACATTGAACTTGGTAGAGTATTCCATTTTGGTGCCATTTCTAGAGGGATCTCCTTGATTTTATTGAAAAAGATATCTCAGAAGAATGAGTCACAGGTGGTCAACTGGAAAATGCTAAAAGTCTGAACCAAGTTCTGGACCTAGAAAGCACTGACCTAAAAACATCCTTGCTGGACTGTAGTTGTAACTGTGGCTAATTTCATTAGTCTTTAACACATACACAGACATGGTGTTTAGGGTTGGATTCAATTTACAAATAGGTTTTTTCTCCCCACCATGAAGGAATACAAAAAATTGATTTTCTACCACTTTCACAGCTGTGTCCAACAGGAGAGTGATATAGTTTATAATTTAATGGGACAGGAGGGGGTTGAATACTTTTTCCTTTCCTCTCTGTCCCTTGGTTTTCTCTCATTGAGTTGGAAAATCTTTAGAAAGGTGGTTTGATCTTTTCTAAGTGGATCATACTCTGTCAAAAAGTAACTAGAGTAATGGAGGAGTCCATGACATGGCAAGCTTTGTGCTTTTCCTAGGAGCTTTAGAAGTATCAGATTGGCTGACTATAATCACGGCAAGATTTCTTTGAACACCATTAGAAATGCCAAACTCCAGGAAAAAAACCCTGAAGTCCATATGGATGAGGGAACCTTGGAGAAATTGGCTTCATGGGAAAATGTCTGAAATAACTGCACACCATGGCATCCTCTTTCACTGAAGATTGACTTGGAAGTGGGGAAGGACAAAGGAAAGTGGAAAACTTTTTTTAGAAACTTGAGTCAATGAGAATATTGAATTTGCCGATTGTATAAATGATCCAAAGCTGAGACTTTACAAGCTCAGTGGACCCCATTTTGCTTCAGTGACTGTTGACTTTTACCAGAGATGAAAAAATCTTTTAAACCAAGATTGGGAAAGAGAAATAAAGGCTTTGAGGGGTCTGTCCCCAGCAGGTTTGGTAAATCCTAATAATTACTGCTGTGTGTGAAATTGATTCATTTCCCTAAAATGCCACCATACACTGTCAAAGCAGTTCTGTGCATCTAAAGAAGCACCCTATAACATAAATGCTAGATAACTCTAAGACAGTCTAGTTTCTTGAAAGCACTCTGACCTTTTGATCCCTTTTCTACAAGCATATACCTCATTTCATACCTTTCAATATGTATCCCCCCAGTATTCCTCCACATTGTTTTTCAACATCATCCCTCCACTGACATCTCCCCACCTTTCCACATTCCCATCATACATCTGCAAACCAGTGTCTAAAAAACCCAATCAGTTCAAAATTCATGTGAAATAGCACTCATCCTGGTTTATCTGGGGAAGGATGCTTTTGCTTATCTCTAGCTTCCAAGAAAGTTGAACCCATTATCCTACTGAATGCCACAGACAACCAGAGGTACCACTACAAACTACCAAAGCCAGGATATTTAATGATTGACTCTTCATCCTTTCATTGCTTATAAAATGGATGCTTCCCCTACTGTATAGGAGACCAACCCTAGGACAAACTCCTCCCAGCCTGTTTTTGCACTGGAATTCAATCAGGAGGCCAAATTGTTGTAGCAAGATTGCAATTATAATTAATTTTCCCCCCTCTCAAAAGTCTTGTCAAACCAGGCGGCTAAATAGCTCTGCCGTGTAAAACATGTCAGGCTATTTCCACTGAACAAGCTTTTATAGAGTCAGACCACAGATGTCGTTCCCTTCCAAATGAGAGCCTGTGTGGAGGCCTCACGCTTGTACAAATTAGGTTACTTGGTATTTCATTCTGTAGCCTTTGCTTCAGATTGTAGCCAATAAAGACATATTTTTGCATCATTTAGAACAGGTGTGTGAGTGTGTGTGTGTGTGTGTGTGTGTGTGTGTGTGTGTGTGAGAGAGAGAGAGAGAGAGAGAGAGAGAGAGAGAGAGAGAGAGAGAGTGGGTGTGTGCATGAGTTCCGAACCAATGGCATGAATCTGTTACATGCTTTAAGGGAATCAAGAGACATCTCTATTGCCTTGGGCATCTTAAATATTTAATAAGTGTGAATGTTCTTTTTTATAAAGATTTTAGGTAAAGTCTGTTTTTCCCTCCCTCTTTTGTTTTTCCTACAATTCTTGTTGAAACAATCTTAGGAAGTAGCATTCAGTATACCAGCTACTTGGCTTTTAAAGAAGCACCCAGTTTACAGATTAACCTTACCTAGGCTGAGGCAGATTGTTTTTAAACCCCTTCAATCAGCTAGCCCTTAGTATACAATCTCACATTTTACCGTCAGCCTTTGGGTGGGAGCTGGGATTTGAATCCAGGCCTTCTTAATTTCAAATCTAATAACCTATTTAATAGACCATGCCATCAAAGGAATTTTTCCCGGCGGATACATATGGCGTTCCCCCTAGTTGTCCTGCACTCAGTGAAGCAGGCTGGCACTTCTGGGCCCATGACATGCTCCAATCTTGAGCCCTCCCTTGACTCTGCAGTCCTTGGAGAGGCCACCATGCAGGCTATCCTTAGCTCATTGTGAATGCTAGAGGAGAGGCCTCCCTCGGGGAACAAATGGGCTGTAGGCAAAGAGCTATGTAAGTCCCTAGAAACCCTTCCAGGAATACAGGGTCTCCTAATGTCCCCTTTCAAGGGCACTGCCATTGATTTTCCTTTCATTGGGAGATCAGGCTGGATAAACCACTCAGAAGAACCAGATAGGATGTTTGAGTTGGAGAGAAGGGCTGAGCTAAGGATGGGGTCACAGGATTATAGCTGGAAGGGGCCTAGTCCTACACACTCCCCCCTGTCATTTTGTGGAGAAAGAAAGGGAGGCTCAGAGGTAGCTTTTTGCCCAGGGACACATAGCTAGTATCTGAGGCAGCATTTGAACTGAAGGCTTCTGATTACAAATCCAAAACTCTCTTGTACTGTACAACCCTGGTTCTTATTCACAGAATGTAGAGCTGCAAGGGTCTGGAGATTATCTAGTCTACCTACCTCTTTACTACACAGGTGAAGATGCTGAGACCCAGCAAGGTAAAGTAACTGGCCCAGAGTCACACAGGGAGCGACCAACAATTAACCAACACTATGACTTTGTCTATCAGAGTATGCAACATTCATCATCCATAGTTCCCCTCTGTACTGAACACGGGGTGGGGTATTTCCTTGTCTGTCCTCTGGAAATCAATACTGCTCTTTGCATTTAATCTGTTTTCAGCTGACTTTTAGGGTTATTTTTCTTTTGCATTATTGTAATTGTTATGTATGTTATTCTCCTGGTTTTGCTTACTTTGCTTTGTAACACTTCCTACAAATCTTCCCACGTTTCTCTGAATTCCTCATATTTTTCATTTTTATGGTATAATAATATCCCATCCTATTCATACACTTAGGCATTCCCCTTTGTGGATGGGTACTCACTTTGTTTTCAGTTTTTGTTGTTGCTTATTTGATTATGTCCATGAGGGGGAACCACCAGGGAGGAAATTCTCCCCACCCCCTCAATGTCCACAATTTATAGCCTTAGAAAATTGCCTGGGAATTCAGATATATCATGACTTGTTCACTGTCAGCTAGCTAGTATGCATCAGAGTTGGGACTTGAACTCAGGTCTTCTTGACTTTAAAGCCTACCCCCTAACTGCTATCCCACTATTGCCTCTTTCCAGTTATTTTTCTCTCTCTCACACACACACACACACACACACACACACACACACACACACTGCTATAAACATTTTGGAGGTATATGTATGTGTGTTATGCATGTGTGTGTATATATATTATCTATACACAAACACACAATACACACATATAGGCATATATGTGCATATACACATATATGTATGCAACACACATGTATACCTGCCTGCACACATGGATATACATACACATGAGCACACATATATGCTTACATACGTATGTATGTAGCTATATGTGAGGCCTTTTCTATCTTTGACCTCCTAAGGGTCTATGTCTAGTAGCACTGACTCAAATAATGTGAACAGATTATTACCCTTTCAAAGAATGCCACATTGACCAATGTTCTATTTTTCCAATTGGCTTTAATATCATTGTATCACAAGCACATGGATACCCATACTCCAGATGGTCCTGCTTACACATACATGGACAGACAGGCTCAGCAGATGAGTAGATGGCCGAGGCCCCGAGCTAGCCAGAGTTTCCTTTTTCATGATGTCAAAGCAGGCAGCAGTTTTGTCTCAGTCTTCCTCTCGTCCTCATATACGGCACTCTAATCCAACAGGATTGTTAGAAGAGGAAGCGCTAGGCAGTCCCAGCACCCGAAGTCCTCGCGATGGTTGGGCTGTTCCCTGATCCACAATTCCTTCATGGATAATTGGAGGCTGATTCTTTGGAAATCTAGTATCGACTGGAAAAGGATTCACATTGATTCACTGCCACCAGTTAAATATTATGGAAACATGTCTGCTAACAATTTGCTTTGTGTAATTTGCTCTAATGCTAATCAGCAGCAGCTGTGATGCTTCCTGTGGTAAATTCCTTTGTGGTTGCAGTGGTATTATCACACATGTACTTCACACACACGCTACATGAGAGCATCACTCACTCTGGCACACTATATAGCTACAGCAAATTCTTTAACTCAGGATAAGCATTAGGCAAAAACACATTTATTATTATTATTATTAACAATAATAAAGATGAGCCTTTGTTTTACTTTCTCCTTATATTTTTAGCCACTTCTAGAGTTAGCTCCTATAGTTGATAAGATGGCTTTCCTGCATGCATTACCTAGGCTTTCTGTAGAAGAGAAAATTCCTCAGGGTTAGGGTGTGTGTGTGTGTGTGTGTGTGTATACATATATATATGTGTGTGTGTATATGTGTATATGTATGTGTACATATATATACACTCACACACATATACATACACACATATACATTTATACATACATGCATATATATATGTGTATATGTGTGTATATATATATATATGTATGTATACCAAAAAATTGACAGACAGCATAGCATAGAGGGTTAGTGGGGTAATCTTGAAGTCAGGAAACCCTAAATTCAAGTCCTTCATTTGATACATATGTTTTGGTCCTCTTTGAGAACAAAAGACACCCACCAACCACCAACCAACTAGCTCTGTGCCCCTTGAGTTGATTAACCTCTCAGTGAGCCAGGCAACTCTTTAAGATCATAAATTACTAAGGAGTTGTTGGTTGGCATCGATGGAGGGAGCTTCTACACTACATAAAAATAGACCAAAGTTCTGTTTAAAGTTGGGAGGTGGGGTGGGCAGGCAGGAAAGTAGAATAAGTCAGCTCAACTAGAGCGATGATGTGCTATTGTCTGGGCAGCCAAACCATATTATGTTAGCAAAAGCAAAAATCTTGCTGCTTGAGTGATACAAATATATGCTCTAATTCACACTTACCAGGTAATTATTCTGTTTCATTTTAGCTGGAAAAGCTTGTTCTTAGGGGGGCGGGTATATAAATGAGTGTCCTGGACTCCCTGCCCACACCTGTTATAAGAAATTCATCATAAACACCAAGATAATTGCTCCATTGCTACTCTATAACCTGGAACATCCTTATGAGATAACTGATCCCTATTGACTGTCAATTAAAGTAAACTACCTTCACTTGAAGTTCATTTCCCTACTATAAATCACGGAATCATGGAAAGACATGAAAGAAAGAAGCATTTATTAGATGCCTACTATGTGCCAGGGATGGTGCTAAACATTTTAGAAATATCTCATTTGATCCTTACAATAACCCTGAGAGGTAGGTGTTATGATTAACCTCATTTTTTAGTTGAGGAAACTGAGGTAAGCAGGTTAAGTGACTTGCCCATGGTAATACAGCTAATAAGTATCTGAGACCAGATTTGAACTCTGACCTTCCTGACTCTAAGCAAAGTGTTCTATTCACTGGACTTCCTAGATGTCCCATAGAATCTTAAAATGTTAAGAGCCCTTATAAGTTCACTAAACACCTACCCCAGAGTGGAATCCCCTCTATAATAACCCTGATGGAATATTGATTCAATCTTTGCTTGATCACTTCTAGCAAAGAGGAACTTGCTATTTCAGAGAGCAGCTTTGCCACTTTGGAATAACTATAGCTGTTAGAAAGTTCTTTCTCATATGAGAAATAAAGACTTTTTTGTGTATGTGTCATGATGGAGATCAAAGATGCTCAGTATGAAAGTGACTTTTTCGAGTTGTCTCACATTGGTCCACAGCAAATAGAGTTGGATTTGTCAACAGTCAGTAGCTAAGCCTATAGTTAATCTACGTGAGTGATTGCCAACAGATCCAAGACTCGGCCTCCAAGAGTACTCTTTTGCTCTTCAAAATGAAAACTTTCAATAAAAATTGAAATGTGGACAGATCTCTACCATCAGATGTAGCATCCCTGTCATGGAAAAAAAAGAGGCAGTGAAAATTTTGTGAGCTCATAAAAAATTGGGGGCAACCAAGAGACTTTTTAAAGCCTAACTATAAAGCTGCCCATAAGCACATAAACATATGAGTATGTGCGTTTGGGTTTACGAATCTGTAAAATTTTATGCTTTGATTACAACTGTTAGTACATTGGAAAATGTTGAATGAAACAGAATCTCTTCTAATTGCCCTCACTAATTCTGTAACCAACTTAGTTTAAAGAAACCAATTATTATAATTGACAATAGAAGCATCAGCCTGCTCTTTACAATGTCAGGGAAAGGTTCTTCCTTTTAACAGGCAATAACCCAAGTTAGGCTGTGTGTTCTTACAAAGAATCGGCAGAGTGGGGTATGGGGTAGGGTAGAATGTGGAGTAGAAGGGAGTGGTGGAGAGTTTTGCATACAGCCTTTCAGAGTGCTTCTCTATTTAGAAAGAGCTATCTAGAGAGCTGATGGAGCAACCAGATATTTTTTTATAAAGAAAAAGTTTATGGAATATGTAGTTTGCTCCATTACCATTGGCCAGTTATGGGGTAAATGCCTTCTGCAAACATCTAAAGTTTGGCAAAACTGCCAGTCTTATAGATCTTCCCAGGAAGAAGCCATTAGTCTCACCTTGTTCTGTTGGGCATTTTTAAATTTTTGTTTCTGTTGTTTGTTTGCTTGTTTTTTGCTTTTTAAATAGCTCCTAAGATTCATTTTTGCTGCAAAGCAGCAGTATCACATGACCTCCATTTGGGAATGAAATTGGAAGCTGAGAATTTCCCATGATGCAGTCTCTTCAAGTCAACTAAGGGAAGGACAAGGAAAGATAAAAGGATATAATGACATTTGTAGGGTGACTTTTGCCCAACCCAAAGGAGATTGCAAATGTCAAGCTCTGGGGTGGGGAGGGCAGTCGAACAACCTTTCCCTTCACTCATGTTCTTTCTTGGAAGGGTTTTAATTCTGACCAGCCCAAAGACAGCATCACAAGAGTGACTGTAATCTTCTGATATTGAGGACTGAGCCTATATGATAAGGCTGAGCTCAGTTTAAACTTTAATTCATATACATCTTACCAAAAACAGAAAAACAGAATGCCAGGGGTCAGACAGTGATTACTTTCCCACAAGCCACTTTAGTACCTGAAGTACTTCCCTCCCTCCCTCCCTCCCAAAATAGCTATTTCAGGTTCAAAGGTACTCCATGGGTCCAAATCCACCCTGTTGTGTTTTTTTTTGTTGTTGTTGTTTTACACATATGTCATTTGATCCTCACAACAATTTTGCATGATTGATGCTATTATCATCCTCATTTTACATCTGAGGAAACTGAGGCAGACAGAGGTCAAGTGATTTGCCCAGGATCACATAGCTAGTAAATCTCTTTAATGCTATGTTTTGGCCAGGAATAACAAACAAACCTTATTGTCTCTCCTACACTGCTTTTCTCTTTGCTCCTTCCTGTGCAATACAACTGCCTTATGTTTTGTTGTATAGAAAACTTGGAATGTGTGACTCACAAGAGGTAGAGGATATGATTTAAATCCTTATTCTTTTTCATCTTTTACCCTGCTGCTCCCCCAAAGAAGAGTATAAAAAATCCTTAAGAGCACAGATTAGAAACAATGAAGATTTTTTTCATCTTTTCCCCTTCAATAAGAGGCAGCATGAGACAGCAGATAGAGAGGTAGCAAATGACCTTGACTCAAGTGTGTGACTGTGGGTTTAAGCCCTCAGGCAGCTCTTTGAGACTATAACTGTTAAGGAAGGTGCCACTTTGCATTACTAAAGGGAGTTTACTCACCTGGGAAGTCTCTTTATCACAGAAATCAGAGATCTAATCACTAACTTGTTTCTAAAATGTTCTTAGAAATCCTTTTTAGGAATTGGCTATAGAGACTGAGGCAATTCATCTGCATGTCCAGTGGAGGAAATGTTCTTCCTTTGAGGGGAAGGATAATGCTGGGTCAAGAATGGTGTGGTGGGGCAGCTAGGTGGTGCAGTGGATAGAGCACAGGCCCTGGAGTCAGGAGTACCTGAGTTCAAAGCTAGCCTCAGACACTTAACACTTACTAGCTGTGTGACCCTGGGCAAGTCACTTAACCCCAATTGCCTCACCAAAAAAAAAAAAAAAAAAAGAATGAAGTGTGGCTACAGTAAAATAATGAGACTGATTCCTTTGTATGACTTGCAAACTGACTCAAATGTTAGAGATATGGCAGCCTCACTGGGATAATTATATCAATTGTATTTTGAAGGACAAGTCATTTTTATTAGATACCTTATGGATTTTTTTTTATGTCTGATTATTTTATGGTCTCTGGTGTTTCTCCCTGGACAATTCAAAGTATGTGCATATGTAAAGAAGCCCAGTTACAGCCACACACCCAGAATACTAGAATCTTAGAGTTGGAACTCTCTCTTTATCAATATCTCATCTACGCTTCCTGTTGCTTTGTTAAAGAAGCAACTGTCTTGGAGTCAGGAGACTTGGTTGTGTGACCTTGTACAAGTCACTCTCTGGGCCTCAGATGCCTCATCTGTAAAATGAGGGGGTTAGACTAGATGGCCTCTGAGGTGCAGCTCTGGAGGGTAATGGAGTATCATCTCTACTTCATCATGTCCAAGGTGGTCAACAAATGATTTCAACTTGACGGACTGATGCCAAACTATCAGTGGCCCTTTCTTAGTGTTTCTCTTTCTCTATTTCATTCCATCATCTTCTCTTTCTGTTCAAATTCTTTGGGGTTTCACATCTTTTCCTCATTTTACCTGCAAGGATTGGAATGACGCCACCTGCTGGAGACTTACTCTAGAAGAGTTCCGCCCATGAAGCGAAGGTCTTTGAGGGCAAGACCAGGAGTCTTTTCTTTGACGTCAAGAAGTGACGTGGGCTAGTGGGAGGAGGAAGCAAGAGACTGGCGCTCGGTCTCACTCTTTTTTCCTTGGGACTCTGGCGGAGAGGGGAGCTAGAAATGTGCTCTCCCTTTAATAGATAGGAATCTAGGCCTTTCTCTCTCTCTTTACCAAATTCTTATTCTCCTTAATAAACGCTTAAAAATCTAACTCTTGCTAAAGCTTATAATTTATTGGCGACCACTCATTGGATATTTTAGACAGACTAGCTAGAATTTTAGCCCTTAACATACCCAAGACATCATTTCTTTGCCTTCATCCTTTTTCTTCCTTTCTCTAAACACATCCAGTAAACCCTCTCTTCATTAGGTTGTGTAGACTGAAAGTTGGTCAGCTGAATTTGTCATATATCAAACAAAGAATGTTAGAACTGATCTACTTCGAGGGAAACATTAACAGCTTGTACTCTGCCACTGACAGAGCCATAACTAGTCCAAGGGGAATCTGGCTTTGGTTAAAGGCTTCAACATCTAGGCTTGGGGGTAGGACAGGATATTTCCTTCCTAAGGGAATAGCGAAATTCCTCCTTCAGACAGAATACTTCCTGACTATGGTGTATGTCATCCCTGGCCCTGCCTTATTGTCCTAGTATACGATACTTTGTAATGCAACCATCCTCGGGCAACCAGGGTCCCATTACCTTGGTACCACTCTCTTGGAGTCCACCTTATCCTCTAACCCTCAAGGGATAAGATCTGGGTTCTGGGAGATGGCCAAAGCCTTTCTCTGCATGACTGCACCTACAGTCATATTGATCTCTTTGCCACTCATAACTGAATTTGAATCAATGGCAAAAATCCCTAATGATGGCTCCATCCTCCAGAACATGCCCCTTTGGAAGCCCATGGTGATCTGTGTTGCAGAGATTCCATAGTTCCCAGTAATTCACACTCATATGGCACTTTACAGATTATAAAATATTTTCCTCATACAGCACTAGCTTCCTTTAAGTCCCAAATATAATCCATTTCCAGAAGGAAATGACAAACCACTCCAGTATCTTTGCCAAGAAAACCCAAGGGATAGTATTGGCGTGCTATGGTCCATGGAGTCATGAATGAAGACTGAACAAAAATCCCATCTTTTACAGGAAGCCTTTCCCAACCCCTCTTCATCCTAGTGCCTTCCCTCTCTTAAGTGTTTCCTATTTATACTGTGTATAGATTGCTTTCTATGTATTTATTTGCATGTTCCCCCTACCCCACACCAGATTGTAAGCTCCTTGAGGGCAGGGACTGCCTTTTGCTTCTTTTTGTATCCTCAGCACTTAGCACAGTGCCTGGCACATAGTAGGTGCTTAATAAATGTTTATTGATTGATTGGTGTAGATAACACAAGCACTATTATTAGCATTTCACAGATGAAGAAACTGAGGCTCAGAGAAGTTATTTAAGTGGCTTGCCCACAGTCACACAACTAACAGAGGATAGAAATAGGTCTTGTACCCAGGTCTTCTGGCTCCCCTGCTCTACTGGTACCCTTTCCACTCTACTATACTTCTTACCACTGGACCCAGATGGCTCTGGAGGAGAGAGTGATACTGGTGACTTTGCACAGCCCTTCTTTGCTTAAATCCAATTCATTGCAAGTCATGACACCTGTCATGGTCCTCTTTGAGAACAAAAGAGAAACAACAATAGCAATAACTACCCAGTTAGAAAGGCAGCACTAGTGGCTACCATTTGGGTAGAGCTCAGGGAATGGTTAGAGCAGAATCGGGTTATGAGAGATTCAAGACAGAGTTGGTAAGTTTCTTGGGTCATAGAGTAGAGTGGAAGGATCACTTGTCTCAGAAGCATTTGTTTTGTGTTTTTTTTTTTGTTCTTTTGTTTTCACTACTGCAACTAAAGCATGTGCAATACTACATCTCATGATTTTGTCCAAGAAAGAGCACCTTTATACCCCAAGCCCCCTTCCCCATCCTCCCACCCACATATCCCCATGGAAATGATTAAATGATAGTTTCCCAGAACAGGGAAATCTAAATCATTTTGATCCTGCTGGGAAACTTATATCAACCGGGATGTCCTCAGATTTCTTCTACATATCAAACTTCAATGGGGAAAGAAAATGTGCATGTATATGTATGGGATGGGGGAAAGGGTAGTTTTTTTGTTTTGTCAATTAAGTTAAGTTAAAAGGATATTAACTATAGTATTTAACTTGCTGAGAGTCAGCGCTGTGTAAAGGACAGAGAGTTGGCTTCAGCGTGTAGAAGACCGGTTCAAGTCTCTCCTCAGATGCTACTACTTATAGGACCCTGGGCAAATCACAAACTTTTGTTTGCCCTGCCCCCTTCCTCCCCTCCCCCCTACCCTAGTGATTCTCTGACTATGGAATTCTGAAAAGGAACTGATAAATATGAGGAAAGTTATTCTGGAGATACCCATATTGGTCAGCATACCAATTTTTTTCTCATCACATCCTGCGGATACTTTGAAATTTTCACCTAGTTTTCACGTAGCAAATCTAGGAATCTTGTGTTGAATAATGTGTTGTATCATGTCGTTGATGGTTCATATAGGCCTAAAAAATCCCATCATACAAAGATGTTATACTTTAAGTGCATCTACGGATTATTTTATTTTATTTTATTTTAAGATTATTTTATTTTGTATCTTCTGTGCCCAAGAAACCTGGAACATCATAGTTGGCTGACAAGGCTCTTCCTGAGTTTAGAACCTTATCACCAAGGTTCGGAGCACTGTGGCCTGAAATGTTATGTCTTCTACTTTGTAAGCCAGTGGTGTCATTGTCAGATTCTTGTGTTCAACTGTGTCCTGGCTGAGCTATTTGCCTCCCTTCTCCACGGTGGTGCCAGCCACACCCAGTGGGGCTTCCTGATCTCTGTCCACCAGGAAGTGTAGTAACTATACCTCCTTTTCCTCATAATCATTCCCTTAAACTGTGCACTCTAAGAAATGACTAGACAACAGGGTGACAATTAGAATCTTTCCTTGTCCTGGAAAGAAAAGAACTTTCTCTGTTGCCTTAGCTATATGTCATTGTAGCTCAGGTGACTTATACTCTTGGTGCTGATACTTTTTCAAAGCAGGTGTGTGTGTGTGTGTGTGTGTGTGTGTGTGTGTGTGTGTGTGTGTGTGTGTGTGTGTTAGGCCTTAGGGTTCAATAGAAAGACAGTCTGACTTAAGTCCATGCTGTTAGCTAATTAGGAGGTCCCTGGCTGACCAGGACCCTTCTATGCTATTGCAAAGTCCCTCGTGACTGGGGTGTCTTGGAACATTCCTCCAGCTTTAGGCTCAGTTCAGAAATGCCCAAGGAGCAATCGCATGGGGTTTTGTAACTTATGGGATAAGATTTTGGGTCTTTTGCTATTTTTTAAAATGACAATTGATTTTTGCAAAGCAGGAATTTGGTGATAAGAATAGGGATAGGGGACACCTCAATAAGTTCACTCCTTCTACCAATGAAGGTTGGCACCTTTTCTGTAAGTTATAGTCATAGAAAGTTACATAGAGCACTGAGATGTTAAGGGATTTACCCAGGGTCACACAGTCAATATATATGTCTGAGACAGAACTCGAACCCAGAATTTCAATGGAAAAAAACCAAAAGAATGGAATGATCTGCCAAGCTCACACTGGAGGGAGAATACAGTAGAACCCACCATCTGGACAAAAATAGGCTACTGAATTTTTACTTTTTGGGAGCATGTTATAATCAGTGTTTTCCTCATTTGAACAATTGTCTTTTCCCCTGAAGGGTTCATATGTAATCCTGGTATACAGGGAAAAAAATCACACTAGGCAACTCTGCTATATTCTGTTTGCCAAATATGCAAATAGAACATAACTGGTTCAAATGCAAATGTTTCACACTTACTTGGAGGTAATTATGGGGAGATAAGGCCTTGTCTGTCCTGAGAAAAGCATTGATAAAGGCACTGTGGCCATGGTTCTCTTAGTTCTAACCCCTTCTCTCCCACCAAAAAACAGAAAAGACTGAGAACATGCATCTAATGGTGTGACAGGTCACACAGTGTTCCCACAGAGAGCAGCACCTTGTTACACACAGTTGTGTGTGTGAGCATACAAGCAGTATTCCTAGAGACACACAAATCTCTCACCTGTACAAACAAACAGACCCCCACAAAGGCAATATGTTATTCTTGGGTGAGTTGGCTATTTTCATTTTAATAACATATGAGAAATATTCTCTCCTGTATCAGGCATTTTGTCAAATTGTATTTTTTATTCCTCATTGTTTCCTGTTATTTTATTTTTTCCATTTGTAATATTTGTATTCCTTTGAGTAAATTCCTGTTATTATTTAGAAGGATGTTTTCAATGTATATTTACTTGTACAGTGACTGCTAGAAGCGTATTGTGCTCAGATGTATGCGATTGGATTAAATGAGTTACTACTGTTACTACTTTTAAAAAAATGGTCTGTTTACTTTTGGGGTGGTATATTTCCAATCTTGTGTGATGGGGGTCCAGGTGTGATTAAATGTAAGGGTCCCAAATCTTCACCTTCATGTTCTACAAAAAGACAATATTTTCTGTTATTAATGTAAGAATTATTTCTGTATTTTTAATAAAGAATGGAATTTATACAGGTCTACGTGTTTTGTCTATTTGAACCATTTTATCTGATTTATAGTTTTAAGAGTATCTCTTAATAATCTCCTATAAATAGAAATTAAGGGGAAAATCGGGGGAGGAGTCTTGCAAAACAAGGGTCTAGAATCAGTACTATAAGATCCCAGTCTTAGAACTGAAAGATACCTCAGAGGCCATCTAGGAAGGAAGAAAATAGCTATCTAAAAAGGCCTACTACTTGCCCAGAGACTATGCTAAGCACTTTACAATTCGTATCTCATTGGATCTTCACAACAGCCCCGAGAGGTAGATATTATTATTATTCTCATTTTACAATTGAGGAAACAGAGGCAACCTAGTTTAAGTGACTTGACCAGGGTTACACGGCTGATAAATGCGTGACTCAGGTCTTCCTGATTCCAGGCCAGTGCTTCATCTGCTATGCCACTTAGTTGTCTAGCTAATGGTACTTTGCCCATAGTTGATACTTAATAGGGGAACCATGTAGATAGCTGGGGGTAGGGGGTTGCTTCTGTAAGTTTCTGCTGATGTGGAATGGAGGGCCCCAGGTTATCTTTGGAGCTGAACAGGGTAGATGCATATCTAGGGATAGGGACCACCAGATCCATGATTTCTGTTGTACGGACCCTCCCAAGTAAGGGGAACTCATTCTACCAAGGCAGATTAGTATCTTCTCTGAAATTCGTAGTCTTCATTATCTAGAGCAGAGGTGGGAGACCCACAGTACCAGATTAAAATGTCATTGGGAGATATTTAATGAAATAAATAAAAATACAATAAAACATAGATAATGTTAGTCTGTGGTTTTCTAAGTCAATAGGTGGTCCCAGGGATCCTCACATGTGATTTTGTGGCCCGGTTTCTATTTGAGTTTGACACCATTGGTGTCAATTAAGTGATTTACCTAGAGTCAGGAAGCCAGTATGTATCAAGGAAGGGCCTGAACCCCAAGTCAGCCTGAACATTCTATCTACTCTCTCTAAGCCAAGCTGCCTCTTATAGGTACTTATTTTGTTCAGTTATATCTGACTCTTCATGACCTCATAGACCATAGCATGCCAATACTGTCCATGGGGTTTTCTTAGCAAAGATGCTGGAGAGGTTTGCCATTTTCTTCTCCAGTGGATTAAAGCAAACAGAGGTTAAATGCCTTGCCCAGGGTTACACAGCTACTAAGTTTCTGAGGCTGGATCTGAACTCAGGTCTTTCTGACTCCAGGCCCAGTAGTCTTATGTACTAAGCCACCTAGCTGCCTCCAGGTTCTCATTAAGTATTAGTAAAATTAGTACCATTATTAAAAGAGGGGGCAGTCACATGAGCACCCTTCCACCTCACCTCACCTTTCATATCTAATTGGCTCAGAAAAATCATTGTCTATGCTAACAATTATATTAAAAATTGTTTCCATATTTTATTTCTTTATCCTCCTCTCTCCTCTATCTAAGATAAGACCAAAGGTAGATAGAGAAGATTTTCTGAGACACCAAAATGGAGCAGCCTTAGGAGACTGTCTTTCCAGATGTTTAGGATTGTGGCAGCTGGCAATCATGCTGTTTCCCTTTTCTTTAATCAGCTTTTCCCCCTGAGGCTTTAGGGACAGTCCCCTAAAGCTACCTTTTATTAGTAGGTAGAAGCCTGAAATGTAACCCCAGTGGGGGATTATGTGGGAATTCTAAGGTAAAACTTGTTCTTATTATTTCCTCACCTGGGAACTGTCCATGTTCTGTTTCAGAGAAGGATGACCTCCAACCCTTAATTCCTCCCTCCTTCCCCATTGTATGGAGAGGGATGATAATACCTTTGATATAAATAATTATGACTATTTGACAGTGATGAGCATAGAAAGCACACAACTTTTTTTTTGGATGTAGGTGTTTGTATAACAGACTGAGAAGTAGCAAGACAGAGAGAGAGAGAGAGAAAGAGAGAGACAGAGAGACAGAGAGACAGAGAGAAAGACTCAGAGTAAGGAATTCAATTTGTGCTCCGGGCACATGCTGGTTGTATGACCTTGGGCAAGTCACTTAACTTCTCAGTGTACAGGCAACCCTTTAAGACTATTAAGTTTCAATTATTGTTGTTATTCAGTCCTTTCAGTCATGTCTGACTCTTCATGACCATATTTGGAGTTTTCTTGGCAAAGACACTGCAGTGGTTTGCCATTTCCTTCTCCAGCTCATTTTACAAGACATCACCCTCATGATGTCATTCATTAGTCCTCTTGGAGAACAAATGACAAACAACAACAACAATAACATGAGGAACTGAGGCAAACAGGGTTAAGTGACTTGCCCAGGGTCACATGGCTAGTAAGTATTGGAGGCCAGATTTGAACTCAAGAACATGAGTTTTTCTGACTTAAAGCCCAGCACTCTATTCACTGCACCATCCAGTTGCCCATTAAGTTGTAGAGCAGGTGCCAATTTGCATGAGTAGAATTTCCTGATTTTTTTTTATAGCAACAAAAACAAGTCTGACTTAAATGTGTGTGTGCATGTAACACTAAGTGTCTCTATGTTAAGCAGATGGTTTAATAAGGTAGATTGAAAGGCAGAATTTTGTAGCAATTCTGCCCTTGAAAATGTAGTAAATGACTTGTGATTGTGCCTCCAGTTAGGCAGAAAAAACTCTAACAGTGGGCAAGAGGGTTGGGATCCCAGCCCTGACCTAGGGAAAGTCACTGTCTCCCATGTGGCTCCTGGAGCTGTCCTGTGCCCTCATGTTAGAAATAATGGGACACAAGGAAATGCAAAGGACATGGTCAACCACAGGTGTTTATGAAAAATAAGACTAGCTCAGGAAGAGGCGGTTCTTAAAAGGGTGTACTTAGAAGTGATCGATGATTGTGCCCAGCTTAAGCAAGGCAGGGGAAGGGGATGAAGGCTGCCACCTCTTCCTTGTCTGTTTTTTGTTTTAGCAATATACCCACCCTGATCAAGCGCCCTTTATTTATTTGTGTGTTTGTTTGTTTGTTTGTTTATTTATTTATTTATTTTTTTGCGGGGCAATGGGGGTTAAGTGACTTGCCCAGGGTCACACAGCCAGCAAGTGTTAAGTGTCTGAGGCCGGATCTGAACTCAGGCACTCCTGAATCCAGGGCCAGCGCTTTAACCACTGCGCCATCTAGCTGCCCCCTCGTTTGTTTATTTTTAAGCACCCTTTATTTTTTTAAAATATATATATTTTATGCTTTGCCCCTAACCCTGTTAGTTTTCATCTCTCCCGTATCCCCAGAGGTATGAGTTTGAGGACAGGAACTGTTGATTTCACCACTGCTGCCTCCTCACTCCTCACTGTGTGCTCTCTCTTTTCTTTAAATGTTCCTCCTTTGTCTGGCTCTGGTCCCAAACCAAGCAATATTGCTCACCTCCAGAGATGAGCAAAAAGTTCAAATTCTAGAAGGATGTGTAGATCCACGACATTCTCACCTCTCCTAGAGGAGGTATTATATTCTTATGTATTCAGGGAGTTGGAATTGTGATGCATAGGGAACTCTTAGCCATAAGGAATTCCTCTACCAATGGATGCAGAGCTGCACCGGATCTGAGACTTAGTCTTAGAAAGTTGGTTGCCTGAGAGGTCAAATGACTTTTTCATATTAACCCATCTAGGTGTCATCGACATGACTTGAACAGTGCTCTCTCTTTCTCTCTCTCCTCTCTCTCATTCTCTATAGATAGAGATATTGAGACTATATAGTTTTATATGCAGATGTAAACCTAAATTTAATATAACTCTCTCTGACTCTGCTGATGCTATCTCTGTATCTCTGTATTATCTTTGTCTCTGTTTCTATCTCTGATATATATTGATTCTCTATCTCCTCTCTTTGTATGTTTCTCATTTCTTTTATATAGAGAGAATTTCTATATATAGTTATATAGAAATATAAATCTATATCTACATGAAGCTGTCTGTCTCTCCTCCTTTGCATCTGTTTCTATCTCTCTGTCTCTCTCTGGTGTCTTCTATCTGACCCAAAACAACCACTTCCATATATAACAGCACAAGGCATCTTCCACCTTCTGATGCCAGCCCAATATCCCAACTGAGATGCAAAAAATCTTCAGTGCAAAGAGCAGCCACCCTCCCATTTCATGCTGTACCTGTCCTTTGAAGGTAGAGGAGTGGTGCTTTCTACTTAATGATTAACATCCACACATCTCATCATACCCTCCACATTCCAGTGACTCTGAACTCCTGTATATCACCATCCCAACCCAACTCCACATCTTTACCACCCTATTCCTCATTCCCATTCCCTTCAACCTCTCATCCCAAAGTTTCACTCTAATTCAACCCAGTCCTTCCACTGTGCCCTCTGGAATGCCTGTTCCATAGGCAACATACTCCCTGTCATCTTAAAACTATTCTTCTGCCATGCCTTCCATCTACTAGCTCTTACTGAAACCTGGCTTTCCCCAACAACATAGTCTCTCAGACTACCCTTTCCAATATTGACTGCACCCTGACTCATTCTCCTTGGCTTGCTGGTCAAGGCAAGGAGGTTGGAATACTCCTTGCTCCCCATTGCCACTTTCAGGTTCTCTCCCTTCCTCCATAATTCAATAACATCCTTTGAGGTTCATGGTATTCATATCTACCACCCAATCAAAATCCTGGTAGCTGTTGTCTACAGAACCCTCCCCACTGCCTACCCCAGATCATTCTCCTTCCTTCTTCAATGAGTTTGCTACCTGGCTTAATTTTTTCTCTCCTTTCCAACTCCTGTCGTGCTGGGGAACTTCAACATACCTACTTAATCTCCCTCAACTGCCCTTAACACTCAGTTCAACTTCTAACCCATAAACTACCCCTCCAGCCCACGCAAGCCACACACAAAATGATCATACCCTTGATCTTGCTTTTACCTACAAATGTATCACCTCCACATTCAGGAATTTTGAAATCCCCTTATCTGATTATATTGACTTTCCACCTCTCCCTATGCCTTCCCTTATATAACCCTACTCTTCATGCTCACTGTGACCTCCAGTCTCTTAACCCCTACTTCTCTCTCAAGCTATCTCCCCTATACTGGTCACTTTCTCCTCTTCTCCCCTTCTTGGCTCCTAGTGAACCAGTACAACTCTATATTGTTTTCCCCTCCTGAATCCCTAGATTCCTTGTCATATCTCCAATTACACTTGAAGTCCCAACTAAAATCCCACCTTCTACAAGAAGCCTTATCCAGCCCCTCTTAATTCTAGTGTCTTCTCTTGGTTAATAATTTCCTATTTAGGGGGCAGCTAGGTGGCACAGTGGATAAAGCATGGGCCCTGGATTCAGGAGTACCTGAGTTCAAATCCGGCCTCAGACACTTGACACTTACTAGCTGTGTGACCCTGGGCAAGTCACTTAACCCCCCTTGCCCCGCAAAAACCCCAAAACAAAACAAAACAAAAAACCAATTTCCTATTTATCTTGTACATATCTTGCTTTGCATAAATTTATTTGCATTTTGTCTCCCCCATTAGACTGTAAACTCCTTGATGGCAGGGATTGTCTTTTGCTTCTTTTTGTATTCCTGTCACTTAGCACAATGCCTACCACATAGTAGGCACATAATAAATGTTTACTGATTGATTGGTTATTGATTAATTGTGTGTATGGGTATACACATATATAGGCATTTGGGCATATGTTTAATGTCCACCTTAGAAGAAATGTGCACATGATACACTTCTAAGTTTAATCTGCATTGTTAACATTTTCTCCACCATTTACTTAAGTCTAGACAAGAAACAAATCAATGTCAAGCCTTGATTTTGTAGTGTTCGACAATTTCTGAGGTATAAATGGTCACACTGAAAATTTAACAATCAAGTCAACTCTAGCATACTTCCGTAGCATGTATATGTGTCTGTGTGTGTATATGTGTGTGTCGCCACAAATAGCTGTGGCCTGCAACTCTATGGGAAATCCTCACTCCTCTCTCCCAACCAGATAAAGAAGGAGCAGAAGCCACCCAAACCATACCCATTTTCACTCACTACTGTGGACTGGCAGGGACAGGACATTTCCTCCAAGACTCTGCCCTCACCTCCTCTTGATCTCCCAGCCCTTTTCAGCCTGGTCAGTTGTGGAAGATGGAGCTATTTAGCCCATGAATTGTCCTTCAATTATAACACAACTCTAAACTCATTTTTTATATCTAGGAAAAGACAAATTAAAAGCCAGCATTCTGTTTTACATACTGCTCTTGGAAATTTATTTTTAAAAATTTAAGATACAGAACAAACAACTTGAAAAATACCCCCAGGCAGCTCTGCCTGCAGAGCTGAAAAGGAGAAACTGCCAACTAATGGTATCTTGTAAGCTAATTAATCAAAGCATACCCATTGCACTCTTCCAGACCCCAAATAGAGACTTCCCCCTGGGACAAGGAAAAACAAACCGTTTTATCTAAAGGAATCAGGCTTACAAAATACCATTACCATAGTGAAGAATGAGCTTAACAGGGAAATAAGAAGTTGAGTGTTAAATCTGCCCCCTGAAAGCTCAGAGGAGGAGAGAAAGTTGAATGGGGACAGAGCAACTGCCTGGTTTCTCTGCTTCATGATTATCTCCTAGTCTAGTCATTGCCACCAAGTGCCCTGCTATCAGTATCCTCTGTCTGGGGATACTTTTCTTCATTTCTCATTTCAGTTCCTAGAGAGGAACAGGCCTAGTTCTCAAGACATGGCCAACCTTCTTTTTGAATCCTTCATTTCCTAGGTGATATATTTTATGCTACCTCTTGGATGCCAGTCACCAAAGGGAACAGGCTTCCTCTAGCCATGCCTACTATGTGTCTCTCCATTGGCCTTTGGGTTACCCACCATTTTGATTCTTCTTTAGTTGTGGAACACTGTGATTGGCAACTATATAGCATCATGGAAAGACTATTGATTTTCAAAAGAGTATTATTGTTTGTTTCAGGAAGCAACTTGGGATCATTGAAAACACCATTCAGCTTAGATTCTTCTTCTAAGCCTCTTCTTCTTATACAACCTGGGACCATGTATTCATTAAATCATGCAAGATTCCTCAGAAGGTGAATTAGCAAAAGAAATTTGTTCCATGATCCTCTGATGATCAATATCAAATGAGATTTAAAACCAGGAAATGTTTGCTCCCTGTGAATGGTGAAGTCTTCCATATTCTCCTATTTGGGGGGTGACATTGTGAACATTGCAGAAAAACTCAATTCACTAAGGAATCTCTTAAATGATCCCATCAGTTCAGGGATTGCTAAACAAGGTATGGTATATAAATGTAATGGAATACTATTGTGCAATAAGAAATGATGAGTAGGCAGATTTCAGGAAAAACCTAGAAAGACTTGTATGAACTGATGCAAAGTGAAATGAGCAGAACATTGTCCATAATAACTGCAACATTATGTGATCAACTATGAATGACTTGGTTTTTCTCAGCAATATAATGATCCAAGACAATTACAAAAGACTCATGATGGAAAATGCTATCCACCTCCAGAGAAAGAAGTGACGGGCTCTGAATGAAGATCGAAGCATACTATTTTCACTTTAGTTTTTTTTCCTTTTAGTTTGTTTCTTCTTTCACAACTATGACTAATATGGAAATATGTTTTATGTGATTGCGCATATATCAAATTGCTTAGCATTTTAGGAAGAATGGAGGGGAGAGAGAGAAGGAGAGAGGGAGAAAAATTTGGAACTCAAAAATTTGTAAAAAGGAATGCTAAAAATTATCTTTACACATAGTTTGAAAAAATTTAAATGCTACTAAAAAGAATCTCTTAAATCAATTCAACCTAAATTTTCACATGGGAGGATGAAAAATTCCTCTTATGCTGAATATTATACAGTTGGATGGGCAGCCCATTGAGTTAATTCATCTGTGTGTCCATTTTAGACAAACACTGATATACACATAGAGGAATAGAGATTTAGAGCCAGAAAGAAATTTTAGAAGCTGTCATTTTATAGTTGAGGAAATGGAGGCCCAGAGAGGTTAAGTGATTTGTCTCAGGTCACACAGGTAGTAAGTAACAAGGGCAAGATTTGGGCCCAGGTCCTCTGTGTCCAAAGCCAGTATGCTTTCCACTGTGCCTCAATATCTCCAAGATTGGAGAAGTAAGTGTGAGCAGTGCCTGGGAGGGTAGGGGAATCAATTAATAAAAAAATTAATAAGCATTTTTTCAGTGCTTACTATGTTCCAGGCACTATGCTGATTGCTGGGGATACAGAGAAATAGCAAAACCTGTCCCTGCCATCATGTTGCTTACATTTTTTTTTTACAGGGCAATGAGGGTTAAGTGACTTGCCCAGGGTCACACAGCTAGTAAGTGTCAGGTGTCTGAGGCTGGATTTGAACTCAGGTCCTCCTGAATCCAGGGCTGGTGCTTTATCCACTGCGCCACCTAGCTGCCCCTAGTGCTTATATTCTAACAGAGGAGACAGCAAGTTAACAGGGCATGGTGTATTTTTTTAAAAAAATAGACCCTAGGGGCAGCTAGGTGGCGCAGTGGATAGAGCACCGGCCCTGGAGTCAGGAGTACCTGAGTTCAAATCCGGCCTCAGACACTTAACACACACTTACTAGCTGTGTGACCCTGGGCAAGTCACTTAACCCCAATTGCCTCACTAAAAAAAACCCAAACAAACAAAAAATAGACCCTAAAACAGGCTATCCATGATGAGCTACTCTCCCCTTTTGGTCACTTGCCCAGGGTGACACAGCTGGGAAGTGTCTGAGACTGGATTTAAACTCACATTTTCCTGACTCCAGGTCCAGCATAATCTGTACCACCTAGCTAGATAAGATGAATCTTTTCAGTCTCAAAGTACTAGGGGGGAGATAGATACAGCTTGTTGGAATGACTCAGACTCCTTGTCTGTGCCTTAGGGGATGAGGTTTGGTCAGCAAGTCTTCCTAGGTTTCGAGCCTGCCCTGTGTTAGAGAAATCTAGTGGCTTTTCCTAATCTTGCTCTAAAACCTGCACTGTAGCCGCAGTGTTGCCAGATGAAGGAGAGCAATGAAAGCTGCTTATTTTTCAGGGAGAGAGTGAGAGCAGAACAAGCCACACCTCCACCTTATGCCCTTCCTAAACCTCAAGCAAAGAGCAGCAGGTAATGAGGGGACTTTCAGGGAGTAGTATAACAGGAGGGAGGCTTACCCAAATTCCCTCAACAGAGGAAATAGAAGCCAACAGAAGTGAAAAATTCAAAAACTCAAATCAGAGAGTATTTGCTAAGCATCTTTCATTATGAGTCTAGACACAGGGAGAGGTTTTAGGGATGCAAAGACACCATCCTTCTCTGAGGTGGGGAACTGGGTCTGGAATATTGCAAATAAAATCCAACGAGATTCATGTGTTGGTTAGTGTAGCCACGCTGTTCTTTTCTCTTTCTTTTTTTAAAAATCCTGTATTTATCTCTTTATTCTTTATTTATTTTTGGGTTTTTTCTTCTGTTTGTTTGCAGGGCAATGAGGGTCACACAGCTAGTAAGTGTCAAGTGTCTAAGGCTGCATTCGAACTCAGGTCCTCCTGAATCCAGGGCCAGTGCTTTATCCACAGCTCCACCTAGCTGCCCCCTATTCTTTATATATTTTGGTCCAATTTATTCTATTTTTCAATGAACCAAGACAACTCTGAAGAACTTATAATGAAAAATACTATCCATCCCCAGAGAACTGATGATGTCTGAGTACAGATAAAAGTATAATTTTTTTACTTACTTTTCTTTTTATTGGTCTAGGTTTTTTTAATTACATTATAAAGGTCTGTTAACCCTTAGAGCATTTTTTTTTTTTTGGCAGGGCAAATGAGGGTTAAGTGACTTGCCCAGAGTCACACAGCTAGTGAGTGTCAAGTGTCTGAGACCGCATTTGAACTCAGGTCCTCCTGAATCCAGGGCTGGTGCTTTATCCACTGTGCCACCTAGCTGCCCCCTATTCTTTATTTATTTTGGTCCAATTTATTCTATTTTTCAATGAACCAAGACAACTCTGAAGAACTTATAATGAAAAATACTATCCATCCCCAGAGAACTGATGATGTCTGAGTACAGATAAAAGTATAATTTTTTTACTTACTTTTCTTTTTATGGGTCTAGTTTTTTTTAATTACATTATAAAGGTCTGTTAACCCTTAGAGCATTTTTTTTTTGGCAGGGCAAATGAGGGTTAAGTGACTTGCCCAGAGTCACACAGCTAGTGAGTGTCAAGTGTCTGAGACCGCATTTGAACTCAGGTCCTCCTGAATCCAGGGCTGGTGCTTTATCCACTGTGCTACCTAGCTGCCCCCAGTCTAGTTTTCTTTTACAACATGACTAATATGGAAATATGTTTTGCAAGACTACACATGTATAACCTATTTAAAATTGATTGCCTTCTCATTGTGGGGGGCAAGGGAGAGACTTTGGAACTCGATTTTTAAAATAAATGTTGAAAATTGTTTTTACATATAATTGGGAAAAAATAAAATATTAAATTTAACCAAATCTATTTTATTTATTTTATTATCTTTATTTTTACTCTTCTTGCTTTATTTATTTTGTTTTTCTTTTTTCTTATTTCTTATTCATTCATTGATTTATTTTTTTATTTTTTATTCTTGCTCATAAAGGATGGGTAGGAGAGGAAGAGGGAGAGATCTATACTGGAAAATAAGGATTTTGTAAACACAAATAAAGGGAGACAAGTTGCAGAGGGGGTGCTAGCAGAAAAGTTGAGGGGATAAGGAAAGGCCTCATATATGTGATTTGGAGGAAGCCATGGATACTGAGGCCAAGATGAGGAGGAGATGCATTCCAGGTATGGGAACAGCCTCTGGAAAGACACAAAGGTAGAACTTCGTATGTGAGGGGCAGCAAGACAGTGCTTAAAGCCAGGATGAACGCTGAAGAATTAATTTTCTCAGACAAGTAAAGAGGAAAGAGAATTTCCTCTCTCCACTATATTCAATCACTGAAACAACTGCTCAGCTCCGAGAATGAACAAGTCAGTCACATAGATCAGGCATGAAGGGGCCTTTCCTTCTGCTCACTGATTAAGGCCTTCCATTCATTCCCAGCTCAATGAGCTTTTGCCCTTCCCTATTACCTCTTTTCATAGAAAAATCATTATTTCAGTAGAATGGCTTTTCTCCTTGAACTTTTCACTGAGCCTGGTCTGAGATCCATCCAGCAGCAGCTCCTAATTGTTAACCTATTAGTTGAGGCAATAAAAAAAAAAATTATCAAAAGCCCAAGGCTACTTAAATGAGAAGTATTGCTACAGAACTCCCTTGAGATGGGATGGAGGGGAGTGGGGCAGTGCTGGCTGTGGGCTCAGTCTGGCTGCCAATTCGAGTGAAGACTAACAGGTTTAAATATGCCGCTTTAGTTAGCCGCACTTTAATCAGCAAATCCCACACCTTAATAAGGCAATCAGTCTTTGCAGAAGCTGCAAATTACACTTTCTGGCTTGCAGAGTTGAAGACACCATCCCTAACATTTTAAATCGGCAAATCTCTTCCTAGCAAAACCTGGGTAATCAGAGAAACAAATATCATGGGCGATCAACGGCGCCTGACTTTGTCTCGTAAATTTATAGTTGTTTCCACCTCTCCCCTTTTTTTTTTCCTGCCTTCCCTCTCTCCATCTTCCCTCTAAACCCCTCTGTATTCTTGGCTTGGAAGATGTACTTAAAAGAGCAAAATGTGCCACTATTTATTACTGGATGCAGGAAACGAACCATAAAACTGGCCTAGAGTAAATTCATAGCCTTGTAAAAATCTACACTAAGTCAGTTCATGGGCCTTGAAGGAAGTTTCCAAATGATCAATCTGTGAATCTATGATTTATTGAATTAGGGAAAGAGGAGAATAGAGGCTGCCCCTATCCCAACCTAACTGTTTCCATTAACCTTGAGTGACACCCTGCCCCTTGCTAAGGTCACTTCCATTTTGCACATACTATTTCAGCCCATCTCATTTTAGGACTGAGCAGCTCAGTAGCTGCTGAGCTGCCCCGCCTCCCCTCCAGACACAGCTGACTGACTGGTCCTTAAATTCCCCAGGTTCATCTGCCAGACGTCATCTGCTGGCCTGAGCATCTTTGTCATCCAGCCATGTCGCCTGTATGGTCCAGGAACTTTGTGTAGGAAAAAGGACAGTGCTCAAGGTTTCAGCTCCAGTCTGGTTCACATTGTCTCATGTGAAACAGAAAGTGGCCCAGTGTGATGTGTGCGTGTGCGTGTGTGTGTGTGTGTGTGTGTGTGTGTGCGTGTGCATGTGTGTGTGACATGCAGCAAAGTGAAAGTTCTCTTCGCCCTGGTCTTGGTGTTGAGAGGACCTGAGTTTAAACCCTGCCTCAGACACTTAGTAGAGATACAACCATAAGTTAATCAACCCATCTTTGTCTCAGTTTCCTCATCTGAAAAAATGTGGAATGGGACCCAGTGACCTCTAAAAATCCCCTCTGTCTCTAAATCTAGGATCCTATGATGATGGGGGTTCACAGCAGAGTTTAGGGGCAAGGAAACTTTGGTCCCTGTGGGACAAGAAGAGGTAAACAGCAGCCGTTTTGAAGAAAAGACATGTGGCAGCCAGGAGCCTCTGTGTTTGGCATCTTTCCTAAGAAAAGTCATGTTGGCCTTTATGGAGAAGTTGAGACCTGACATCCCTGCCTCAGGTCTTCATAATCCCTTTAACTTCCCCAGTTTCTGTTTTTTAGTTCTAAGAGCCCTTTTGGGGAATGGATTTTAGCTCAGAATGGGTTTTTGAAATGGTTTTTTTTTCTACCTCATCTCCAAGCAGATGATGTCATTTTCTCCTCCCACCCCCCTCTCCTGACTCTGTCTGCATGTCCTGAAAGGCTGTAACATTTCTTAGAGCTGCTTACCATTTCCCCTGGGTGGATCCTTGTATTTTTTGGCCAAGTTCATCTTTATATATTTTCAGCTGAAAAAAAAAATTCCCCTTTGCGTTCACCTCTTCATTCTTCCTTAACTTGGCTCACTAAACAATAATTGGGATGGGGAGGGTATATGTTTATTATTTTTTAAATTTCTTCCCTCTTTTCTACCCCGCCCCCCCCCAATTATGACATCTCTGTGAGTGTCTTCCAGACTTAGATTTTCCACTAGCAAACAGAGCTCCCGAAGAAGTGTTTTGGTGATTTGAGAAAAATTCTTCCTCAATCAGTCTCCTAGAAACAGGATCTCAGATGAAAGCCCATTCCTTAAACTAAGGCATTTTGGGATGAAAAAAAAGGTATCCAGTCACTGGTATAAAAAGCCCAAGTGTGCCTTCACTTGCCTAACATTGAGAAGCTAGCTGTTCATCCTGCAGTCTAGGGGACAGGGAAAAAGCATCCCAAGTTTCGAGGCTCCAGGCTTCTCTCAGAGGCTGGCAGAGGTTATGATTATATAGATTACACAGGGTTCTTATCTTTTGCACTAAAGAAATTCAGGTTCAAAAAGTGCTCCGGGGATCTTTGTCAAATACTGCTCCAGGAGGGAGGACTGAATGCTGTGATTGTTTGAGACAGTTAGTGGGAGCCCTGGAAGAAACTCTAAGCCATGATGTCTTATTTGGACTTCTAAACCTTGATTAATGTAGCAGAACCTGGTCATCTTTGAGAGAGAACCTTAGAGACCTGACTCAGTACCTAGCCAGGGAATTTAAACTGGACCAACTGAAAATAGTAAAAAACAGAGGAAAAAACCTCCTTTTGAAAAAGGCTTGGGGGGGGAGGGAGGGAAGTAGAATGAGACAGAGAGAGAGAGAGAGAAAGAGAGGAGAGAGACAGAGAGACAGAGAGACATAGACAGACAGACAGACAAAGAGCCAGAGCCAGAGAGAGGGGCCCCAGAAGAGTGGCCTAGTTTTCTCCTTTATGAGAGGCCCAGGAATGAATGAATGCAGTTTATTACATGCTTACTATGTGGGATTGGGTGGCTGGACCTGGAGTGAGAAAGATCCGTATTCATGAGTTGAAATCCAGCCTGAGATACTTCCTTGCTGTGTGACCCTGGTCAAGTCATTTAACTCCAATTGCCTCAGTTTCCTCATCTGTAAAATGAGCTAGAGAAGGAAATGGCCAACCACTCCAGTGTCTTTGCCAAGAAAAAGCCCAAAAAGGGTCAAGAAGAGTTACTCTAAGCCCTGGGGATACAATAGTTCAGATACCTGGTTCACTTTTTAACGGAGTATGTGTGACTATGTGGGTTATTTACCTCAACAGTATGATAAGTATGAAAGGACGGTGAACCTGGAGTCACAGGAACCGAGTTGGCATCCCCATTCTGCCATTTATTCACCTTGGTTATTTGACCAAGTCATCCAGTCTCTCAGGTGTATATCTGTAAAATCAGGAAGCGCCCATGGTTTGTCTGAACATTTGGCCATGAGCTCCTTGAGAGCAAGAATTATTCCTGCCTTTCTTTGGATCCCTATGCCTCAGCATAGTGCCTGGCACAGAGTAGTTGCATAGTCAGGGCTTGTTGACTTAATTCCAACACTCCTTCCAATGCTACACTGCCACCTTCACGGTCAGTCCATCTCAAAAACGACAATATACAAGGGTGTGGAACAGTTAAACTAAACAGCAGCAACAACAAAATTAGACCCTCGAGGATATTGAGCACACTCAAGGAGTTCACATTCTAATGGTGTTTGAGTGACCATGTGTGGTGCATTCAAAAGGATGGTGAGGGGGTGGCTAGGTGGCACAGTAGATAAAGCACCAGCCCTGGATTCAGGAGGACCTGAGTTCAAATCTGGCCTCAGACACTAACTGTGTGACCCTGGGCAAATCACTTAACTCTCATTGCCCTGCCTCCCCCCCAAAAGGATGGTGAACAGGTGATAGTTCACAAAGCCTGGGCCAAATGAGGAGACAGAGGCCTGGAGAGAGCTGAAATAACTCACTTGTGTCACAGAGCAAGGTAACAATAAAATAAGGAGAACCAGAATCTGGGTGTCCTGAGTCCCAACCCAGAGTTCTTTCTTTCTCTCTCTTCAGTGCTGCTTCATTAAGAGACTTATAGATAAGCAATTAAAAAACATGGATGCATACAACTAACCTATAAATCTATGTGTATATATATATATATATATATATGTAATTATATGTATGTGTGTATACACACACACACACACACACGCACACACCTATGTATATTTGTGGTGGTTGTTCAGTCATTTTTTAAATCATGGCTGTCTCTTTGTGACACCATTTGGGGTTTTCTTGGCAGAGGTACTGGAGTTGTTTCCTTCTCCAGCTCATTTTACAGATGAGGAAACAGTATTAAGTGACCTGAGGCAAACAGGGTTAAGTGACTTGCCCAGAGTCGCGCAGCTAATAAATGTCTGAGGCCAGATTTGAACTCAGGAAGATGAGTCTTCCTGACCCTAGGCCCAGTACTCTAACCACTATACCATATAACCACTACATATGTATGTACACACACAATACACACACACACATACACACACACATATATATATAATTTCCTGTTTTGATTATCTGAGATTTCATGAAGAGAACATTGTGTGTGCGCATGCATATGTGCATGCACTCTTGTGTCTGTATCCAAAAGCTATTCCTCAATAGATAAGTGGTCAAAGAATATAAACAAATAATCCTCAAAAGAAGAATTTCAAAATATTTACAACTCTGAAATAATTCACTAAATCACTAACAATAAGAAAAATGCACATCAAAACAACCCTGAGGTTTTATTTTACACCCTGAAAATTGGCATACATGACCAAAAAATGGGAATGTTCAATGTTGGAAGGTTGTGGAAGATAGGAACTAGAGTACATTGTTCGTGGATTTGTAAATCAGTCCAAGTATTTTGGGAAACATTTAGGAATTGTGCAAAGAAAGCGTCTGAAATTTCCATATCCTTTGGCCTAGAGATTCCAACACTAGGTTTATGGCCCAAAGAGGCCATTGATAAAAAGAAAGGCCCTATACATACCAAAATATTTACAGTAGCCCTTTTTTGTGATTGCAAATAATTGGAAACAAAGTAGATGTCCATCATTTGCGAATGGCTAAACAAATTATGATACATGAATATAATGATCTATTGCTGTGTTATAAGAAATTATGAATATGATAAACACAGAGAAGCATGGAAATATCTAAATAAACTGCTATAGAGTGAATTAAAAAGAAAAAACAATAAACACAATGACCACAGAAATGGAAACAAAGAACAAACACCAACAAAAACATTAAAAGTGAATGTTCCAAAATTTAAATAACAAGCATGGGTCCAAAGAAGAGATATGAGGAGACATCTACATCTCACTCCTTTGCAGAGGTGAAAGGTCCTTAAATATGGTACATCACACATATGTTCCGTCTTTTGTGATGTGTCGACCAGTTTTGTTGATTTTTTATCTTCTTTTTTATTAAAAAATTGTTATTTGTTACATACCATGGCTTTCCAGGAGGAGGATAAGGAGTGATACATGTGGAAATTTCAGTAACAGTAATAGTAACAGTAAGAATCACCACTAATGTAATCATAGGCCATGCTACAGTTGGGAGTAAATTTGGTGGGACAAATGCTTAGTGGAAACTGCTTTGAGTTTGAGCCCACTCTCCGCAAGGACAAAAGTGATATAAAGGAAAGTGTCCACAGTCACTGGGCCAGGAATCAGGAAGACTCATCTTCCCAAATTCAAAGCTGGCCTCAGACATTTATTAGTTGTGTGACCCTGGACACAACATCTATAAAATGACCTGGAGAAGGATATGGTGAACCACTCCAGTATCTCTGCCAAGAAAACCCTAAATGGGGTCACAAAGAGTCAGATAAAACTGAAAATAAGTGAAACACAACAAGTCCCTTCTCCTCCCCCACCAACCTATTGGGAGAAAATGTTTATATTCCTGTTTCTGCTTTTTCTTCTCAGTAATAAATTTCTCAGTCTTCCCCTTTGTAAAAACTAATTGATGTTAATTGGTGAAACAATACTGGAGTATTGGGGTGCTAATCACAGATGACTGATGTTGGGGAAAACATATCAGAATGGGTTCTTGAGTCTATCATCTTTGAGAATCACCTCCTTCTTCTCAGGGGTACCTCTCAGGGGGTAGCCCTGACTTGGGGAGTACCATGATTGATAACAATAGTACATTCTTTTTAAAAATTATTTTGTGTGTGTGTGTGTGTGTGTGTGTGTGTGTGTGACAATGAGGGTTACGTGACTTGCCCAGGGTCACACAGCTAGTAAGTGTCAAGTGTCCAAGGCTGGATTTGAATGTATGCTTTATCCACCATGCCATCTAGCTGCCCCATAGTACATTCTTTAAAGGATGTATGGGGTGTTCAAGAAGGACTAGTGCCTCTGTTATAAGAGCTTGCCAAACCCTTTTCAGAGCTGCTCATCCACCTTTGATGTTCCCCTGGTACTTAACTCTCATCTGTGTCTCCCAAGAAGCTGTAGCATGCACAGTGGCCATACCTGGATAGCATTGCCTTGGCAAGCTGGCTAAACCAGGTTGAGGTTAACTAACAGGCTTCACGCACATCAATGAGTCAGGCAGCATGTGAAGACTTCCCCTGGTGGAATCTGCTTCTGAGGACAATTTGTTTCAATGGTCATGAAGGCAACTGAAACAGGGCTTGGTCAGACAGAGAAGACATTAAGGCCATCCATTGCACCCAGTCATCCTGACTTTTGTCCTGCCACTGGACTCTGATGACTTTTGAAGAGAGTGAGGCTGACGACTCTGTGCAACTCTGCCTCCCTCGAATCCAATTCATACACAAGTCAAGACATCACTCGAGATGTCACTGGTCCCCTTCAAAAAATAAAGGACCACCAGCACCAACCACCACCCCGACTACCACCAACCGCAGCAACCACCACTGCTTTTGCAGAGTTCCTGTGAAGATCAAATTATATAGTATTTGTAAAGTGTGTTTAGCACAGGGCCTGGAGCATAATAGGTTCTCAATCAATACTGATTCCCTTCCCTTCTAACATAGTACTTAGATGACTGATATCAGTTTCTTCAAGTACAAAATGGAAATAATAATAATGGTGTCTGTCTCATAGGGGAGTTGTAAGGAGGAATAGAGATAGTATATGTGAAATGCTTCAAAAATGTGTCCTAAATAAATGCCAGTTATTATTATTTATTAATCACCTACTGTGTCCAATATATAAATATTCAAATAGGTATGGTAAGTCTGAGGTTTTGTTGTGTATTTAGAACATATTTACATGTGTATATATCACTTCCCTCATAGAATACAAGCTCCTTGAGGGCAGATACTTTATTTTTGTCTTTGTATTGATGGTGTTTGACCCATAATAGGTACTTAATAAAATGCTTGTTGACTGACTGATTGATAGATCACATAGACATTCAAGTTTGAGCTGGTTGTACAGTTTCATCAGTGTAAGTCAAAATGATGAAGTTTATTCTTTTCCTTTGATTGTTCTTTTCTTTTGTGGCCCAAAGCTCAAGCTAGTCCCTTTATAATTAGCCATATTGGGGAGCATCCATTTTTAGGATCATCCTTTTAAACTAGCTTCTCCTTTATTTCCTACTCATTATTCCTCTTTTGCCCTCACAGAAGCAGCAGAGCACCACTCTCCCCTCCCCGCCCCACCCCACAGGTCACTTTTTCTGCATAGATAATGGTTTAAATACTGCATGACAGCACCCACATGACATGAAAGCAGGCAGAGATAGTGTGGGCAGGGGTCTTTGGGTCCCAGAGGCCATCTCTATAAGCAGGGGGGACGTTGTGGGCCTGGGTCCTGCTCCGCTGACTCTACCGCAAATCAGTCAGTGGGAACTTTCCCTGAGAGAGAATTGTCCAAGCAAAAGAGACCCAGGGGAGTTTGGGGAGGGCTGATGTAATGGGCCAACATTCCTGGGTAAGCAGCTAAGCTTTAAGATGAGGTCAGCATTCTGTGATCGGATGTTATACAAAGAGGGAGAAGTAAGCTATTTTTCATCTTTGGAGAGAGCAGGATAAGAGAAAATGGGATTGAAAAATAATCTATGGAATTTAGGCTAGCACAGGAGAGATTGGGGATTATTTCCTGGGAGTAAGGGCTCCCAAACCCTGTAAGACTTGGTCATTTAAGAAGGTTATAAAGTCACTCATTTACTAATATGTGGTTACTGGGTTTTAGTCCTTTTTCAGACATATCCAATTCTTCATGACCCCTTTTGGGGTTTTCTTGGCAAAGATACTATAGTCGTTTGTCATTTCCTTCCCCAGTATGTGACCTTGGGAAAATCACTTAATCTCTTTGGGCTTCAGTCTCTGCATGTGTAAAAAATAAAAAAAGTTGGGGGGCAGCTAGGTGGTGCAGTGGATAAGCAGCGGCCTTGGATTCAGGAGGACCTGAGTTCAAATCCAGCCTCAGACACTTGACACTTACTAGCTGTGTGACCCTGGGCAAGTCACTTAACCCCCATTGCCCCACAAACCACCCCCCCCAAAAAAAACAAACAAAAAATAAAAAAGTTGGACTAGATGACCTCTATGGTGCCATCCAGCTTTAAGTCTGATAGATAAGTCCATCATCTATAGGCAAGTCATGCTAATTACAGGCCAAGGAGCATATTTTGAACATAGATAAATTCTCTAGAGAGAATTTAAAAATATTATTGAAATAAATTAAATATTTCAAAATAAATTATTCATATGACTAACCTCCCTGGACCTCAGTTTCCTCATCTATAAAATGAAGGGTTTCGACTAATTAACCTGTCTGCCTCAGTTTCCTCATCTGTAAAATGGGGATAATAATAGCATCCACCTCACAGGGCTATTGTGAGGATCAAATGAAATATTGTATATAAAGTGCTGGGCAAACCTTACATGGCTATCCAAATTTTAGCTATTATTACGCTTGTTTTAAACAATGATCATTTCTTATTATTGTCTCACGGACTTCATAGGATTTAGAATCCAAAGACCTTAGCGATTACCCACCCAGTCCTGTGTCCTCCTTCAAATCTTATGTGAAGAAATATGAGAAGCTTTACTAAGCAGCTGAATGCTGGAGCTATCCTGGCCTCCTGACCTCGCGTGGCCCTTCAGCTGGAGCCATCTGCCCAGGAAGATGACCATATGTATTTGCTCTGCTTTCTCCTTACTGAGGCTGCTTTTCCACACTGGAGAGAGATGAAACACACTTTGAAAAATGTAAACTTCTCCTGCAGGACATTAGCCCCAAATGGCACACCGTTTGAGAGAAATAGTGTTATTAGGGAATAACTGAGTAACTTACTTGATTTATAAACCCATGGAAAGAAAATGAAGGCGACTTTTCCACTTGGTGTGGTTATTTATGATGTCTAGAGACTCACCAAATCCCAGGATAGAATATTCTTTGGTCCCTGAGCATGAGAAAGAACAAGAACCTGTCTTTTCAAAACTGCTCTTCCTTACAAAATACAGCTTTCGGCTCGCAGCGAAATTTACCCTTGCTGCTTCTTGATTGCTGTAGATGAGCAGATGGTCCTTGAGTCATGAACTCAAAACTGAGGACATTATTAATAAAGAGAAGATTAACACATTCCTTTGAAAATAAGCTTTGGTTTCATCTAAACTATTTGTGTTCTCATTCCTTTCTCCCCCAGCGATAAACCAGCACCCCTCCTGTTGCCCTCACCCCCTTCCCAGTTAACATTTATTATTTGCCTTAAGTAGTCACCACTTTCTAATTTGTATTGTATTTTTTTTCATCCTCATGTCTGTTGGGATCCTTTCCCGTTCCCCCTAGATGCTAATGCTGGTGCCTTCTCAAATTATTCTGTATATATTCATCTCTTCACACGTGGTACCTTAAACTCTCCCCCAAAAGTCTTCTACTTAAAGAACTTTTTATATTCGAATGTCTACATAGTGCACCCTGAACCAAAGCCCCCAGATTCTTTGAATTTTATTGTTGTTGTTCAGTTGTTTTAGTCGTGTCCAGCTCTTCATGACCCATTTTGGGGTTTTCTTGCCATTTCCTTCTCCAGCTCCTCTTTTACAGATGAGGAACTGAGGCAAACAGGGTTAAATCAATTGTCCAGAGTCACACAGCTAGTTTCCGAGGCTGAAGTTGAACTCTTTGAGGTCTGGGACCTTAAAAATCCTTAGCCTTTTTGTTTGTTTGTTTGTTTAGTGAGGCAATTGGGGTTAAGTGACTTGCCCAGGGTCATACAGCTAGTAAGTGTTAAGTGTCTGAGGCCGGATTTGAACTCAGGTACTCCTGAATCCAGGGCCGGTGCTCTATCCACTGTGCCACCTAGCTGCCCCTAGCCTCTTTTTTAATGTCATGGAC
The DNA here is from genome assembly GCF_019393635.1 of Dromiciops gliroides. Classification (NCBI taxonomy): domain Eukaryota; kingdom Metazoa; phylum Chordata; class Mammalia; order Microbiotheria; family Microbiotheriidae; genus Dromiciops; species Dromiciops gliroides. The sequence goes on along the minus strand of NC_057864.1, from coordinate 337,688,462 downwards.
ATGGGCAGTCTGGTGAAGCCTATGGACCCCTTCTCAGAATAAGGTTTTTAAATGCATAAAATAAAAAACACTTTTTTTTTGTTTAGTTCTTTCAGTTGTGTCCAACTCTTCATGACCCCATTTGGGGTTTTCTTTGCAAAGATACTGGAACGATTTGTTTTTTCCTTCTCTGGCTCATTTTACAAATGAGGAAACTGAGGCAAACACGATGAATTGATTTGCCCAAGGTCACACAGCTAGTATGTGTCAAAGGCCATATTTAAACTCTATTGTGCCACCTGGCCAGCCAAAATAAAAGATATTAGATTGCAAAAGAAATCAATTTTATTTAAATAAAGTTAACACCCCCCTTCAAAGATTCATGGACCCAAAGTTAAGAACCCCCGGATCATTAGATGACATCTTGCCTAAGGTCCCTTCCAGCTCTAACTCATCCTTTTTTACAACGTCTTTTCCAGTATATTCCCCATTCCTCTAGAAGATGACAAAAAGCTAGGTCTACCCAGGCGACATCTTTGACAGGCACACCTTTTGCAGCAAGAAACCTATTTTCTCCAGCTGAGGAAAAATTAATTTAATTTATAGCATGCCCAGGCTTCTGCCAGCCAGGGAAGCAGCCTCTGAGAGTTCCAAACACAATAAGTGTATTCTGTGATCACTTTGGAGGGTCCCCAAGTCCTCGTAGAAAGCCGTCACCTAGCCAGCCCACTGCTGACACCTTGTGGCTATGCAGAAATGTTTCTGTATTGTCAAAAAAGAGCAAGGAGGTTAAAAATGTCAGCTTGAACTAGAAAAAAAACAAGGGAAACCACAGCTGCCTCTTCTCTTTCTTCTCCAAATTCCAAATTTTAAAATTTACAGGCCATTCAGGTTTTCCTGTGCAAACTGCTAAGTGGTCTTTGTAAGGTTTTCTCTGCAATGCCAGAACTCCACTACTTTCAGAGTCCAAAACCCTGACCTCTGTAATTAAGAGACAATGAGGGGGGCAGCCAAGTGGCACAGTGGATAAAGTACTAGCCCTGGATTCAGGAGGACCTGAGTTCAAATCTGGCCTCAGACACTTGACACTTACTAGCTGTGTGACTTTGGGCAAGTCACTTAACCCTCATTGCCCCACAAAGAGAGAGAGAGAGAGAGAGAGAGAGAGAGAGAGAGAGAGAGAGAGAGAGAGAGAGAGAGAAAATGAAGCACAGTATGAGAACACATGGGTCTGAAGTCAGAAGTCCTAGGTTCTGCCACCCCTAACTTTGGGACTTTGGTCAAGACATTGAACCACTCAGAACCTATCTCCTCATCTGGTGACAGGGTAGGTACATCCAAAAGTCAAGGAGGGAGTCCAAAGATCTCCCTGCTACCAATATGACCAACCCTTGAGCAAGTCACCTACTTTCCCTTGGAACTCAGTTTCCCCATCTCTAAAATGAGCATTTTCTAGATCTATGAAAATCAAAGGTTTGAACCAAGGTTTCTTCCATTTTGTGAGTACTGAAGCTATAGGCACCTCAGGATGCCACTGCATTGTCAGAATTTTATCTAGTATTATCTTAACTCAAAGGTTATGTGAGAGATGCATTGCTGACCAGGCTGAGGAAAGCAAAAGTCTTAATAGCCATATACTTGTGCATCAAAAGCAAAAGCAAAACAAAACAAAACACAAAACCCCCAAAAGAAGGCAGATATGGTGGAGGTAAAAGGACTATTGAATTTAGAAGATCTGAGTTCAAGTTCTGGCTCCAAGTCATTTGACTTGTCTAGTGCTTCAATTTCCTCATTTATAAAATGGAGATGAAAAAAATACTTAGATTCATAAGATTCAGTGCTGGAAGCTACCAATCCAATCCATCAATTTCATAGAAAAGGAAATGGAGGAATACAAAATTGTTACCTTGAAATTAAAAAATAATAATAACAGAGTATTATCCTGGCAATGATTTACTAAGAAATGAATGCCAGTTACATAACAAATTGGGACCAAGGATCTTGACTATTGGTTTCTACCATTCTGGAGAGAGGGGAAAACAGGAGAAACAAGAAGAGGTGATTATGAAACTAGGTGTCATATTGGTGGAGGGTACTGGGAGGTGATCAGGTAAGGGGTAAAGGGGCATTCTTGTGGTTAGGTGACAGTGGGGAGGGAGAGTAAACTTGCAACTTGAAATCAGATGACTTATAAGCAGCTGAAACTTAGCTAGACAAAATGGGGGTTAAAAACAAAATGGAGTCACATTATTTTTTAATATTACAAAAGTTAAGTGTTTTGCCTAAGGTCACACAGGTAGCAAAACCAACATTCTTTGGGTTTTTTTTGGGGGGGGGTTAGTGAGGCAATTGGGGTTAAGTGACTTGCCCAGGGTCACACAGCTAGTAAGTGTTAAGTGTCTGAGGCCGGATTTGAACTCAGGTACTCCTGACTCCAGGGCCGATGCTCTATCCACTGCGCCATCTAGCTACCCCCAAAACCAACATTCTTAACTTAGTTTTTTTGACTTCAAGTGTAAAGAGTTTTCCACTAAATCAGGCCATCTCTCCTCCTACCTCAAATAGTTGCTGTGTGGAAAGAAATTCGCAAGCTATAAAAAATATCATGGAAATATGGTTTGTAATTACAAATGAAATTGGAGGAAAAACAATAATTTCACTCCAGACCTTCAATTCAATTAAACAAGCACTCTCCTAGGCTCTCAAGAGACAAAGACAATGAAACAGCTCTTAAACTCAGTGAAAAAACATACCTGGGAAAACCACCAAAAATATACAATATGTACTCAGTATATAGACAGCAAATACAAAATAGTTTGGGGAAGGGAAAAGGGAGAGTGTTAAATTTAAGGACCAAGAAAGATAGGTGACACTTGAGCTAGACCTAGGAATTCTAAGAGGTGGAGGTAAGAAAAAGCGGGGCAGCCCATTATGCAAAGGAATGAAAGGTGGGCCATGTATGAGGATGGAACTCATTTATTCTTATGTTGCTCTTCAAATGGGTGTGACTTTTTCCCTCCCCAAGCTCAATCCTATAGGGACTGTTTTGTATCTGAAAGCCCTCATGATCCAGGAAAGTAAGCCACAGCCACAGGAGAACAATAGATTGTGGTTTTCATTTAACCTGAAAATGTGGTCTCCAAAGGTTTGATAATCTCATTAGTTTGTTGCAAAGAAACAGGTGCAAAATTTGATCTGTAAAAGGTCAAATGGGGAATGCCCAAGGGGGTGCCTTATTCCAAAACCATTTAGCTTGTTGCTTAACACAGGGCAAATATGGAGTTGCTTCAAGTGGGATCCCAGTCCCTATGCGATGGTAATGATTTATGTTGATAAAGGACATTACAAAAAGGCATTCTTCTAGCCCAAGGGTTCTTAACTTGGGGGTTTATGAACTTTAAAAAATATAGAGCTGGGGACAGCTAGGTGGCGCAGTGGATAAAGCACCGGCCTTGGATTCAGGAGAACCTGAGTTCAAATCTGAACTCAGACACTTGACACTTACTAGCTGTGTGACCCTGAGCAAGTCACTTTAACCCTCATTGCCCCCACAAAAAACAAAAACAAACAAAAAAATAGAGAGCTATAAATTGCAGGGATGCCCATCAATTGGGGAATGGCTGAACAAATTTTGGTATATTATTATGATGGAATATTACTGTGCTTTAAGAAATGATGAGCTCAATGATTTTAGAAAAACATGGAAGGAAATGAGCAGAACCAAAAGGACATTGCATACATTAATGGCAATATTGTTTTAAGAAAGACTGAGCAATTATGTTATTTTGAACATTATAAATACCCAAATTAACTCTAAAGGATGTATGAAGAAAGATGTTATCTGCATCCAGAGAAAGAACTGATAAATGGATGTATGTATAGAATAATTTGCATACACACATATATACACATAGATATGTATATATGGGTGTGTGTGTATATACATACAAACATACATACATACATACATACACACCTCTTTGGGTCCAACCGTCTCTAAGATGGGGGGGAGGGAAGAAAAAAGAAATTTACATGATAATTTTGTTGTATATTTGAAAGGAATAGTGCTCGCTTTGGCAGCACATGTACTAAAACTGGAATGATACAGAGAAGATTAGCATGGCCCCTGTGCAAGCATGACACACAAATTTGTGAAGCGAAAGGAATAGCAAGTCATACATAGTAGATTTACAGTTTTGTGTGCAATTATCTTTTTTATTGTACTATGTTATGGAAATGCTTATTTTAGTGCATAAATTAAAAACAAAACTTAAAATTTTAAAAATCATGCATATATCTGCGTGTAAATATGTTTAAACACATATATACAATTGTACTTCAATATAATTGGCTTCTTTTATAATCCCATGTATTTTATTTTATGCATCTAAAAACATTATTCAGAGATTGGGGGTGTCATAGGTTTCATCAGACTTCCTAAAGGGTCCATGACACCAAAAAGGTTAAGAACTCTTGTTCCAGCCTTTCTCACTTCTCTTCTGCCTGTATAGATATTCAACTAATATCAACTCTCTACCCAAAGACTCTCCTTTCAATTCTACTTACCATCATTTAAATGTTATACTCATCATTTAAATGTTTTCCTCCCTGTAGCCTCCAGAAAGATAAATGGAATGAGACATTCTCCTAGTTAAATGAACCTGGGATTTGAGCCCGCAATCTTAAACCTTCTCATCATTTGGTCTGCCTAAATCAAATAAAAGGCCATAACTTTATCCTTTCCAGGTTAGCAGGTAGAGACAAACTAAGAGAAAAGGCAAATTCTTCAGGACAGCCCTTTTCTCCTCTCCCTCCACAACCTTCACACACCCAGGTTGTTAACAAATGCCCTCAGTGCCAGGGAACATGTCAAGGCTACCAAAGATACTTGTTTTCATCAACTTTAGGATATGGTCTTCATGAATTCCGGAGGCCAAAAGGATCATTACCTGGTTGCCATTTTGGATTTCTTTTCAGATGACAGACAGTCTAGCCCTTGGTTCAGTTTGATGGGGCCTGCCAGAGTTTGTGGTCTGTTGACACAGATGTGTAACCCTTGACTCTAAGAGCCAGTTAAATGGGACTCTCTCATCATTGTCTGAGATTGATTATGAAATGTCCCAAACCCATGTGAGGGGCAGGAGAAATACGTAAGAGCTGGAGAGAAGACAGGTCCTCAAATCTTCTGACTTTTAGCTCCAAGGAAAAAGATGAGCCATCACAACCTCTCTCTCTTTGGATATCTGAAGGGAAAGAAAGACTTTGGGCATGTAAAGAATTAATCGTTATTTGAGGTTTTTATGACCCTATCTTTTGGCTAGAATTAAAAAAAAACAAAAAACCTTTGCGCACGCACTGACCTCTGGGGCTCCGCAAAGGGCACGGTGCTCTACCCACTGGCTATAGTCATTGCCATGGCGCTGGCACCTCACATCATCACCACTCGCCAACACCTACATTGGCCTGGCAAAATTATAATGATTAGAAGCCTAGTGAGGGCAGTCATGTGACTGTCAGAGTGGCCAGCCAATTGGCTGGGGGCTGTCTGGGGCCTGCTGGGAAAAAGGGAGGAGATTCACCATTCTAGCTGGAAGCTGGAAAGCGACAGGATTCTGCTGTGTATTCTCAGCTGATTCCTGGGCGATAGTGTTATTCAGGTTGTATAATTTCCCTTTCCCCATTTTATTTCCTTTTCCTTGCTCCTACTGATCCTGTTTGTGTTTTTTTTTTTTTAAGTTCATTCTTGTTAAATAAATCCTGCTCTGTTTTGAGGGAGGCTGCCAGTATCCTTCCTTGCCCCAATATTGCGGCGAGCTGCATAGCTAACACTCCCCAATTAAAAATTGGTCTCCACAGGTAGAAGCCAATATGTAGAGGAGCTACTCATCCCTCTTGTACCTTCACCAGCCTGCTACAATAAAGACTCTGCTCAATTGACAGAGGGAGTCTCAGATCTCACCCAAGGGGAAATTCTCCAGAGTTCTCTTGCTTCCAAAGGGAGAGCTTATTCACCCTATATTGTCTGCTATATATTCTCCTGTGTATACTTTTTCTTATTTTTGTTTTACTATTGACTTGGATAAATGGATTTAGTTGCTATTTTCCTTGTGTGTTCAGTTGTGGAACTAGCATTTGATGGGAAGAGAATAAGCCTTGAATATATAATATCCCATTAAGGGATAGAGAGCAGGGGGTGTAAGCCTAAAAATTACTTCTAGATTAATAATATTTAAAGGAACAGAAAAACAGAATTCTAGCCCAGGACTGCCTCCCTCTGAGGAGAGTATAGTTGCTAGCCTCCGGCCCCAACTTCCTGTTTTCCTTCCTGGCAGGAATTAAAATCTTCCTTGGAGAAGGATGGGAGGAGAAGCTAGGGATGTCTTTTCTTATCTCCTTGAAAGCTACAAGAAGACAGACACATGTGGACGCATATAACCTACAGAGGTAGAAACAAACAGTACACACACACACACACACACACACACACACACACACACACGCGCTCCTGCCTTTTAGATATTAAAAACTAAAGGGTAAAAAAAACCAACAAAATAAAAACAAAACAAAAACGAAAAAACAAATGGGACCGCTAGGTGGCGCAGTGGATAAAGTACTGGCCCTGGATTCAGGAGGACCTGAGTTCAAATGTGACCTCAGACACTTGACACTTACTAGCTGTGTGACCCTGGGAAAGTCACTTAACCCTCATTGACCTGCAAAAAACAAACAAAAAAACTAAGGTCTAAGAGGAGGATTTGAGAACAAGATTCAATGAATACTTAATTAATAACCAACATGAAGCACTTCAGGCACATTTTTAAAGTATCATGATGCACTCATAAAAAGTATTGAGTGGTGAAACAAGAGATGAGAACTCTAATCTTGATGGCTACAGACTAGCTATATGACCTTGGGCAAATAATTTTACCTCCATGAACTTAGTTCCTTCCCTTCCCTTCCCTTCCCTTCCCTTCCCTTCCCTTCCCTTCCCTTCCCTTCCCTTCCCTTCCCTTCCCTTCCCTTCCCTTCCCTTCCCTTCCCTTCCCTTCCCTTCCCTTCCCTTCCCTTCCCTTCCCTTCCCTTCCCTTCCCTTCCCTTCCCTTCCCTTCCCTTCCCTTCCCTTCCCTTCCCTTCCCTTCCCTTCCCTTCCCTTCCCTTCCCTTTCCTTTTCCTTTTCCTTTTCCTTTTCCTTCCTTCTTTTCTTTTAGGCAATTGGGGTTAAGTAACTTGCCCAGGGTCACACAGCTAGTAAGTGTCAAGTGTCTGAGGCCTGATTTGAATTCAAGTCCTTCTGACTCCAGGGCCAGTGCTCTATAACTTAGTTTCTTTATCTATAAAATTGGAGGTAGGATCAAATGATTTCTGAAGTCTATTCTTCTTTTATGGTTCTAGGGCAAGGAGAAAGGGCAGAGTACAATGAATGGGACCAAGACCCAAAGCCTGAGGACTTTTGTTATTGGCCCAAGGACAGTGAGTCTATACAAGATATGGGTATATATGCTGCCTATGCTGAGCCTTCTAGGATCATCAATGAGAGGGAAAGATGGGATAAGAATCCTCTATCCCAAATTTTAAAAAGCTACAAAATGGATGTCTCTATACAGATACACAAAGGAAGGTGAGCCAGAAGTCTCAAAGCAAGCTTGTGAATTTGACTTAAGTCTCCCAGAAACTTTGTGGGAAGGATAGAGTGTATGCAAAATGGTATGATGTCTGCAAATAGATAAAAGAAGGTAAAGTAACATTGCATATTAAGAAGAAATAATAATAATAATCACCTTATTTATAGAACACTTTCAGGTTTGCAAAGCACTTTATATGATTTATCTCATATTTCCCTCACAACAACCCTGGGAGGTAAGTGGTATTATTGTCCCCATTTTACAGATGAGGAAACTGAGGAAGACTGTGGTTAAGTGACTTGCCCGGGGCCATACATCCAGTAAGTACTTTGAGGTAGAATATGAACTCAGATTTTCCTGACTCCAAGTCCAACAGTCTCTCCACTTTATGACTCAATGCAGTGTTAGGAAATCCAGGTCCTGGTGGGGAGATACAGGAAAGAGAAATTGATTGAAGATTAATGGAGATAGGTACCGAAGTGATATTGTTATAGGGTTATACTATAAATGATCCAAACAGAAGGAGGAAATAGATGAAGAGGTTGGGAAATAAATTTTATACCTGCCACAGAAACATGGTAGTATAATGTAAGGGACTATTTATCTGGATATCTCTGGTATTCTCTCTCTGCCAAAAGTAGAGCAGCTGGTATATCTAGGATTTCCCTTACTAATAATTTTATCCTCCAAAGGATAAAGGAAAAATTAAAAAGGGAAACTATATCCTGCATCTGATTCTGACCAAAAAGGAGGTATACTGGTTATTAAAGAAGGAACATCAGAAATCCTGGGCACAAGTGACCACTAACTACATGGTAGAGTTTGTGATAGTGAAGGAGACAGATCACTTTGGTTGTACATTCTCTCACATGTGCCCTAGATTTGGAGAGAGATTTCGAAGGGCCCATAGCCTACTCTTTTGAAGTATAGATTGACCTGAAAGGGATAAGAAGCTCTCAAGAATGAAATTTGGAAGTTTCAAGCAAAAAATATTCCAATGAGGAGGAAAAGGGAGAATAGCTCAATGAGACCAATGTAGATACACCGGGAAATAATTGACAAATGTATGTAATGATTGGAATGACGACACCTACTGGAGACTTACTATAGGAAAACTCCACCATGAGGAGAATGCCTCAGAGGGCAAGGCCATGCGGCTTTTCCTTGGCATCAGAAGTAACATTTGCACATGGGTACTGTCCACCAAGGCTACTAGCCAATCAACTTGAAGAGCCTCCCATTTTCTGGGAAGGGACAGGAAGGAGGAAGGAGAGCCTACACAGAGAGCTCTCTCTCTCTTTTTGGGTTCCTGACTTGATGGTGGTGGTGGCGGCAGAGGACTTCACAGGAAATTTGAGGAAAGATAGGAATGCCAGGCTGTTGGAATTCTGTTCTCAATCTTTCTCTTTCTATCTTTCAATAAACCCTTAAAAACCTAAACTTGTTTTATCAGTGATTTTAGTCAGTTTTCCCCAAAACTGGGGATTAATTTTCTTTTAAAAATATTTTATTTCTGTCCAATTACATGTAAAAGCAAATTTTAACATTCTTTTTAAAAACAGTTTTGAGCTCCAAATTCTTTCCCTCTTTCCCTTCTTTGCCCTTCCCTGACATCCCTACTCCAAATGTTCATGTGGACTATTTGTACCTAACCTGTAGTAGAGACTTTCAAGATAATATTGGTCTGATGAGCCACAGTTGGATACACTGTGCTTTGACTCCAACACAGTGATGTCATTTTGGTCCTCTTTGAGAACGAGGGACAACAACCATTCTCCTTCTCTAAGACAGTAAGCAATCTGATATAGGTTATACATTTGCAATCATGTAAAACATATTTTAATATTTGTCAACAAATGCATGTTTTAAAAATCATGTGTGAATAACCTAAGATAAAATAGATAATTTTAATTACATAATTTTGAAAAGCTTTTGCATAAATAAAATTAAAACATCTAGGATAAGAAGGAAAGCAGTCAACTGGGAGAAAAAAAATCTGTGTATCAAATATCCTTGATAAAGCTTTGGTAGCCAAAATACATAGACAATTGCTAGAAAAATAGAAGAAAAGCCATTCCCTAACAGATAAGTAATGAAAAGATATGAACAAATTCTCAAAAGAAGAAACTATTAACTACATCAACAACTATTAACATAGGAAATAAAAAACCCTGAGATTCTCCTTCACAATCCACAAATGAGCAAAAATGGCAGAAAATGGAAATAGTCAATGTTGGAGGGGTTGTAGAAGGACAGGAACACTAATGAATTATTAGTGGGGCTATAAATCAGTACAACCATTCTGAAAAGTAAGCTGGGACTTTTCCAAGTACCTTTGACCCTGCTATGCAGATACCCCAAGCAGGTCACTGATGAAAAGAGTCTCCTATCTTCACTGAAAGATTTGTAATAATACTTTGGGGGCTATAAACGAGATAACAAATATACAGCACTTTGCAAATCTTAAAGTGCTATTATTTTGTGTTGACAAAGAACTGGAAACAAAGTCAGTGCTCACTGATTGAGGAATGGCTTAACAAATTTTGGTACCTGAATACGATGGAGTATTATTGTACTATAAGAAATGATGAGCCTGATAAGTGTAGAGGAGCCTGGAAAGACTTCTTGAAACTGATACAAAGTAAAGCAAGCAGAACCAAGAAAACAACATGGACAATAACTAAAATAACATAAATAGAAAGAACTACCACAAAACAATCAAAAACAAATGTGAAATGATTTTTTAAAAATTGTCCCCAAAGAAGAGAGATGAGAAAGCATCTGTCCCTCCTATCCTCTCTCTACCCCACCCCTCCTTTGCAGAGGGGCATGGGTGTGTAATGTTGCATATGATGTTAGCAGTTTTTGATATTTTGTTCAGTTTTGCATAATTTTTCTTTCTCTTTTTCTTCCTTTCTCCACATTTCTCTCTTCCTTCATTCCTTCTTACCTTTCTTTTTCTTTTCTTCCTTCCTTCCTCCCTCCCTTCCTTCTCTCTCTCTCTCTCTCTCTCTCTCTCTCTCTCTCTCTCTCTCTCTCTCTCTCTCTCTCTCTCTCTCTCCAATTTCATTGGTATAGGGAATCCCAAGTGAGGAAACTCCTTCTAACAATGTAGACTGATAATATGCTCTGCAACTTACAGTCTTAGTCTATGGTCATATAGCCAGTATATGTCAGAGTCAAAACTTAAATCCAGAGTCTTCTTGACACCAAGGCTGTTTCATTTACCCACTGCTCCATGATGCCTGTCCACTGGATTTTTAAAGTCAGTTACAATCTCTCTGTTCATTGAGTTTCCATTTCACAAGGAGAAAGGAAGTCTAAAATAAAGCATTGAACTTTTGGGGGAATTTCCTTCCTTGAGGCCATATTATGCCCGAAGAACCAGAATGAGGGGAGGATGGAGAGACCCCAACCTAGAGGGAATTCTGTCCTTGAAACAAGGGAACTAATGGAATGTATAGTCTATGTTACATGCAAACAATGTTTTTGATTTTACCACCCTTTTATTTCTAAGAATCACTAAATCCCAAAATTTAAGAATTGGAAAAGACCTCAGTAGCCATGCAGTCCATACTATACATGACAGTAATCACCATTAGAACATATTCACCAAGTAGTCATCCATCTACTGCTTGAATACCAACAAATAGTGGGAAAAACCTCTTAAGACAGTCCACTGCACTGCACCACATAGCTCGGTTAGGAAGTGTTTCCCGACATCAAGCTTAAATTTGTCTCTTTGCAACTTCCACTCATCATTCTGGTTCTGCCCTCTGGGGACAAATGGAACAAGGGTACAGTTATGCCTTCTACAACAAGACTTTCCCCATCAAAGTTTCAATATAATGTGGTTCAGCTTAAGAAATTAAATGGTAATTTCTTGGGAGTTTTGCAGAAGCTACAAATGACACACAAAGGCCAACAGACAATACAAAGTTTAGAAATTTAGAAATGTGTCAAATATAATATCAACCTAAATTTTACAATAAGGTACTATAAAGATGCCATAAAAGAAAAAGAAAAAGAAATTCAGATTTCTTCACTGGTACAAAAGGACAGTCAAAGAATTTTAGACAAATTTTTCTAGATTGCAAGAGCACCGCACCCTAACCTCTGTGATGTGGAAGGGATAACTATAATCCTTTCTTCATATAACAACCCTCCAAAAACCTGTAGACAGTTATCGTGTCCCCTGGAATCTCCTCATCTATAGGATAAATTTGCCCAGTTAATTTTTTTTCTTAGTAGCTAAAATAATTTATTTGTTCTTTCTAATAAATAGTAATTTTTAACTTGTACAAATAAAAAAATTTCATCCAAAGAAACCAACATGCTTTACATTAAACCTTCTCTTCTCAAACACCCTCTGAAGTATCTTGTAAGTATAACTATCCCTAATTTTTGATGAACCAAGATGGAGACTGCAGTGCAGAAAGAGTGGAAACAAGATAGAGATTGTAGTACAGAAACCAATTTTGGTTTTCTTACCAATTAACATTTGTACTTTAGGAACCCCTTTAAACCCATTTTAATAATTATGTTTCACTAATAACCTCAGAATCTGGTCCTGGTTAGTATTTTTTTGTTGGGTGTGTGTGTGTGTGTGTGTGTGTGTGTGTTTTGCTGGGCAATTGGGGTTAAGTGACTTGTCCAGGGTCACACAGCTAGTAAGTGTTAAGTGTCTGAGGTCGGATTTGAACTCAGGTACTCCTGAATCCAGGGCTGGTGCTCTATCCACAGCACCACCTACCTGCCCCCTGGTTACTATTTTTACTTAAGAAATAAGAAAATATGTCTACAGGATCACCAATACTCAGATGAAAACCAAAACTAATGCAGATTCCCAGGTGTTTCTAAAGAGTATCAATTCTAATGAATCTTAGGTCAGCTGGAGATTTTGCTAGTGACATTATTGTAGTGGCTATCAATTTTTATACCTATTTTTGTTTCAAGCCCAACTACTTCTATAATCCCAGGAGCCAGAAACAATGGTGACACCCACCATACTCAATATAGATGTACCAGTTTCCATTGGATTTCCTCTGCTTAGTGAACCTCTAATTGTCTCATGTTAGCATTTTCTTTCTATTTTTTTAGATTTATTTATTTAGAATTTTCCCTGTTATAAGTAAAAAAATAATTTTTTCATATTGATTTTTAAAAACTTTGCATTCTAAATTTTCTTCTGCCCTCTCTCCCCACCCCAAGAAATCAAGCAATTCAATATAAGTTATACATGGGTAGTCATGCAAAACATCTCCACATTGGTCAGGTTGTGAAAGAAAACAGATAAAATACCTTTAGAAAGGGAATGACAAAAAAAATGCTTCAATCTGTATTCAGATACCACCAGTTCTTTCTCTGTAGATATATTGCATTTTCATAAGTCCTTCTGATAGCCTCCTTCTCATAATTTCTTTCACAGTTACCATTGCTAACTGTATTGCTCTCCATCCTATTCCCTCCCCTTCATGTTTACTCTATTTTCTATCTTTTTTCACCCTATCCCTCCTCAAAAGTGTTTTGCTTTTTACTGCCCTTCAACCTGCCCTCCATTTATTTACCTCTTCCCCCTTATCCCCTTCCCCTCCCACTTTCCAACAGGGTAAGATATATTACTATACCCACTTGAGTGTATATATTATTCCCTCTTTGAGCCAATTCTAATGAGAGTAAGGCTCACTCACTCCCCCACTCCTTCCCCATATTCCCTTCCACTCCATAAGCTTTTTCTTGTTTCTTTTATGTGAGCTACTTTACCCCATTCCACCTCTCCCATTCCCTTTCTTCAAATGCCTTCCTCTTACCCCTTAACTTTATTTTAAAGATGCCATCATGGGGTAGATGGGTGATACAGTGAACAAAGCAGCAGCCCTGGACCCAGGAGACCCTGAGCCAAAATCTGGCCCCAGACATAAACCACCCTACCCTGCCTGCCCCACAAAAAAGATAAACAAAAATAAATGCTTTATAAATATCATCCCTTCATAGGCAGTTCATACCTGTGGCCTCTAAGTATATTCCTTTCGGCTGCGCTTATACTGAGAAAGTTATTATGAGTTAGAAGTACCATCTTCCCATGTAGGAATGTAAACAGTTTAACCTTTTAACATCCCTCATCATTTCTTTTTCCTGTTTCCCTTTTTATGCTTCTCTAGGGTCTTGTATTTGAAAGTCAAATTTTCTATTCAGTTCAGGTATAAGTCCTCTTTTTCATTGAAGTGACATTTTTCCCCTGAAAGATTATACTCAGTTTTTCTGGGTAGGTGATTTTTGGTTATAATCCCAGTTCCTTTGCCCTCTGGAATATCATATTCCATGCCCTCTGATCCCTTGATATAGGAGCTGCTAGATCTTGGGTTATCCTGACTGTAGCTCCACAGTACCTGAATTGTTTATTTTTAGCTGCTTGCAATATTTTCTCCTTGACCTGGCATCTCTGGAATTGGCTGTAATATTCCTGGAAGTTTTCATATTGGGATCTCTTTCAGGAGGCAATCAATGTATTCTTTCAATTTCTATTTTACCTTCTGCTTCTAGAATATCAGGGAAATTTTCCTTGACAATTTTCTTGGAAGATGATGTCTAAGCTCTTTTTTGGTCATGGTTTTCAGTTAGTCCAATGATTTTCAAATTCTCTCTCTTGGATCTATTTTCTAGGTCAGCTGTTTTTCCAAAGAGATATTTCATATTGCCCTCTATTTTTTTATTCATTTGGATTTACTTTATTGTGTCTTGATTTCTCATAAAGTCACTAGCTTCTATTTACTCTATCCTGATTCTTAAGCAATGGTTTTCTTCAGAGAGCTTTTGTACCTCCTTTTCCATTTGGCCAATTTGGCTTTTCAAGCTGTTAACTTTTTTTTTCATGATCCTCCTGCATGACTCTCATTTCTCTTTCCATTTTTTCTTCTACCTTTCTTACTTTTCCCTCTACCTCTCTTACTTTGTCTTCAAAGTCTTTTTTGATGCTTCCATGGCCTGAGACCAATTCATATTTTTCTTGGAAGCTTTGGATGTAGGAACTTTGACTTTGTTATTATCTTTTTCTGACGGTGTATTTTGATCTATCTTGTCACCAAAGAAACTTTTGATGATCTGATGCTTTCTCTGCCTGCTCCTCTTGCCCACCTACTTCTTGGCCCTTAACTCCTTCTTAATGTGGAGCACTACTTCCAGGATGCACTGTCCCAAGCTACAGGGGGTCTCAGGTGGTATGATTTAAAGAGAGCCTTGTTCTCAGCCTGACTGGCCTGTAAGTAAACATGGGCCACTTGCTCTTTAACCCAGGAAGCAGAAGTATGATTGAAATCTGATTCTCTGCAGTCCGCAAGCTTGGCGTGCCTGTGCCCTTCCCCTACTGGGCCTCTGTCACTCAAATCCAATTCCTGAACAACGTGCACCACCTCTGCTCCTTTAGAGACCCCCATTATTTCTCCCTGGGCAACCACTGGACCCCCTCACCAGTCCATGTGCTGAGATTCTGAAGAAGTTGCTGATGCTGAAGATTCTAAGGCTCCAGTGGCATGGCCTGCCTGGGGCTGGATTTATTCTGCAAGCTGAGCTCCTCTCTCACCCTGATATAACAGACCCTTCCAGCAGAATGTCTTTGACTGGAAAGCAATCTCACTCTGTTCTTTTGTGGGTCCTACTGCTCCAGGAGTTGTCTTATGGCATTTTTTGGAGATATGTGGATGGATCTGTTGGGAGCTCTGAGAGTCACAGCCTTTCCTCCGCCATCTTGCCTCTGCCCTGCCCAGTTCCTTTAAATAATTTTCATGACACAGACTGAAGGCCCTTCATCATCCTGGTTGCTTTCTTCTGGACATTTTCCAGCTTGTCAACATCCTTCTTAAATGGTGACTCCTGAGTTTAACACACTCCATATGAGGTCTTATGAGTTCCTCAGAAGTGACACTATCACTTTCCTATTCTGGAAGGTGTGTTTCTTTTAATGCAACCCAAGGTCACGTTACCTTTTTTTTTATCTACCATATAATATGGCTGACTATTATTGAGGTTGCAGTGCCCTAAAGCTCCCATATCTTTTCCAGAACAGATGCTATCTAATCATGCCTCCCCTATCTTGCACAGTTGAAATTCATTTCTTTTATCCAAGTACCACTGTATTTCATCCATTAGATTCAACCCAATACTCTAGCCTGGCAAGATCTTTTTGGATCCTTACTCTTGTCCAGTGTGCCAACTGTGATGTTTAAAATCTAATGTGTGTGGTGCAGCTAGGTGGTGCAGTGGATAGAGCACCAGCCCTGGAGTCAGGAGGACCAGAGTTCAAATCTGGCCTCAGACACTTAATACTTACTAGCTGTGTGACCCTAGGCAAATCACTTAACCCCAATTGCCTCACTTAAAAAAAATCTAATGTGTGTGTTCTTACCTGTCCCCACCCCCTCCAGTTTGGGGGGAGAATTAGCTAAGGTTTACTTATAAATTCAGCAACAGTTTAGGCTTTTAAACATTTGTTAAAGTATATTAGGGGTTAGCAAAGAGAGAGAGAGAGAGAAAGAGAGAGAGAGAGAGAGAGAGAGAGAGAGAGAGAGAGAGAGAGAGAAAGCCGCCTTTACCTAGCTATCCAAGATAGTGAATTTCTGAAAGTTAGGAAACCTAGCTACCTTCCTCCTTCTTCTGCCACCACGAACTCCTTTCTGAATCACAAAGACAGTTTTTCAGTTGGTTTGAGTGGAAGCTTCCTTTGGGACTGGAAGACAGGTAGTCCCCACACACAGCTCCAAGCTAATTGGCTGGTAGCATTGACTGACATGACTTACAGGCCGTTGTATGAAAAGAGACAACTTCTGGATGCCAGGAAACTTCCAGGACACTAGTCATATGCTTCTCATCAGGGGGTGACACCCTGGTTCTCACACAACCATCCCTTTCAGCTTCCTCCAAATTTGGTAAGCAAGTCATCTATGCCTTTATCCTAGTCACTGATCGAAATGTTAACTAGCACAAAACCAATCATGGATCCAGGGGGTATTCTACTGGAGAACTTCTACCACAATGACACTAAACCATTGACAATGGGTCTTTGAATCTGGGCATCCAACCAGTTATGAATCCATCTAATAGCATTTTCATAGAGTCCACACTTCTCCATCTTCTTTACAAGAATGTTAGGAGATGTTTTATCAGAAGCTCCAATAAGATCTTGGTAAACTATATCCACAGTGTTCTCCTCATCTATTAGACCAGTAATTTTGACCAAAAAATGGGAAATGAAATTAGTCTGGCATGACCTGTTCTTGATGAAGCCATTCATGTTCTTAGCAATTGTTTCTTTCTTTTGAGATGCTCACCAACCCTTTCTTTTATGATACATTCCAGAATTTTACCAACAATTGAAGTCAAGCTCACTGGTCTATTATTTTTCCTTTTTTGGAAAATTTGGACAATATTTGTACTTCTTTAATCTTGTTGTATTTCTTCCATTTACTATGATCTTTCAGATCTCCCTGACAGTGGTTCAGCAATCATATCCACCAGTTCTTTCCCGATGTAACTCACCTGATACAGGTGACTCAGATTCACTATTGTTATTAGAAGTAGTAATAGTAATAAATATTTGTTGTTGCCGCTGCTATGTGTGTGTGTATGTGTCTTCTAGTATTTAAAAATTTTCATGTGAAAGAGAGACTGGAGTTTTTCTACCTGCCCCTGGAGGACAGAATTAAAATCAGAGCTCTCTGGATAGTAAGATCTCAATGGGCACAAGTTGTGGAGCATCCTAGACTTAAAGTCAAGAAAACCTGAGTTCAAATCTTACCTCAGATACTTACTAGCTATGTAACCCTTTGCAAGTCACTTAAGCTCTACCTGCATCAATTTACTTATCTGAAAAACAATAATAGCATCTAGAGTTGTTGTGAGAATAAAATAATATAATATATGTCAAATACTTTCTAAACCATAAAGGACTGTATAAATGTTACTATTGTAATGAAAATTTTCCTGACAATTAAGAAGGAGACAGGGAGTTTCCGTTCATAAGAGGTCTTCAAGAAAATGCTGGGTAACCACTTGTTGGTAATGCTATATGGGAAATTATTGATGAGGTACAGGTTGGACCAGATGGTCTACAAAATCTCTTCCACTTCTTAAATTCTGTGAAATATGCTACAGTATCCCCATGTCCATCATATGTCTAATCATAACTCTTCATCATGTGCAGCTTTGACCTTTGGTGATTTTGACCTTTGGTGTTCCAAGATCCTCAACCACCTAGCATGAAGACACCTACATTTATCAGGGGAGGAGGAGGAAGACTAACCTCGGAAGAATATCTCTTAATCCCTTAAGATTACATAATACATGGCCCCTGTACAAGGATGACACTCAAATTCATGAAGATCACATAATAACCATTCACATTTTTATCACATTGTTGTTAACAAAGTGTATTTCTCACAACAACCCTGACAGAAGTTTTTTTGGCAGTGAAGGAGGGAAAGTTTGTATTTGCAATTCTATCATTGTAGGGAACTCCTAGTATGGAAACTTCTTCCATCAATGCAGATCAATAACTCATTTATAACTTAAAGAGAATTAATTAGGTCACTGAAACATAAGTGAAGTGACTTGCCTGTGGTCACCTAGCTAGAATAGGTCAGAGGAAGGATTTTAAACCAGTTCTTCCTAATGCCAATTTTGCCTCTCTCTGTATTACATTATGTTGCCTCCTAGTACAAGCATTATTTTTTTTAATTTAAAAAATATTATTTTATTTCCCCCCAATTACATGTAAAAACAATTTTAACATTTGGGTTTTTTTTTTAAGTTTTAAGTTTCAAATTCTATCTCTCCCTCTTCCTCCCCCCTCATTGAGACAGTAAGTAATCTGATATAGGTTATAAGTACAAGCATTATTAGCCCCATTTTACCAATGAAGAAACAGTGTCCTAAATAATTAAGTAGCTTGCCCATGATGGCATGTTAACTACTCAAGTACTTAAGTACTGGGTCGTCCTACTAGGGCTGTAATCCAGACCTCCTGACTGCAAGGCCAGTGTTCTTTCCAGTAAAGAACCCAATGACCTCTCAATAAAACCCAAATCCTGCTGTTAGGGGAGACAGTAGTAATGTATTTCCAAGACGAGGAGCGCTCCTCTCTTCCTTAGCCCTTGACCCTGTCTCTAGTAACTACAGACTTCCTTATTGATCATTAAGAAAGGGCTGGTTGTTCTCTCTGGTCACTAACGGCTCAGCTCCTAATTGCTTTATTCTCCTTTTGGGGTGTGGTATGGTGAGGAGAATTGAGATGACATGACATTTCTAAGCCATTACAGTAGAATTCCTTAAAATCCTACTCACTTCATATAGAGAACCAGGCAGCAGACAGTACGGCTACAATGTGCCCTGACACGGGGAGAAGCCCTCGTGGGCCAACGTTTCTGCCAGACTCTGAGGTGAACTTACAGAAGGGCCTCATCTGACTTCCTGGAACCTCTCATTAAAGGCCTCTGTGCACACATCAGAAGGATGGAGCAATGGGCCAGCGGGGGTGGATGTGCCAGCTAATTAGTCTATCAAACCTTCTGCTCCTCTGGAAGTCCCAGCCCTGCTGGACAGTGCAGCATTTTGTGTTCCTGGTGTCAAATGGCCTAGTTCCACCTCTCAATGGTACTGGTATTTGGTTGGACTGCCAGGGCTCCCATTTGGCTCATAAAGTGCAAACATCTGTTGGGGTTCTGGTTGGCTTGTTGGTCGACTTCAGAAAGGTTGGGGAATTGGAGTGGGGGTCGCTGGGGGGGGGAAGAGAGAGGTTGGGGAAGGAGGGGGTGGCCTGCAGCATTAGCGGAGCTGTTCTGGAGGAGTTAATTAGATTCTGTGGAAGAGTTTCAGCTAGCAGGGACCAGGCTTAGCCATTTGAGAAGTGGAAGCAGGACTGGGAAAATGGGATTTTACAAAATCTCATCAAAAAAAAAAAAAAAACAACAAAACCCCAAACCAAAAACCCACCCTAAAGCAGAGGCTGTGAGTGTTTTCCCATCTATTGCCTGCCTTCTCCAAATGTTTCATTTTCTCACCAGTTGGCTATTATTTTCTAACGCATTTTGATAATTACTTTATCAATCAAGAAAGATAAACAAAAACCTAAAAATATAGTTGCGAGAACAAGTTTCCTGAGCCAACCATTCTTCTGTTCTACTTTGTTCTTTGTGCTCAAGGGATGGTTTAAGTGCTGGGGAATTCATTCATTGGGTTACTTCCCATCTTAATACAGATCATTGGGTGCTAGTGGTTATCACAGGTATAGCCAGAAAAATTCAGCAAAATATATGTGGTGAAAGTTCTTCCCCTAAATCTCTTAATTTGTTTCTTTCTTTCTGTTTGTTTTTTTTTTTATGAAGAGATTACAGTGTCAAAAGTTAGGATAATCCTTCATGTGGCACCTCTGTAAAAATATAGTTTATGGAACTCATCCCTATCACTGTAATTGTTTTCATTAAAGAAGGGAACAAAAAGTGCCTGTTACTTTAAAGATGAGCATAACATTTTAAAATTGAAAATGTTGTCCAGGTAGGCCCTATGTAAAAGAGGACACGTGTACAAACACATTGATCCAAACATACTGTAATTCAAGGTCTTCTTTGTTCACAGAGCAGCAACCCTACTAAGCGTAACGATCAGAATGACGCTACCTGCTAGAGACTTATTGTAGCAAAGCTCTGCCATGAGGTGAAGGTCTCTGAGGGCAAGACCAGGAGTCTTTTCTTTGGCATCAGGAAGTGATGTTTGCTTGTGGGAGGAAGAAGGGGGAGGCTGGCACTCTGATTCAGGCTCTTTCCTGTGGACTCTGGCGGAGAGTGGAGCTAGGAATGCTCTCTCCCTTTACTAGATAGGAATCTAGGCCTTTTCTTCTCTCTCTTTACCAAATTCTTATTCTACTCAATAAATGCTTAAAAGTCTAACTCTTGCTAAAACTTATAATTTATTGGCGACCACTCATTAGATATTTTAGACAGACTAGCTAGAATTTTAGCTTTAACATAAGGAAAGGTCAAGTTTGGAGAAGAGGCTTCATCAGCATTAGTTGAAAGTTCCTGACTTGGTAATGAGAAAGCCAGTAGGGCTTGAGAATGGATTTCTCAAACTCTACCTCCATGCACCATCCCCTCAAATTTACCATTGGTGAGAGTGAGATCTAGATACTAGGTTTGGGCAGAATACCTTTCCAGTTGATTCCAGAACAAATGGTACTCATTTCATACCTATTCCCTTAAACCTATAGAGTCCTATATGGATATCAGACATGAAGGAAATTATCTAATTTATAGCTGCTCATGTGAAAGCCGCCAGGAGGATCGTAAAATGATTCTCCATATGGTGCCCGGAAGCATCCAAAAACTATATGAGAAAGGGGCTTGGACAGAAATTTTCCATTTTAGGGATAGCAAATAAAATCACCCATTTGTGGCAATCTGGAGAGGGAACCGGATGAACTGAGTCAGTCTGGGTCAGTCTGGAATGGGCAGCTCTTGTATAGAGGGTCACTAATATGGAACTTGGAGGTGTGGTTTTTGGGGAGTTTTTTGTTAAGCAACTTCATGTTTTCTGGCAAAAAGTGAATTCTACAGTTCCATTGCATGGAGGCTTCAGAACATGGTTTGCCAAATGGAAAAACATTTGGAGGTTGGGAAAAAATCTTGCACATAAATTACCAAAAGCATGGAGAGCCTGAAAGAGGGATCAAATTAGAAGCCAAGGAAAAGACAGGGATGTGCCAAAATTAAAAGAGAAGAAGGGAGACAGAGACAGAAAAATAGAGAGACAGCCACAGATAGAGAGACGGAGAGAAATACACAGAGACACAGAAAGAGACAGAAATACAGAGAAAGAAAGACAAGAAGAGACATGGAGATAGAAAGAGAAAGACAGGGAGACACAGAGAAACAAAAACAGAGAGAGAGAGAGAGAGAATGATTTCTCTTAAAGCCTCTCCTTCAAACTGGAAAGCAAGCTTCTAAGTCATGCTCTAGTCTCATAAAAGCCATGTGCCTCGATGATGAGAAATATCCTTTAAATGGTTAGATTAAGCCCCCATTTTTCATCCTCTCTCCCAGTGCTCTCGATGGATTATGCTAAGTGCTACCCACGGGTAAGAAACAGAGGGCTCCTTGTCTCTGACTGTGGCAAAGGCCAGTTACACACTTGTTAATTTCCTGATTTATGACACAGTAGAGAAGGAACTGAGAGATTGTTCCCCCCCCCATTCTTTCTTTCTTTTTTTTCTTTTGGTGGAAACTATTAAAACAGAGGCAGATCAGGAAGTTTGTGATAAAGAAAAGACAGGCTCTCCACTGACATGCAATCTCTCTCTTGGCTTGAATAAACCTTCTCCTTCAAGGCTCTGTGATCAACAGGGTCTGGGCTCACATTTCAGCACTAAATCTGAGTCAACAATCTCTAATCTGGACACTGGGTTCGGAATCCGGGCTCAAGTTGCACTTGGAAGCTAACAACAGGGACGAGAGGAGAGAAAAATACGGCCTTTGTTTCTGGTTTGATCGTCCACCCTGTGCTGAGCTGAGGTCACGTGTCATTTTCTGTCATCAACAAGATAAAAGTTTGCACCTCTCTGGCCTTGGAATGGCTTTCCTGCCACTTATATTAAGTATGGGAAGATCTATGCCCAAGAATCAGGGGCACAAGTTGGACGAGCAGCTCAGATTTGGACTTCTTTTCATCTTTCTGACATGTGATACCGTGACATAAGCAGCCTGCAGCGGGTTGCTATGCAGATATACAATTTCTGAAAAGTTACACCAGGAAAACGAAAACCTCGTGCTGGATTAGCATTTCACAAAGAACAAGGATAAAATGTGTAGCAGTTCGGCTAAAAAGCTAAAAAAAAATAGGTAAATTAAAGTTTCATGAAAACAATCTCTTTCCAAAAAATAAAAAAAAAAAGATCAATAAGCATAAAAGGATCTTATTGCATTCCTGGCCCTCAGTCTCATACCCTAATCCAGCTACTGTATATGAAGGAGACACTGTGTGGTGAATGGTGGAAACTGAGTGGGAGGCTTCTTGGGGGGAAAGGGGAGGGTTGGGAGAGAAAAAAAATGATAGAGTTGTTCATGTTCAATGCTGATCTTTTAAAAAATCACTTCTCTTTTCTCATTCATTATTTTTGTCCTTGCTTTGTAATAGTTTAACTAATTAATTAATTAATTTGGGGTGGCAGGGCAATGAGGGTTAAGTGACTTGCCCAAGGTCACACAGCTAGTAAGTGTCTAGTGTCTGAGGTCGAATTTGAACTCAGGTCCTCCTGAATCCAGGACTGGTGTTTTATCCACAGCACCACCTAGCTGCCCAATTAAATAAAATACTAATAGAAAATGATATTTTAGATTTCCAGACAAATGTACCTCAGTTCTCTGTTCTTTTTCCTTCTTTAAGTCTTCAAGCCAAAGACCACGAGTTCTCTTGATCTGTCCTCCCAATGAGTAACAAAAATTATTCTGAACAGCAAAAATAATATCATTTTATACAGTTTGGAAAAGGGCATGTCTGCACACAGAGAAGAAGGTGAGAAGGGATTGGGTATTTAGTATAAGGAGAAGAACCAGAGAAGACAAGTTCTTGGGGTTTCCTTGCCATCCTGCAGAGACATTGGAGAGACATCTCAGGCTTGTCTGTCATTCTTGAAGTATCCTTTATATACTTTCCTTTGTCCACATTGACTAAATAGAAGTGGTTGCTTCTTTAAGGTTTATGAAGTATTTTTTTATTCACATCTCATTTAAACTTATTGAGTAGGTACATACTATGCATATTTTTATTTTTTGTTTGTGAAGGGGGGCACTCTGTGATTTCATTAATGTGGCAACTGCCTACCTAATGCAGATGGGCAACTTGTCTGTGACTTTCAAGGCAATTCAATAAGTATGTATTAAATGCTTACTATGTGCCAGGCACTGTGCTAGGAGCTGCAGATATGAATAAGAGAGAGAGACAGTCCTTAGCCTCAAGGAGCTTACAATCTAAGAGGGAAACACAACACACAAAAGGAAGTTTAAAGAGGGTAGGAGTGGGGATGGCCACCAGGTGGTACCCAACTTGGTATTCTTTGGCTGATGGAAAATGGAGTTACCTGGAAGGCTGTGAGCCCTCTATAAAGGAAGACTTTGGTGGGAGTATATAGCTCCACCCTACAGCCCTCCAATTGGAAGGGAAAGGCAACTGAGGGTGAGTTGAGAAGGTGTTGAGTATCAAGAACCTGAGTCAATCTGTAAAGTGATGAGATTTCAGACCCTAGGGTGGGGCATGGAAGCCAAGCCAATCTGTGGTCTTAGAAATCTGTCCAGGACACTAATTGACTTGCCCATGGTGACACAGATAGGATTTAGCTTTTAACCATTTCAATGAACATTAAGCACCTCCATTGATCTGGGTTCCAGATACAAAGACAAAAATTAAAGAGTCTCTGCCCTTAGGGAACTTATTAGGAGAAACAGCACACATATCAAAATGAAATACAAAATGTCTACTGTCAACTGGGGAGAAGGAACCAGGATAGGTTTCCTATAGGAGATGGTACTTGAGGTGACCTTTCAAGGAAGCTAAGGATTCTTTGAGGCAGAGGTGAGGAGTAAGGACATTCTAGGAATGGGGGATGGGAGATGAAATGTTACCTGCAAGGAAAAACAAGCGGGACAGTTTGGCTGCAGCTGAGAGTGAAGAAAGGAGAACAATGAGGGTAGAATGGAGCCAGATTGTTAAAGACTTTAAGAGCCAAAGAGACTAGTTCATATTTTATCCTGGAGGCAAGAGAAAACCCCTGGAATTTCTTGAGTAGGAGAATGATGTGGTGCCCAAGTGATCTGTTCCTAAGAATAGCAATTAGGAAATTATGTGGGATTTGAATTAGAGAGGGAAGACATTGGAGGCAGGGAGACTGATTAGAAGGCTATTCCAATAGTCAAGTCAAGAGGTAATAAGGCTTATACTAGGGTGGTGGCCATGCAAATAGAGAGAAAGGGATGGATTCAAGCAATGTTGTAGAAATAAAATCATAAATATGTGAAAACTAATTGAATATCAGGGCAAGGGAGAAGGAAGCATCAAGAATGTCTCTAGGTGGGGCAAATCTGGGTAACCAGAAGGATGGTGGCACCCTCAACAAAAACAGGAAAATTGGGATGAGAATAAGCATTTATGTTGCACCTACTGTGTATTGGACATTCTGATAAGTACTTTTATAAATATGATCTCATTTGATCCTCATAACCACCCTGTGAGGCAGGTGCTATTATCATCTTCATTTGACGGTTGAGGAAACAGAAGCAAACCAGATTTAAGTGACTTGTCCAGAGTCACATAGGTAGAGTAAGTGCCTGAGGCCAATTTGAACCCAGGTCTTCCTGACTCCAGACCCAATGCTCTATCCACTGTGCCAGTAGCTGCTTCCGGAGGGGAGGGTTTCACAGGAAAGATAATGACAGAGTTTTGGACAGACTGAGCTTGAGATAGGTACAGGGCATTCCACCAGAGATATTCAGAAAGCAGTTGATGATTTGGGATTAGGGATAAGAACAGAGCCTGGGGTGAGGTGTATACACCTGGGAGTCATCTGAATGGAAGTGAAAGTTGAATTCATGGAGACATGTGATGAGGTCACCAAGAGAGAGAGAAGTATGTGTCAGAGGGAAGACTTGAACTCAGATCTCCCTGACTACCAGATCAGTTCTAGCCAAAATGCTACTTTGCCTCTACAGTTATTGCCACCGTTTTATAGCTATGTATGTTGAGACAGAATCTGAACTAAAATTTCTCATAATTCAAAATCCAATGCTACAGGGGGCAGCTAGGTGGTACAGTGGATAAAGCACTGGCCCTGGATTCAGGAGGACCTGAGTTCAAAGCCAGCCTCAGACACTTGACACTAACTAGCTGTGTGACCCTGGGCAAGTCACTTAACCCCCATTGCCCCGCAAAAAAAAAAAATCCAGTGCTACAGCCTAATGCCCCATTTCCTTGTTTTCTGGTCAGCATACAATGGATTTCTATAGATCCTCAAATTCCAGGAGCAGTATAGCCTAATGGATAGAGGGGTAGATTTAAAATCAGGAGGATGCGAGACTAAATATACCTCTGACACTAGCTTTTTGACCCTGGACAATCCAGTAACCTCTCTGAGCTTGAGGCAACTCTCTAAGATTTAATAATTTGGTTATGGGTGGACTGCTATATGTGGTTACGGGAAACTTCCATAGAGCAAACCATAAAGCTTTTTAACCATTTAAGACCCAACTAAAGTCCCAACTTCTATAGTAAGCCTTCTCTAACCCTGCTTAATTCCAGTGACTTCCATCTATTGATTATTTCCTATTTATCTTGTTTGTAGCTTGCTTTGTATCTGTTTATGTGTTGTTCCCTGACAACCACAATTAGATTGTAAACTTGTTGAGGGCAGGAACTGTCTTTTGTCTCTTTTGGTATCCCCAGTGCTTATCACAGTGCCTGGCATATAGTAGGCACTTAATAAATGCTTATTGAATTAAATTGATAGGTTGATGCCCAATGCAAGAATTAGCCACTTCTTCTATAGCACCAGGATGAAGAGGAGTTGAGGAAGCTATGTGATTGATCTTAGATAAACAATTTAACCTCTGGGCCTCAGTTTGTTTTTGTTGTTTAGTCAATCAATCATGTCCAACTCTTCATGACCCCATTTGGGGTTTTCTTGGCAAAGATACTGGAGTAGTTTGCCATTTCCTTCTCCCACTCATTTTATACATGAGGAAACTGAGGCAAACAGGGTTAAATGATTTTCTCAGGGTCACACAACTAATAAGTGTCTGTTGTTGTTGTTGGTCCTCCCTTCTCAAAGAGAACCAATAACATCATAGGGGTAAATACCTTGACTTGCTTATGAATTGGATTTAAGTGAGGCAGAGCTTTGCAAAGTCATCAGCCTCACTCTTTCCTGCAGAGTCATCAGAGTCCAGTGACAAGACAAATGTCCAGACGGGCAATGGCCCAGCAATGTCTGAGGTCAGATTTGAACTCAGGTCCTCCTGACTCTGGGCCCAGTACTCTCTCCAATGCATTTTACATGCCCCTATTTATTTACATGTTGTTTCCCATGTTAGAATCCAAGCTTCTTGAGGGCAAGGACAATTTCCTCATCTGTACAACGAGATGGTTGGATTCCATGGCTTCTCATATACCTTCTAGATCTAAATCTACCATTTAAAGTCTTTTCTGTCCCCACCACTAAAGCCACCTCAGGAGTCCAGGGCTACTTACAGAAATGGGACAAAGGTCAACTTTGTACTTAGACTACCAAGTGGACAACAGATTATTGTGGAGTCCAGAGATCATACTAGAGTAAGTTCCTCTTTAGCAGTTCCCTGGGTGCCTAGAACTGGTCATCAAAAAAAACAAAAACAAACTCAGATTCAGTGATTCTCTAATAACGATGGTAATGATAATATTGATGCATATTTCAATAACAATTGAAGATTTACAAAGCACTTCCTCCACAACACCTCTGTGAGGTTTTCCATTCTGGACAGAAAGTAATTTGAAGATAATTAGGAGAATGAGAAATATTCCACTGGCTATTGCTCCTCTACTACTCAAGAAACAGTCTCCACTATGAAAGGTATAATGGTATTGTTGGATGAGCTCTGAATGGGGAACTGGAGGTTCTGGGTTCAAATTCTGCCTCTGCTACTTACTACCTGTATGACCATTTCACTTTTATTGGCCTTCATTTTCCTCATCTGTAAAACAGGAGAGTTTCATGGGATGGCCTATATGATCCTTTCCATTTCCAAATACATGATTGCTATTTTGTGTTTTGTGCTCCTTCACATTCAGCAGTTAGCTTACATAACTTCTAGGGTTTGTCCCTCAGGTCCATAAAGATGTACATTTTTGAGAGAAGAGAGAAAAACATTCAGTATTCAGGTGTTAAAAGAGCATGGAGAGGGGCAGCTAGATGGCGCAGTGGTTAAAGCACCAGCCCTGGATTCAGGAGTACCTGAGTTCAAATCCAACCTCAGACACTTGACACTTACTAGCTGCGTGACCCTGGGCAAGTCACTTAACCCCCATTGCCTACAAAAAAAAAAGAGCATGGAGAAAATAGAAGACTGAAAATGAATGTACTTTAAATATTCTTCTACTGGACTAACTAACCAACTAATTGAAAGTGAGAGTAGTAATACATTTGCCATGAAATGGATAAAATCCAAGTCGAGTTGATACCTGAGTTGACAGTGATATTTCAGTAGGTGAATAGACTCCACTGGAAAGGTAGCCTGGCATAGTAGATAAAAGGTTGGCCTTGGAGTCAGGAGGACCAGGTTTCAGGTCTCAAGACGAATACTACTAGAAGTGGGACCTCAGACAAATCACTTACTCTTTCACTTCCCCAGACAACCCTTTGAGATTAAAAGTAAGGTGAACCATTTTCATGTGGATGGAGGGAAGTTTCCACACCAGGGACTCTCCCAAATGATGAAATCATAGATCCATATCCAAAACACAAGTAACCTACTGTCAACTGGATATTCAGTCCAGATGTGTATGTGAGGGGTGGATTGTTCACACCTTCAACACCTGTGGCCCATCTCAGCTCATTGAGCTTTGGGGGGAGGGGAATATTATATTTTCATATGCCCCAGTTGGCCTCTAACACATGTTTAACATTCACCCATCAATCTTAGTGAGAGCCAAGGGGAGAGAAGATCTAATAGTTAGAAAACCAAACTACATTGAAATGGAAAAATGTATACGTCACCCACATGCATCATAACATCCTCTGTTTATTTCCTCTAGGGATGTAGAAACTCAAGTCTGGGACTGATTGATGGCATTAAATGTACCCCTGCTTGTTTCTCAAATAGCTCTCCTCCTTCCCCCTCAACCAAATCTGCCCATAAGCAGATGAATATTTGCATATTTGGCCTTTAAAGGACCAAGGGGAAAAAGATGCTATTATGCTGTAGAGATTTGGTTTTTGATTCAAACCTGTGAGTTCAATGGTGTAAGGAAACCTCCCCTGTGAGAAAACACATTTTACTGATGCAGATAAAACAACTGCTATGCAATTTTTAGACTTAGAGAATTGTTTGGGGGGCATTGAGAGGTTAAGTGACTACAGCCAGTAGGAGGAAGGAGCGCAACCTGGATCTTCCTGACTCCCAGATCTACTTTCTATCCTCTATGCAGCATTGCTTCTCAGTGTGGCAGCCAGATTTTTCTTAATGCCCTCCATACAAAATGGGGGGGGGAGGTGAAGAATGCCTAAATCACACAGGTTCAGGCACCATTGGTGACAGTATATCCAAGTTCTTCCAGTCTTGCATTTCTGGTCCTCTTCTTATACCATTCAATGCCCGCTTCCAGAAAGGAATGCTTCTATGCCCTTTTCATTCCTTTGTGACTTTCTCATGATTAGGGAGATCACAGAACATGTAGGGACAAGTTTGGGCTCTAGCACACACTATCACTATGACTTCTGGCAAGTACCTTCACCTTCCAGGGCTGTTTCCTCATCTGGGAAATGGAATAGACACTCTAATGTACTTTCCAGCTCTATGGTTATAGAATGTCCCTGATTCTATACCAATAGGCCCTTTCTTGCTGTTTAGGATGAAGTATGACTTCTTATCTAGAAACATTTTTGTGTCAAGAACCTTAATGATTTCGAGATTTGTTCCAGCTCTAGCAATCTATGATTCTTTCCCTAAAGTAAAGCTGTAGGCAAGAGACTGTGCCCTTAGCACCTAGCACAGTGCTTTTCAGAGCAGGCACTTAATAATATTGGTCGAGTAAATGGAATGGATGAATGAATGAATTAGGCAAGTATTTTGATGACTTTCCCTATGCACTAAACAGCCTTCGTCTAGTTGTCCTGTTCTTTGTTACTAAGCTCTTCAAGTTGCCAAAGGAAGTCACTTTCTACAAACAAGTAAATAAAGAATAGAATGTATTTCCTCATATAAGAAAGAATTGCTTACTACTAGACCTGTTTCCCAAAGAGATTTTTTTTAAAGGGAAAAGGACCTATATATACAAAAATATTTATAGTAGCTCTTTTTTTTGGTGGCAAAGATTTGGAAATTGAATGGATACCCATAATTTGGGGAATGGCTGAACAAATTGTGTTATGTGATTATGATGGGATACTATTATACTATAACAAATGACAAGCAGGATGCTTTCAGAAAGATCTGGAAAGACTTACATAAACTGATACAAAGTGAAGTGAGCAGAACCAGGAGAACATTGTACACAGCAATAACAATATTGTACAATGTTGGAATGTGAACGACTTAGCTATTCTCAGCAATACAATGATACAATACAATTCCAAGGGACTTATAATGAAAATTCTATCCACCTCCAGAGAAAGAACTGATAGAGTCTGAATACAGATGGAATCATTTTTTTAAACTTTATTTTTCTTGGGGAGTTTTTGGTCTGTTTTCTTTCACAATATGACTAATATGGAAATTTGTTTTACATGACTGAACATGTATAGCCTATATTAAATTGCTTGCCTTGTCAATGAGGGGGAAAAAGAGGAAGGGAGGGAGAGGATTTGGAACTCAAAATTAAAAAAAATAATATCGAAATGTTTACATGTAATTGGAAAAACCATTTTTTAAAAAAGAAATTGCTTAGAGTAAGACATGTCAGTGTTAGGTTCTTGTTTTCCCCTGCAATTTATGATTATGGCACAGAATTTCTATGAGATCTCAAAACATGTATGGTATTAGATGAAAACAAGAAATATGGCCCTGATGAGGAAGGCCCAGTTGGTTTCTTCATTCTTCCAGGCAGTATTTAAATCAAACCTGTATGATATTCACAGGTCCAAAAAGGTATTACACAAAATGCAAGGCACATCAGGCATCTTCTGCATAGGTTTCATTCAACCTAGTTAGCAGTCAATCACTTGAAAGCTGAATCGCCCAGCTGTACCAATCAGGCTCTCAGAGCAGTAGCCCTTGATTAAAGTGTCTCTCTGGTGGTTCATAGGTCCCCGAAATGGACATAGGATCACCATTTTTTTCCCTGGAAATCATTTGGGTAAAAGAGACTCCCTCTACAAAGTTTTAATTGGGCGCTCAGAACTGGAATGTAACAACCCTATTTGGCCTCATTTGGTATATTGACATTGTCACTGTTTGTAAAGGCTTTTTCCTGTCTTTGCCCTATCTGCCCAACTCAATTTTAAGCCCTGAAGGGGTTTCTCTCTCTTACCCCTTTCATATTCTGCCATCACACCTGGTATGCTATGGGTAGACAGGGGAAACTCAATAAATGTTGACTGATTCACTCCCTGAATCATTTTCCAGGAAGTCGAGTGTCCTCCGTATCTTCTCAGAAGCCAAAAGGTGAAATGAGCTGTAAATCATTACTGTCCAATGTTTTTGTTCATGTTTAAAATTAGGGCCAAATTAGAATGAAACTGAATCATCCGCACAAATTCTCAGGAGGTTAAAAAAATTCTGGATCAGTTTAGGTTTCCGTGGTCATTCTACGGATTAGATTTCTGGGTTGGTTTGAATTTCTTTTCTATAGATGATTTTCATGGTCTAAGAGATATTGCACTCTGGAAATGCTGAGTTTAAAAGGAGGAGGAAAAGAAGACAACAATATACTGATGTCTAATGATATTCTCTAGTGTTGGGAACAAAGGAAACTTTTGTTTCCAGAAGGGTCAAAATGTTTGCCGACAACCTTGGACAGCAGACAAAAGCAAAATTAATATCCTGTGTGATTGTCTCTGAGGCCAAGTCCAGATGAATAGCGCTATCAGGGATGGCTTACCAGGCAGGAAAACTGATGGCCAATTCTTTCCAACCTGGCTTGTGTTATACTGGGCCTGTTCAGCTCATTTGGAGACTATGTCATTGGCACAGAACTGTACCCAGAGGCCTCCACTGATGATGCCCCAGGGCTCTGAAAGCATGAAGCCAGTGTGTCAGAAACCAGAGGATGATCATTTGAAGAAGGTTTCCCTTGGATGGCACATTTTTAATGAGCACCTGCTTTTGATATGTGAATGTTTTGGGGACCATAGAGAAACTAGGCTGACCCCAATGTGAACTGGTGGCTGCCATAAACTCCTTTTTTTTTTTTTTTTTTGGTGGGGCAATGAGGGTTAAGTGACTTGCCCAGGGTCATACAGCTAGTAAGTGTCAAGTGTCTGAGGTTGGATTTGAACTCAGGTCCTCCTGAATCCAAGACTGGGTGCTTTATCCACTGTGCCACCTAGCTTCTCCATTATAAACTCTTTATAAAAGCTAATCAATGCCGATGAGAGGCAACATAGTGTAGTAGATAGAGGGCTGGAGTTTTGAGTTCAAATTCTGCCTAGGACATATACTGGCAACATGACTCTGGACAAGTCACTTAATGTCTCGGTGGCCAGGGAAACTCTCTGAAATGATAAATTAGAAGAACAATTGCTCATCTCTCTCAATAGGGAGTTTCTATACTGGGAGATTACCCCCACCCCCAATAATGAAATCACAAGCCTGATTAAAACCAATAAACACCACAAGCAAAGTACATAGTTCATGTTGGGATGTGGATGTGGGTAGAAAGCCTATGAATAACACATAAATTGAGTTAATATCTTTTTCTTGATTTGCATTATTATCTGGGTAGACTCCTTTAACAGCTCAGTTTAGGAAAGGATTCAAGGAATAACTATGGAAGAGAAACAAACACAAGGCTTAGAGTTGTAAAAGAAGTAAAGAATTCAGTCCAGTCCCTGAATTTTACAATCAATTAGCAAGCAATTATTAAGCACCTATTAAGTGCCAGATACTACTCTAGGAAGTGCAGTAGATAACAAAGAACTTTTAAAGCTCTCTATCCTCAAGTAGCTCATGGTCTAATGTGGGAGACAATATCTATGATCAACTATGTACAAACAAATTCCATACATATATGTATGTATAATATAGACATGTATGAGATAAATTGGAGATAATCAATGGATCTGGAAAATTGAGATTCAGAGACAGTGATTTGTTAAGGTCCCCAAGATAATGTTTGACTCTGTCCCAGATGGCAGAGCCATCCCTTGTAAGGTTACTTTCCATCTACTCAATGCATTTTGTCATTGTTCAGTCATTTCAGTCGTATGTGACTCTTCCAGACCCCATTTGGGGTTTTCTTGGCAAAGATACTAGGAGTGGGTTGCCATTTTTTCTCAAGCTCATTTTACAGATGAGGAAACTGAGGCAGAGTTAAGTGACTTGCCCAAGGTCACACAGCTAGTAAATGTCTGAGGCCAGAGATGAATTTTCCTTACTCCAGGCCTAGCACTCCATTCACTGTGCCACATAGCTGCTCAATATCCATGTCCCTCTTAATTTACATGTTGTTTCCCATGTTAGAATGTAAGCCTCTTGAGGGCAAGTACTGTTTTGGGTTTTTTTTGCTTTTCCTCTAATCCCCTTAGTGCCTCTAACACAGTAAGTGCTTAATAAATGCCAGTTGATTGATAATGTAATGACTTTGAGTAATTGAATAATGACTTACCCAAGGTCCCATAGGTAGTATATAGCAGAATGGGGATTCAAACCCACATCATCTGACTCCCAATCCAATTCTGCTACATAACACTTTCGAGACCAAAGCCCTGCCTACAGACAGAGCTTGTTTGTGAAATGTGATATGAGGGAATGGCATGACTGCAGAGGTAAGGGACTTGGATCTTCAAATAACTTCTCAACCCACTTTTATTTTGCAAAAGAAAATGATGTGAAAGAGGTTAGGCAGAATTAGTATGTCTCTCTCTTTTTTTTTTTTTGAAACCGACTGATCTTCAGAAAACTATAATCCATACAAAAAGAAAAGAATGCTTTCAAAATAGAAAACACCAATGACAATAGCAATAGTAATGGAGGGGAAAAAAAACCAACAGCAGCACAAGTCAGTGCATTTTTTTTCTTAGAGATTTATTTTTGTTTTAATAAATCTGACACCAGTCAGGGAGAGAGAAAAAATGTTGTGAGCCCAGAAGGAAAATGAGCACAAATTCAGTGCCACTTCTGTGTGTGTGTGTGTGTGTGTGTGTGTGTGTGTGTGTGTGTGTGTGTGTGTGTGTGTTGGGAGAGGGGGATGGGTTGGTTTTTAAAAATTTGTTGCTGGAGATTTTTTGTGTGTGTGTTCACTTTTAAAAATCTCTCCCCTGGCTTGCGAGCTTCCCCTCCCTCCCACCTCCCCTTCCCTTGCCCCACGATTTTAATTTTTAAAAAGCAAGCTCGCTTGCCAGGTGTGTTTCCCAAGCTCTCACAGCTCTAATAAATAAGGAGCACCTGTAAAACAGTAGCTTGACTCGTTAAGTGAATCTGTACAAAGGAAAATTTAGAAATACAGTATGTACACCGTGCCCGTCGTGCCCCATGTCTACAAGGCTCTGGCTCTGGGCATAGGTACCCCTGTCCCAGCTCTGCTGACCCTGCGACCGACCGACCGACCTTCCTCTTCTGCCAATTTTGCTCGTTGGCTCTGCTTCGCAGCCTTGTAGGTCAGGGTGCACTTGGAAACCTTCAGCGTGAACAATTGCTTTATTTGAGTTAGTAAACAGATACACTGAATCACAAGGTGATCGGATTTTTTTGTTGTTGTTGGTTTTCTTTTTTTGGGTTTTTTTTTTGTATTTTTTTGTATTTTTTTTTGTATTTTTTTTTTTTTGTATTTGTCAGAATGGGATACTCCACAACTGTCTCACCAATTCAGTGCCAGTATGCATGCTCTAGTGGACTTTTGGACTCTCGGCTACAACTGTACAAGTGCACACAAGTAAATCTACCCTGTTATCCTCCACCCACCGATTGAGGATCGAATTGCACATTTCTCTTAACCATGACAGGAGAAAGCAAACAGTGAAACAGAATCATGGGGGACCTTTCTCACTTTACTCCTTGTTTGCGGCGGTTTGTCCATACCATTCTAATTATCATGAAAGGGCGCTGCGTATGGAGAGATTGTCTCACTGGCTTCCTGGATCACTGAAAACCATCACGGCTGAAATTTCATCCAAGTCTTTCGTGACGCCCAGCAAATATTCCTCTCATATTATTTTACACCTTGAGGGAATTTTGGTCTTTAGTTCAACACTCTTGCTCTGTTCCCAAATGGGGCGCTATTTAGGGGAATTTAAAGAGAAAGCTGAGAAGAATAAACATTTACTGAGTTCTCTTGGCATTCCGTCTCTGAAAAACCACAGTATAAACTATTCATGCTGCTTCTTACATCTGTCAAATCAAAAATTAAAACCCATAAAAGTGTAACACTGAAAATATGGCATTAAAAAGGATAAAGGTGGCCTTTGTAAAAATAACAAGAAAAAGTATATTAGCCAATAAAATATTCTAACTCTTCATTTAAAAGTGCATCCTGGGTAGGCTAGAGATGACTCTGAAGCAACATGACTCCAGTTGACTCCCTTTCCCCCACCAAAACGTGAATAGTATAGGTCCAAAACCGTACAATGCAAATCACAATTCTTAGTGTAGCAGCAAAACCACAGCAGTTTTTGAAAAGACAATTTTTTTTTAAATCCATATCATCTTTCAGTCTCACATTTCTGAGCCTCGAAGACAGAGAGGGAAAAGTACCTACATTGGTCCTTGTGGTTTATTGGTGCTTTTTGTTTTTGTTTTTGTTTTGTTTTAAACCATGGGCAAAATCCGTAAGTTCTTCTGGGGATGAGAAGAGGTGGCAGCAGCAGGAATGCTGAGCGGGCTTGGTGGGTCCAAGATGTGCTGGCTCTTCTGGGCCAGAGGCCACCGTGGGAGGGCAGCTTCCTCTGAGACACTTAATGACAGGAAGCTGCTTTATTTGCTTGAGTTTTAGCCAGAGGGGTGGTGAGATGACCAGCTGGTGTCATTTGGTGGAGTGACATGGTTTGCTCTGCTCCCTTTCTCCATGCAAGGTACCCTGTGAGTGAGTATTCCTGAAAAACAGAAGAGGAGTCAGTCAGTCAGAATACATTGGAACTGAACCACCCCCAGCAAATGAGAGCGTAGGCATGAGTCAGACAACAGACATTCAAGTCGTTCCTTCTGAGCTAAGAAGGGTGCCTAGAACTCAGTAAGCATGACTTGCTCAATGAACCTCTTTCCCAGGAATCAGTGCCACCAATTTCACATGATGGACTGAGCTAAGGCTCTAAACCCAAGTCTCTTGGAATTCTCTAATACATATGCAATTCACACCTCTCAACCAATGGCCAGGAGCCTTGTTTCAAGTCAACAGTTCATAGCTCTCCACCTTATTTGGCTCCATGGAGCTGAGGTCCTCAGCTTGATCCTAGGTCTAATAGTGAACAGAGCCAGGATTAGGGCTTTGTAGCTCCAAAATTCAGCCCTTCCTACTAAGCAAATGACCTCACTCTGGGGTGTTTGTTGTAAAGCAGCAAGGCCAAGAGATCATCTTTATAGCAGCAAATGAAATCATAACCTACATGGAGACACACCTCTTAAGAGGCTTCTCAAAGAGATGGAGTGATGTCCCCAGTGCTGGGAATGAATGAGTCAAATTTCAGATGCCAAATTCACTTGACCAATTCACCCATGTCTCTCTTTTTCCAATTCTTCCCTGGAGGAGATGAGCCATTCACATCTTTAGATTACAAAACCAAACTGCAGGATAGGGTTGAAAGAAAATAACCTAACTGAAGCCCTCTGGAACCATGAGGACATGCCTTTGCAGGACTCCTTGTTTCCCAACCATGGACTGAAATCTGACTTGTTTAGGAATATCTATCCTAGCACAGAAATTGATCCCTGGCTCTTCATTCTTATTAGCTTATTTCAAAGTCATTCAGACACACTCAGGGCAATCAGTTTAGAACTAAAGCAGTTCATTTAGCTTGAATGTTATGGCCAGAATCATAAATATGCATTAGATGGGGTATCATAGATTAGGTGCTGGATGTAACTTCAGAGGTCATTGAGTTCAACCCCATCATTTTACAGATAAGGAAACTGAGGCTCTTGATGTTAACTGACTCACCAAAGGTAACACAGAGCTAGTGGCAGAAGTGAGCCTTCAATCCAGGTCTTCTAACTTCAAGTACAATACTCTTTCCCACTGGACCACATTGTCCCATTTATAGGCGGTATCAAAACAAAGAGTATTCATTTTTAAAAAGGAAGATAGAGGGATAGAAGAAGAAGAAAGGAGGAGGAGAGAGGAAGGGAAGGAGCAGGTTCTCTTCTACTCATCCATACAACAGTGAACATTTTTTTTCTGTCCACAAATGAGGATATCAAAAATGTGCACAGCTAAAGTGGAGGCAGAAGGCTCATAAAAATCTTTACAACTGTGGAGAATGTTGTTAGAACTCACAGAAACTCCATTGTGGTTGTAACAAGAAATGAGAATGAATTTAGGAGAGTAAAAAAAAAAATGTCCATTGGGGAGGGGCCAAGTTTAAGTGCATCCTTTGTACAATGCCTACCCAATGACTGATGTTAATGAGAGTAGGTATGGATATGGCTCTTGGTATTTGCTAACAACAAGTTTGGAAATTTAAATGTGCACATGGTAGGAAATGCCAGGGTTCCTAGAGTGATATTAAATCACCAGCACTCTACGCACTTAAGATGTACATTTAATTGCCACATTAAAAATGTAAAACACCACAAATATGCAACAGGACTGGAGTTACCCAGCCATGAAAACTTTTATCTGGCATGGTTGGCTATAAAAATGTAGATACTCTATCACATTGTGTAGCTATATAACTTTCCATCTGACCTCTAATGTTTTAATAAAAAGGATGGGGGTGGGGGGGAAGAAGCTACAAAGAAAAAGAATCGGAAAGATAAGAGGAATTGAGCCATGAGATTGGGTCATTTTAAAGAATTTAAAATCTGACAAAGCACTATGTGGAACTTTCTATGTTAGTGACATAATATGTATCCCTTGACCAAATATGCCTATAAAGTCACTTTTCTTTGGGGTATGTGAAGGTAATGGAATATAGTTGCTCAGGAAGAAATGAGGAATATGAAGAATTTGGTGAAATTTGGCCATACTTTCACAAATCAGTGAAGAGTCCAATCAGAACAACTTCCACAAACACCACAATAGATAAAAGAAAGAGAACTGTTATAGCCTTCAGAACTCTGATTAAAGCAATGACCAATCATGACTTTAGATTACTCAAGATGAAGCTTGCCTCCCACCTTTTGACTAGAGACAAAGAATGGGATATGCATTTTCTGATCTGGCCAGTGTGTTGATCTGTTGACTTGATTATACTTGTTTCTATTTTATCTTTTGTTTTTGTTTTTTTGCAGGGCAATGAGGGTTAAGTGACTTTCCCAGGGTCACACAGCTAGTAAGTGTCAAGTGTCTGAGGCCAAATTTGAACTCAGGTCCTCCTGAATCCAGGGCCAGTGCTTTATCCATTGTGCCACCTAGCTCCACCCCGCCCCCCAACCCCATACTGCTAAGTAGAATGTAAACTTCTTGAGGGCAGGGACTTGATGTGTGTGTGTGTGTATGTGTTTGTAACCCCAGAGTCTAGTATAGGGTGTTGCATCTGGTATATGCTTGATGTTTATTGAATTGAATTGAACTTAGTTGAATCTAATTAAGAATAAATAGTATCCTTTAACACACATCTCCTTTCTGGAAATTGCTAATTGAGAGCCTTATAGCTATATAACTCTAACCTTTCTAGGCTTTATTTCCCCCATCTGCAAAATGGGGATAGGAATACATTCCCTTCTTCCTTGAGAGAAGTGATAATCACATAAGATAACATACATGATAGAGCTTTGTAAGAGCATACAAAAATGATCTGTGATTTCATCAGTGTGGAAATTTAGAAGATAAGTTCCAGGGAGTTACGTGAGGTACATGGGAATTGCGTGACAGAGGCAAAGAAGCAGAAAGAGGAGAGAGAGAAGGAGAACTTAGATATAAGGTTTTCAAATTTATTTCATTTGTAAATCATATTTATTCAAGCCTTAGGGATAATTACTTATGGAATGATGCTGCAGGTTTTTTTTCCAGCATTCTGATATTCATGTTTAAATCTCTCTCTCTCTCTCTCTCTCTCTCTCTCTCTCTCTCTCTCTCTCTCTCTCTCTCTTTCTCTCTTTCACACTTTCTCTTCCCCACCCCCCCCACCTCCAAAGGAAGAAAATATCAAATAAGTTTCTGAATGTTCAATTTCACCTTTTGGACAACATTAAACATGGAAAGCATCAGCCTACTAGAAGAAGAAAAAATTCAAGGCATTTAAAATGACTGCAAAATAATGAAAGCCATTTTGGAACCCTAACTATAGCATTCGCCGTCACAAACGCTATAATAATCATGATTATTCTCTGGTATCTATTATTGTCTGGTAAATAATATGTGTTTTCCCTGAAAGTTGCAAAGGGTGCAGCTGCACCGTACGTCTATTTTTGCAGCCCCAACTCCTGCTGCTTTGAAAGCCTCCTCACACACAGCTTATTTTAAGTGAATAGCAGAGCAGACAATTTGGGCTGTGTTTCCTTCATCCTGGCTACACGTTTCCTGTGTCAGGGACAACCCCAGGGGCCAGATGGTGGCAGCAGAACTCCCTTTCTGTGGCTGCCATTTCTGGGGATGGGAGTGAAGCCAAGCTCACTTCAGCCTTCTGAGGCTCTGCTTGGTTGAGGTCAGATCCCTTCTTGATGATAAGCAGGGCTGTTGTTACTGAACAGATTGTCTGTGCGGTGTAAATGAAGAAAGACCACATCCCCATGGTATCTGGAAGTATACCTATTTGGAAAGCAAGGCTAGCATACAAGTGAGGGGAAGGATTGTGGAATGTCTGAGTTGGAAGGGACCCCAGTGATCAAATAATTCTTACCCTTCACTTTCCAGATTTAGAAGCAGAAAACTAGAGAGAATTTGTAACCTGCCCAGACAGTTAGTAGGAGAGGTGAGACTTGAATCTAGCTCTCTTGATTCCTACTTCACTATTCTTTGCACTATATTGCATTGTTTTAAAGAAAGTATTGAAGGCAAGAGATGTCTAACCTACAGTTTATTGTCTTTGTAGCATGACTTTATAAAAAAGGTTAACTGATATACCTGTTTCCCCATCTTTGTCAATGGGAAATTGCTCCATGAAAAAAGTAAATGATGTCTTTGAGATCTTTGGATGAAAGTGATACATTGCATGCAAAGTGACCATAAACATAAAGAACTGTGTATTAACTCCATACAGAGGTCTAATTTCTAAGGTCCTAAGCAAAAATTTCCAGAGTCCCATACCACTCAATTGACTGCTAGCTAAGTACATCTCTCATGGAGAGATACTTTTAGACATATATTCTGGGCATCATTTAAATGTTGGGATGCCTGCCACCCTAGCTCATATATGTTGTTTATAAAACTCTTTTCAGATTCAAAAAGCACTATCTAAATGTAGATTATTATTCTAATTACGAGTATTTCTACTATTTGATCTCATACTAAGAAGAATCATGGTACAGTTGCAGCATCAGAAAAACCTAGGTTCAAGTCTCACCTCTGATATTCACTGACTTTGTGATCCTGGGTGAGTCACTGAAGTTATCACTGCCCCAGGCAATTCTCTAAGACTATAAATTGACATTGGCAACTAAATTGCATTGGAAAATGGAGCTTCCTGACTTAGAATTCCTCCCACCACTGAAATCACAGGTCAGGACCAAATATCTTGTAGTTAGATAACTTCTGACATTTTAATGCAACATCGCTAACAGGTATGCCCAGCCAAACCTGCTTTTAGAATGATGATATATAGCTTGATACAAAACTTAACCACTTTTTTCTGGACTGTGGAATCAAAAATTCTTTTTCCGGGTGATACAACTACAGGGCAAGTATACTGTGAGAAAGGGGGCAGGGGGTCTTTTGAGCGTCTCCTCTTCATTTATGTCCCTTTTCCACTTGCAAGAAATTGTTGTAGAGGAGTGATGACTCATTATCTTTGATGTCCTAAGAAATAGAAATGGGTTATATACAACAAGGAAGGTAGGATCTCTTCAATGTGAGCACTACCTCCGATGGTACAGGTCATGACTTGTCTAAGCCTTCTCATCCTCTGTGACTCCTGTCTGCTTCCTCCTATAAATCCTCCACAGGAGGGAGGTGCCCCCTCCCCCAATGTGCAGAGGCCTTCTTTTGGGTTTCTTGGTATTATGTGGGTTCAGAGCCACATTCTGGCTGTCCACCTGTCATTTTCCACACTCTTTATATAACCAGCCCATTTCTTTTGCTGGTAATACATCCCTTTGATATAATGCTACTTCATGCATGCAGTCTGTCATTGTTAAGATGCTGTAATGTTTCTACCCACCATGCATCTCTCCATTGCCCTCTGGGTGACCCCCACTTTGATTCCTCAGAGCTTCTGGTATCCCATGATTGGCAGCCATATAGCCTCACCAGAAGAATACAGGTGTTGAAATGATGGAACTTTCTTTTAGGAAGAAACTTGGGATCTTTGAAAGTGCTGCAGTTGCCCAAATTCAATCCAGCCTGCTCTCCTCCTCCTATTCAATTCTAGATCCACCTCATTATGCATCTGTGGTGTTTATCCAATATTTAGGTACCGATGGAAGGACTCTATGGGCTGTCCAAACAACTGTATATCACATTCTGGACAACAAACATTCTTCATCCACTTTGTTTTTCCAGGGTGGATAGCAA
The DNA here is from genome assembly GCF_019393635.1 of Dromiciops gliroides. NCBI lineage: Eukaryota > Metazoa > Chordata > Mammalia > Microbiotheria > Microbiotheriidae > Dromiciops > Dromiciops gliroides. The sequence goes on along the minus strand of NC_057864.1, from coordinate 337,647,162 downwards.
GAATGACCTCTTTTGATTGAATATGGATCTCATTTTGGAGATGATGTTATTCCCGTGCTGCAGAAGCTTCAATGCCTCCAAATTGATTCTAGGATAAGATACAAACTACTGTGGCATTTAAAGACCTCCTCAATCTGGATCCAACCTGTCTTTCCAGACAGATTTCACATTGCTCCCCTTCATACATTTTTTTTTTTTAGTGAGGCAATTGGGGTTAAGTGACTTGCCCAGGGTCACACAGCTAGTAAGTGTTAAGTGTCTGAGGCCGGATTTGAACCCAGGTACTCCTGACTCCAGGGCCGGTGCTCTATCCACTGCGCCACCTAGCCGCCCCCATACATTTTTTTTTAATGTTTGAGCTGCACTGGCTTACTTTCTGTTCCCTATATACAACATTCCAACTCTTGAATCTCTCTGTCTGTATTGTCTATCTCCCATGCTTGGAATGCTCTCCCTCCTCAGTTTTACCTCTTCTAATCCCTATCCCACTTTAAGGCTCACCTCAACAGCCATTTTTTTTTTTTACATAAAGACTTTCCCAAAACCTCCAATTATTATTGCTCTTCCTTCCCAAAAGAATTACTTAATATTACTACACATGTTTTGTATTAATTTGTGTACTTCTTGCTACCAACCCCCAATCCTCTCCAGTAGAGTATAAGCTCTTTGAGGACAGGGACTGTTTTCTTTTTATCTTTAACACCGAGTACAGTGCCTGACACATAGAAAGCGCTTAATAAATGCTTGCTTAATTGAATTAAACTGAAATGTTCTGGGGTTTGATGAAATCAGCACATTGGCTTCCATAGATAGGAATGTCTGGAAGGCTTCATCATTTCTAGGGAATCTTTCCTCCATTTGAACACTACACTGGAAATCTAGCACAGAAGTAGCAAATACATTTTGTGAAATCTATCAAAAAATCACACATGATGTTAACATGTTTGTGGAAGACCCCTTGTTGAAAGTTTGAGGCTGGTTTTAACTCTACAAAAATGTAATTGCTTTTTTTATAGTCAACAGACAAAAAAACCCCAGTGAAATATTGTGTTTTCCACATTTTTCGGTCACTTAAAATGTAAGCTCCTTGAGGACAGGGACTGTTTTGTCTTTCTTTGCAGCTTAGCACAGTGTCTGGCACATAGTAAGTGCTTAATTAATATTTGTTGACCGACTTGACTGCAACTATGTGCTCTGATGTATAATGTTATTTGTAAAAGCCTACCTTTTCATTTTTTCATCAAGGATACCCGTGAGATGTGAGGAGTCTATTTTTTACAAAGATTTTGTAGTGCTAGACAGCTGGCAAAGAAGTTAGTAATATCCTTTTGATCCCTTTGTTTTGGGAGTAGGATTAAAGTGATTTTTTTTTTCTAATCATTTGATGTCCTCCCTGCTTTCAGATATTGTGGGAATTGATCCCTCAATATCCTTGAAATTGTGTCATCTGTAGCACAGTTCTTATCAATATATATATTTGGTCTTATGTGACTGATCCTCCCCTATTTCTTTTCTTTAGTGTAATTTCTATTTCTCCATATAAAATGCTGGGATCTGCGATGACAAAATGTGGTAGTTTCACTTTCACTGATGCCAAAGGTTTTTTTAAGAGAAATCTTGACAGATCTTTTCTATTTTTTATCTGCTTGTTATCCTACTTTCATTCTCATTTTTAATTTTTTTTCAGATGATCTGACTTAATTGGGTTTCTCAATATGTTTACTATATAGTCATTTCCCCCTCCATCACTTTTCACTGCTTTATGAAGTGATTTTCATTATAATCTTCCACCATCTACCTTCATATAACTTTATAAATAAGTTTATATTCTAAATCTATTTTGCCCTTGGCTCTTCCCTTAGCAAGGAGACCAAGTGTTGCTGGATATAATGGTTTTAAGTTTCTTTTTTTTTCAGCCTTCTTTTTGTGAAGTTACAGAGGACAAAAATATGGCCAATTTTTATTACTTAAAAAAAAGTCGATAAGAACACATTACTGTTCTTGTACTTGCCTGAGTTGATTGTCTCTCAAAGAACATTGGAGTTACAGCTAAATGTTAACCAGTGAAATAGGACTAGAAAGAGAAAAAAATGTATTTCAATCCATGAAAAGTTTTCTTGGTGTGCTTTATTTTATTATTATTATTTTTTTTTTTTTAGTGAGGCAATTGGGGTTAAGTGACTTGGCCAGGGTCACACAGCTAATAAGTGTTAAGTGTCTGAGGCGGGATTTGAACTCAGGTACTCCTGACTCCAGGGCTGGTGCTCTATTTACTGTGCCACCTAGCCACCCCTCTTGGTGTGCTTTAAATCACTCATTAATGTCCATCTCCTCCAGAAAGACTCTTCCTGATCAATTTCTCCCTTCTTCAACCTGCCAGCACATTTTCGATCCACCCTTTCCCTCAAAGAACTTTGGTAATTTTTGCTCATGGTCCAGCCCCATTCCTGCTTGGGACCAATACCTTGGGTCTATGCTGAGAAGGAATTTAAAAAGTTTCCCCATGGGGGAAGCAGAGAGTCATCCTGTCTCTACCTCCAGTCTCTACCATGAGGTAAACTGAGCCACAAGGGCTAATATTTTATTATGCTGGTGTCCCTCACTGTTCATTAAAGATTTTCAGTAATGCCTGGACAGTAGCCTTGAAAAGCAGAGGGAAGGTTGAAGCTTTCTCACAAAGGGTCAGTAAGGAGAAAGAACAACGGGAGAGCCAAAGTAGACACATAGCCAAAACCACCTCATGAATCTTTGCAGGGATCTTTTTTTTCTATTAAGCATAAGAAAAGGAACATGAGGATGATACATGATGAGGATCAGCCCAGGATCAGACTAATTTGTCAAGGAACCTCAAGAAATACAAATTTCATAGGGGAGTCTGTGGAGGGGCAGCAGGAAGATAATGTCTGTGTACCCAAGGATGCTGGGAGCCCTCAGCTTTTCAAGCCCACTGCCCAGATGAGACTTAAAAGCCTCAATTGGCACTGCCACCAGAATAATAAAATTTTGTTTTAACATATCAGATTGTTGTTGTTGTTGTTGTTGTTGTTGGGGATAGGGGAGGGTCAGGGAGGATTGATTTTGTTTATTTGATTGGTTGGTTGGTCAGTCCGTCCAGACTTGTGATTTCACTGGGGCAGTAAACTCTAGCTAAGTAAACTCCCTGTTTCAATTCAGATCAGCAATTATTCTGCAACTTAGTCTTAGAGAGTTGACTGGGGCATTGAGAGCTTAACGATCATGCCTAGGGTCACATAATTAGCATTTGTCAGAGATTTGACTTGAATCCTGAGTCTTTCTAATCCCAAGGTTAGCTTTCTATCCACTACATCATACCTGGGTTATTTCACATGGTAAGTTTCTCTAGGGTAAAGGCCATCTACCCTATGGTCTTTAACATGGACTCCTCCTCCTCCTAAGTCTACACTATACTGTACCCCCATAGTACTCAATAAATACTTGTTGACTGAGATCCTCATTCAAATACTTTGAGTCTATGGTGAGAAGAGATTGAAAAAGCTTCAGATCAGTGATATTGACTTGGGCAGTCCCAACCATCAGTTAACATGTTTAAATCAAGTCATTAAGTTTTGATTGTACCAATGTTGTTTATCTGGAACAATCAGGAGTCTCACAGGGGACTAAAACTCCTCTCGGGTAGCCACACTTGATTTCCCAGATCACAAGGGTATATAGCTCAAGCAGTCAGTGAATAGACTGTCTGTGAAGCCTGATAACGCTACCAACGAGATCCCTGATAATAGTCTCAACAGTCTCTTTCTTTGAAAGAGCTGAGATTTATAAAGACTTGTCTTGAAATATTTTTTTTCTTCTTGCTGATTAATAAATTATTTTTAAGTAGCCCATGTGAGTAAGAAAAAAAAATTGAGGGTAAAGGGTGAGTGTGAAGTAAAGTGAAAGAAATAGAATTTTCTTCCAAATGGGTCATTGGTTAATGAACTATAAATGAAAAACATCACTCTTGCTTTTCAACAGGTCTATGGCTAGAAACAGACCACAAAGGAAGGGCAAGAGGCAAGGGAGATGGAGGGGCAAAGGTCAACTTCACTCTGGTTTTCAGGCTACATTTTGATCTGAATTCTACATGATCAGCAGTGGTCTATCCAAAAAGATGGTAAGACAAGCTTCAAGATTATTTCCAATAATAAATAATGTATCACAACTAATTAATTGTGGCTGCTCCTTCCTTTCCTCTTGGCTTTACTTCCCTGTCACTTTTTCTTCCGTCCTTCTTCCCTCCAGCCCTCGCCTTTTCCTTCCTTCTTTCCTTCCTTTCTTCCTTTCCTGATATTTTCTCCTTTTAAAAAGCTTTCTTATCCAACTCTTTGGTCAATAAGACCACATCCATACAAAAACCTTTACTGAACAAATTATATCTTTAATCTTCTGTCATTATTGGTTTAGGTGGAATGGTTAGCTAATTGAAGAAAAAGGTTTCATTTATTCATTCATTCCACAGACATTTATTGAGTCCCCACAATGTCCATGTCACTGTATTTATTCTTATAAGGATGGACTACAGTTTATTATCGCCACTAATGAAGAACTCTAAATTCTTTCTTTCCCTTTGCCTACTATTCTTCGTCCACATTTATAGAATCACGGGATTTAGAACTAGAAAGTATCTGAAAGATTATCTCATTTTATAGTTATCAAAACTGACATCAAAAAAGATTATGTCTTAGACTTGCCAAAAGCCATGCAACCAAAAAAGCAGAACTGGGATTTGAACCCAGTTTTTCTAGCTGCATATCCAGTTTTCTTCCCACACATTATATTGCCTAATATTTAGTCCAACTGAGCTATGATCTGCATAACTGACCCTGCTTCTGTCTTTTCCCCAAAAGTACATAGTCAACTCAGAATAAAAAGCTGATGGTCTTCCCCTCGGGGACAGTGCTAATTACTAAAGGTTGGTGGGCAGGGTCAATTCACAAAGAGGGAGAAATAGAGTACCAATGGGTAGAAGGATCATTCTTCCATCACAAAGGAATTTCACAGGATTGTTGTGAAGAAAGTACTTTCTAAAACTTTAAGTGATTCTATAAATATGATTTTATCATTGTTATTTGAAGATCAGACTAGAGTATTAGTTTTCTGATTCACAGCTCCATGACTTATCCGATTAGACTCCCTCAAAGTAGAGTTCAAGTATTGCTTCCTATGCCAAGCTGTTCCCCATCCCCCAGCTATCTCCCTCTTGGCATTGCTTTATGTTTTCTTACTACTTCATATATACTTTTTATTTACTTCTTTGTATAAATACTGTATCCTATCCTCTGCTCCTTGAAGGAAGAGATTGTTTTTGTCTTTGCATCCCTACCCTCTAGCATAGTGCCTTGCACTTAGTAGGAGTGTAATAATTTTTTCTTGAATTGAATTACCCACATTATTTTCTTGTTCTATTATTCCTATGAGGTAGATAGGCAAAGATAAGAATACTTCCACTTTACTCAGAAAAATAAGGCCTAAGTCAATTTGCATAACTTATTAGCTGTCACTTAGTAGTTTCTGTGGGAAAGCTAGACTCAAAATTCACTTCTGGTTCCCCCCTGCTCTTTCTACCAAGAAGCTGCCTTTCCAAACTGTTGCTTTGGATAAGTGAGGTACTCCTTCAAATACCTCAGGTCTGTGATGAAAAGGGATTGAAAAAGCTTGAGAGCAGTGATAATGTGGACTTGGGCAGTCCCAAGCATCAACTAACATGTTTAAATCAAGCCATCAATTAAATCAAGCCAGAGGTAAATTTGTGTCAAGCTTGAATCTTTGGGCTTTTTTCTACCATCATTTGGACCCCAACACCCTAGGAAGGCAAAAGATTTTGATCCTAAATCAGCAAAAGAAATGAGAAATGTAGCATTTAGGTTTGGGGATTTTGGGGGGGGGGTTGGACCAATCCGGAGGTACAAGTGGAGCTGGTATCCCTTTGGAAGTGAGCTGGTTCATATAAGGAATATGTAATGAATGGGGAAAATATAGCTCTGGTCTTTGCCAGGGACAAATTAGCAAAGTACTTTGGTCCCATGCTCCATTCTACTGAGAAAGGCAGGTGAGCACTCTAAGATCTGAGAATTTCCTAATAGATATAGCTGCTCAAAAGTGAAATAGCACCCTACCCCACCCCCATTCATTAGTGGAGGCTTTTAAACAGAGTTTAGAAGACCATTTTTTGGGAAAATCCTCAGGTCTGGAGGGGTCTAGACTTGTGGTGGCAAACTCAAATAGAAATAGGGGCTACTAACCCATACATAAGGATTCCTATGAGATGCATATTGAGTTAGAAAACCACAAATTAATATTATCTATGTTTTATGGTATTTTTTTATTTTGTAAAATATTTCCCAATTACATTTTAATCTGGTTAGGCCAGCACTTGGGGGTGCTGTGTATTGCCTGTTTGATGATGCCTCTGGTCTAAGTGATATCTGAGAATCTATAAATCTTTTTTTTTTTTCAGTGCAATGAGGATTAAATGACTTGCTCAAGGTCACACAGCTATTGTGTCAAGTGTCTGAGGTCACATTTGAACTCAGGTCCTCCTGAGCCCAGGGCCGGTGCCTTATCCACTGTGCCACCTAACTGCCCCTGAGAAACTATAAATCTAATCCAGACTGTGCCACCGAATGATCTCTAACTAATATTTTACCCATACAATGGATTCAATGTTTCTATCACCTGTGAAATAGTAATCTCTACCCTTTACCTACTTTCTAGTGTGGTAGGAGAATTAGTGAGTGTTTAAGGCAAATTCCTAATCCTTGACCACTCTTTCCCAACATGTCAGAGACACAATAATGAGATGGATGGAGCATACGTCTGACCCAGTAAAACAATTTTTTAAACTCTTGGGAATACAGGCATCCCAACAGAAGTCTATTGCCACTTTCAGACAGTAATTTCGGCACACACATGTGAAAGCTTCAGAAGCTAGGGGTCTCTAGGGATGAATGAAATGAAAGTTAGGCTCTAAAAAGTTAATGCAGCTTCCAAAATTACCTTGTTCACTCAAGAACAACCTTAAGTCTTGAGAGAATCTGGATCAGTGACTACTGACTCCTGAGTGCCTCCAATATAACTTCATGGCAACCCAGGCTTTGACTCCAGGTGTCTGTTTTAAAGATGGACAGTCTGTCTGGGCATCGCTGTGGTCTGACCCCCTGGGTGTGTGTCAATCTTCTCTTTCCTGAATGGTGTCCTCTCCTATTAGAAATGACTGTGCTGGTGTACGCCTTTGGCTCTTCACCAGGATGATCTTTGTGCCAGCAGACTCAAACCTAGCTCGGCCTTTTCACAGCAGGGGAAAGCTTGGGGGAGCTGTGGGAGCCTAAAGCTGACATGAGTGTGGGAGAAGGTTTAAAGCTGCTTTTCAGACAAATGTTGCACCTGTTTCTGTGGCAGTCTGGTGCTGGGCCAGGCCTTGGCCTCTAATGAGTGGTTAGAAAGTTCTGCTCAGCCCTTCAGGTCTCATGCTGTGTCATTGAGTGCCCCCAGGCCCACTCACAGGCATAAAGGAATAGAACTTTCTCCCACGTCGTGGCTGTGATTATACAATGTATTGAAAACATAGCATGAGGCAACTTTCCTCCCTTGTATCCTGGTAAAAAATTCCACAATGTTTGGAGTTGACCATTGACAATTAGCTTTTCTTTCAAATGCTCTGATAAGCATCAGTGGTGCCAACCTCACCCTATTCCTAACCTGTTCTACACATGGCTGACAGAACAATAGTCCTCCATTACAAATTTCAACATGTTGCCCCATTGCCCCATCAAGCAAGAGCTACATATCAAGTGGCCATGTGACAGGTCCTGAGGCAGACTACTTGAATACAAAGACAAAAGGAAGTTGCCCTCACACAGTTTAAATGCTCAAATACCTGCATTTCCCCCCTATTATCTTGTGTATAAAGTACAGTCTCTGATCTCCTACCGCACACCAACATCTTTTTCATCACCGAGCTTACAAGCACCAGACTCTGCTCCCATCAGGCAAATCTGAGACCGATTTGCAGACTCTAGACCTCTCAGGTTTTAAAGGAAGCTAGGTAGCATAGTAGATATAGAGTCCAGACCAGGAGTCCCGAATACCTGATTTCAAATCCTGCTTCTAATACTTATTAGCAGTGTGACCTTGGATAAGTTATTTGATCTTTTGGTTTCATCATCTGCAAGATGAGATGAGGAGAGTTAGATTTGCTAGTCTCTAAGGTTTCTTTCAGCTCTAAATCAATCATCTTCTCCCCCTTTCTGTCTACTAATCCACTCTCCCCCCTGCCCCATTTGCTTTTAAAATCTAACTCAAATCTTCCTCAGGAAGTCTTCTAGAATTAACCACACTAAATACCCATCCCCTCAGCACTTAAATACTAATTCATGTCTAGATTGAAACCTGGAAGGGACCAGATAGATTCATTTACATCTATTGATATTGTTGCTTTGCACATGGATTTTTGAGTTATTTCACCTATGTTCTGTTTTTCTATCTCCTCAGCTAAAATGAAAGCTGCTTTTTTCCCCTCTTCATGTATCTTCTGACAAGTTGTACATGGCTTGTATGGAATTCACTTTGACCCCCAAAATGTTTATGGAATCCCCTCCAGGTGCCAGGGACTGTGCTAGGTGCTAGGGATACAATTTTTTAAAATAAGATCATTGCCACTTTTAAGGAACTCACATGCCAGTTAGGGGAGGGAGCATGTGACATGGATAAACAAATATAAAGTCATTCGGCTGCTGGGGGGAAACATTAATGACATATGAGGAAAGGCCTTTTGTGAAGGACGTGGTATTGAAGCTAAGCCTTACAGCCAGTCAGTCAATAAACATTTATTAAGCACCTCACATGTGCTGGACACCATGCTAAGTGCTGAAGAACGAAGCTAGGGATTCTAAATAAATATAGTTAGCTTGTTAAATATATTTTATTGATTTTCCTACGGGATCAAATGAAGGCCATGAAGACCTAACTGCGAATATTGTTTCTCTTCTCCACTTAGTATATCTTTCTTTACAGACCCCCTAAAACAAAAACAAAAAATCAGTAAAGACAAGATCTTTACCCTTACTATGATTAGCCAAATCTGAATTTCCCACTCTCATGGAATCAATTAATTAACCAACAAGCATCATATTAGTTGTCCATTATATTCCAGAAATTGGCTACATGCTGAGGATCATAGATCTATAGCTGGAACAGATCTTAGAGGTCACCTGTCCAATTTTATAGATGAGTAAAATGAGGCCCAGAGAAGCCAAGTCACTTTTCCGAGGTCATAGAGGTACTAAATGTCAGAGCTGGGATTTCAACTCAGTTCTTGTGACCCTAAGTTTACTGCATCTTGTGAGTGTTTTCCAGATTATAAAATTTAGTTCTGAAATTAGCCTAGGGAGCATTCCAAATATAAGCATATTTTTGGTTGTTATTCCTTTTGTGTAGGTGAAGAACTGAGATAGAATGACTGTGACTCAGGCAGTGAGGAAGTAACAGAATAAGAATTAGAATTCCAAACCATTGGTTCTTAATCTTCATTTCCTGGACAAAGTGACTCTCCCTTTCCACCCACCCTCTCCCTTCCCCCAAAAAATGTTTGAGCATAGTTTTTCTATCATTATTTGATATCCAATGTTGATCAAACCTCAAAGCATAGGAAAACAGCCATTATGTCTCATGTTTAGGATTCCATAGTATTAAATGGGAGGGACAGTGGAACCTGGATGTATTTTTGGTTTGGCAAATAGCTCAAACTATTTTTCAAACATTTTGGGTTTGGCAAAAACCAAAATGCATTTTGCCAAGCACTTTGGCCTTAATTTTTAAACCCATGTGTATTTTAAGGGAAATTTAATCTATATGTTTCTGACTCATTTACACTTAACTCATCAAAATGCTGTTTGGTAAAAGCTATTACATGTCCAAGAAACTTTATGAGCCCTTTTCCTAAGCTGTTTTATTCCTCATCCTAACCAAGAAAGTCGTATTTTGCCAGTCATAAAATAGCTCAAACCCCAGAGGCCTGAGGTCAGTTTGAAATTTATAACCTCCAAAGTTTAAGTGGATACTGAGCTTGGCAATATTTCCCCACCCCCACCCCCCTTGTCTTCCTATGAAGGCCACAAATCACAGTCAGGTTTGCGATGATAACAGTACGACAAAGACTAGTTTCCCAGCTGACACCGTGTGATAGAAGACCTGATCTATCTAACCGAAAAACTATAAAAACCTGCCAAGGTAGGGCGACATAAGGTATTTCACAATCAGGTGAATCCTAACTTATGTTCTAAAGACAAGTAATAAGTGTCCATTAGAATGAGAAGGAAGGAAGATTGTCCATAAGAATTTGCAATTTTTACATTTTCATATTTTGCCTTTTGAGGAGCTGGCAGAAAAAAAAAAACCTTTTATCAGAGACAACTCTGTGGTATGACAATTTTTACAAAAATTGTTAATGAATTGGATGCGCCAAAAAACAGCCCTTGAGTTTAAATCAAAAGCACATGGAATCCATGCATGCATATATGCATGTCATGGTGATCTCATCGAGTATCATCTAATAATGTTCATATGCCACTAGATTACAGTATCCTGATGGGAGAGGGGTTTTTTTGGACAAAGTACTTTAAAATAGCAGCTTCAGTGTTTCATAGGAGCTTATAAATATTTAAAATATAAGCATCGAACAAATCATAATGACAAAGTTTTACATTTAACTGCATATGCACCAAATATCTTGCAATTGCTCTAAATATAGGTTTAAAATATCAAAAGAGTATGTTGATGGGATACAGAACTTTGCAGAGAAACTTAAACCTGATGGTTCTTGCCCTCACAATATCCAATCTGCACAATTTTTAAAGTGTGTGTGTGTGTGTGTGTGTGTGTGTGTGTGTGTGTGTGTGTAGGTTTCCACAGAGGAAGATTATATTACTCGGCCCAAATTTCCAACACAAGAGTCAAAGGCTGAAATATAGCTCTCCCACCCCCCCAACTTTCTTTCAACAAATGCAGTTCAGCCACTTGGCTTCTCGATAATTTGTTATTGTAGGTTGGCTCAAATTTAAGACAGTAACATTTTAGAAACACTTGGAGAACTAAGCCAGCTGCAAAGAGGATATCATTACAAATTGAGACACATGTTGTACAGGAATACCATTCATTTTAAATACCAAAAACATGTCTGGAGGAAATACAGTCATGCAAATGAGCTAGAAATACATTTTTTACACTACATTTCCAGAGTTCAGGTCAATGTTTTACATCATATGTGTCTATGGAGTTCCTGTATTTCTCCCTTCTGCCTGATTCTTCGACATTTTTTGGGCTCACATTTCCATTTCCCTTTCACTCAAGACAAAACACAGCTTGCTATCAAAAGAAAACAGCAAACCAGAGGTTGGGAAGGAGAAGTGAGGAGGAAGCCAAACCTGGCACAGCGGAGGAGGGAGATTCCTGAACTGACTGGATGTGAGAAAGCAACTTGGGAAGTGTAGCAGTTTTCACTGGCCTGAGTCCTGATCTCATGACTGTCCAGGGAGCCATTTTTGCCTTCCTCAGGTGCCTACCGATGATGTGTACTGGGGCAACACAACTAACTTGTTGGAAGCATATCTTTGATCTCTGCCACTGTGATGAACCACTCGAGAACAGCAGAGCCCAAAAGGTGGTCAGGGAGAGTTTTGCTCATTTCCCACCTGATGAAAGCCTAGAGCATTTAGGAACAGTTTTGAAATGTGGAAAGTCATTCCTACAAGCATCATGAGCTTTTTTGGCTCTGATTTATCTCAGCTAAGATATTGCAACTGACCCTTGAAATCATTTGGGTGTGTTTACTCTTCCTCCTGATTGCCTCCAATTTGCAATCATAAAATCAATTTCCACCCCGCCCTGCAACTGCTTGTTTTTCAGAATTCTATGGGACAGCACAGATTTTCAGAGATTTTATACTTAGTTGGTGCTTAGCCACTGGAGGCTGAGATGGTATCTACCCCAGATTTCCCTTTAGAATAAGCTCAGGTTGAGGTTAAGGAATAGGGGGAACATTTATCCTTTTAAGGTATTTCCTTTCAATTCCCCTGACCTATAATTACTTTTTGAGCCAATCTTTCCCTGCCCTACCTCATCCTCCAAACTGCTTTCCCTTCCAAAAAAAACACCTCTCAACACTAAACAGTTCATATATGTGAAGTATATATGTGACTTAAATAGTCTTCTGAAAATTACATGTGTCATGTTTAAAATAGCAACCAAGTGGCACAAACTCCATGCTAGGAATATTAAAAGAAAAAAAGTACATGACTCTCTTCATTCCTTTTGGCACACCCTCTTTGACATGATGTTCTGGAAAAGGCTGAGTGTTTGGGCTGGGTCTCCATGAAGTAAATATTCCAGACTGTACAGTATTGTTTGTCTCCAAACTTCTGTGCCCCATGCTATGGGCTGTGTCTGAGAAGCTAGGCCTTAAATGACTGGACCTTGACCAATCAGGAAGTTTCTTCTGCCTGGTTACCACTAGGCTCTACTTACTGGGAGTCAATCAGGGATACTAATTTCTAGGAATTCTATAACCAAAGGCTTATAACCACCCATCCATCCATCCATCCATCCATCCATCCATCCATCCATCCATCCATCCATCCATCCATCCATCCATCCATCCTTCCTTCCTTCCTTCCTTCCTTCCTTCCTTCCTTCCTTCCTTCCTTCCTTCCTTCCTTCCATCCATTCTTTTCTTCCTCCCTTCCTGCCCATCTCCAGGCCCCCAGCCTAAGGAGACATGTTCTGTAACAAAAATGTCTTTGAGTTGTTTTGTTAGGGGGCTGAGGAGCTGAGGAGCTGAGGGAGTGGCCAGGTAAAGCCATTTTCCCTATTCATTTCCTCCCCCAAATGTTAGTTTGCTGTCATAGAGGTATCCTATTTCTTACTTATTTGACAGAAACCATTAAATCGACTTCTTAGAGAGCAAATTCTTAAGGATTACCTACCCTTATTTCCCCACCACCATCCTAGGATGCTGGCTAGTACTTCCCTATTACCTGGGAAAGATCACACATTTTAGAAAAGTATAATGTGTTTCTTCCCTTTCCTTCCTTTTTTTCTTTCCTGGAACTTGAAGAAAGACCTGAGTTTGTCTCTTTGCATTCTATCACTTGGATAAACTTCCACTGGGAAAAAATACCCCGGCTTTCTTTTTTTTAAAAATACCATAAAAGACTTAGAATAGTGCATTAGATCTATTGCTGTTCTTTTCAGGACAAAACTCATGGCAACCTGGGAAACATACTGGAGTCTTTTCAATTGGGATAATTAACTTCCCCAGGGCAAAGAGCAAATTCCCAATTCTGATGTAGCTAAATAAGAATTCACCATTCAGCTCACCTGTCCCTGATAGGAGAGGGTACAAAATTGGAATGCCCTGTTCACCTTTTGGAGGGAAAAAGGGAAGAAAATACGTCAATACTTTGTCTTTCTGTTTTGTGTAATCTGGTTGCATGTACCACTAAAACCTGACTGAAATACTATGTGAAAGCCAGATGTTTCACAGCCTCGAAATTGTTTACCTTAAACCGCTTCTCATAATCCTGCCAACATATAGCATGTGAATACAGCCAACATGAGGCAGGCTAATTTTAGAAAGCCCCTGCCGACAAACCTGAGACAATGGGCCCAAACAAAATCTCCCGGTTAATCACTCTATATGAGTCTATGGATAAGGCTCACACAGTGGCTTTTCCCACTGAATATCTGAGTTACAATCGACTTAGACTTGACCAACCACATATCCCCTGACCAGAGGCAAAACTTGAAAATCAGGGAATTAGGCTGCTAATTAGCATTTCCAATAACAAATTAATTGGGACCTTAACTAATCTCATCTGGCCTGGTGCCCCACTAGTTCATACTTGAACTGGTTTCCTTTTCTTGCTCTGTCTTTTCTTCCTTTGTTTTTGGAAGGAGGCATTCAAAATAGCTTTCTGAATATGGAGTTTGACTTCAGAAACTTCACCACAGGCAAAGCCAGCACTTTTCTGTCAAACTATTCTGTGGAAGAGTTTAAATTGACAAGAAGTTATATGCTACGACCACATGTTTGGTTTCCCTAATGAGGAGAAATCCCTGTCACGAAACAGTCATTTCAGTTAGTGAGATTCCATGACCTGACTAATAATTAAACTCCAAGGGACCAAACCTGCAGCCACTGCCTCCAGCCTTCCCAGAGAAGAACCAAAGAGGCCAAACTCTTGGGACAGGAGTCTCCAGGAGTTCTAAAGAATCAAGGCTGCATAGCTTGAGTCTAAGGAAAAAAAATCATGGAGAGAGAGAGAAAGGGCCAATTTTCATTTGATTTTTAAATCATACAGGAACACTCTGAACTGCTATTCCCAAGAATGAAAAGTTGCATGGGCTGTTTTTGCTGAATCAGTTATGGGTCCATCAGCCTCTCTCTAGGAGTGGAAAATGTGAGAATAATGGAGTTACTCATGCTCTAAATTTTTTTCCACTGATTTTGGGGAAAAATAAATCAGAATGTTTCATTTCTTTGGAAAATGGGTGGTGGTGGTGATGGTAGGGTGCTTTTGAATATTGACAAACATTTGCACATGGCCACTCTGAACTCCTAGTTATACAAAGGCAAATATAAACTTTGGGGATTCAGAAAATGTACAAATGCAAATAGTTCCCTTAAACCACCCTTGGGCAAAGACAAAGGATATTTCCTTTATAAATAGAATTCTTTGTGGACAGGATACTTGGAAAAATGTTTATGCATTTTGTCTCTTCATTTGCAGGGAGCTCTTCTCCTCATCCTACTGGAGGTGCAGAACTAGTCTTTCAATTGTCAGAGGTTTAAGGATAAGGGATGGCCCCCAAATTGTGCTTTTTATCCTCATCTGAGCTTAATTTGTCCTGCAGCTGCAGGGAATCATATATGCACATTCATGTCACTTGTAATCCTATCAGCCTACAATATACAAAAGAATATATAAATTCGTGTACATAGGGACAGAATTACTTCTGATTGGAATCTCCAAAAAGCCTTCTGTGTAACACCAATAGTCTCGCTGCAAGATAAGGTCATTTTGCTAGGTGATTATGTTATTGATTTCAAACTACAGCCCTTTGATTCTGTTTAAGATAATGAGGGGGAAAATAGAAATGCATTATGGGAAATGGTTGGCCTGACAGTGAAAGAGATGGAAGAAACATTTCTGATACTAGTAGCAGATGGTTCTGTATGGTTCTAATAGTGCCAGTAAGAGGAGTCTGCCAACAAGATCAGGACATCCCTCAGCTGCATCTTCCTGACCATATCCCTAATTGTTTGGGCCTTTATCATTCACCAGTCCAGTGTTAGCCAGCTGGTCCCCAAACTCTCAAAATCTATTATTTATTTGGGAAATCCTAGGATCCCAGATCTTGAGCTAGAAGTGCTTGATATCAGCAGCCATCTACTTCAACCCTTTCGTTTTATAGATGAGACCCAGGGTGGTTAAGTGACTTGTTTAAGGTCACACAGGTAGGCAATATAAAAGGAGGATTTGAACCCAAAACCCTTGACTCCAAAGCCAATGTTCTTTCCATTATACAACAGTGCCTCTTAATAATGTTGAATAATAATGGATGTGGCTAAGTGTTTAAAGGCAAAAGAGGAAGGCAGCAGTGTTTGTATGTACATGTGTAAACACATATGTGCTTATGTGTATGTATGTATGTATATATATATATATATATATACACAGAGACAGAGTGAGAGAGTGAGTGAGAGAGAGAGAGAGAGAGAGAGAGAGAGAGAGAGAAGTGGGGCTCTAGAAATGAATGAAAGCAAGTTGAGATTACATTGTGCAGTGATATGAAACTACAATGGAAAACAGAAAATGTGATTTCCTGAAGTTATCTAGTTCTTCCTGTTCTGTAAATCACAGTCTGTTGCTAAGTTGCTCAGCTAGAGTCAGCAAATCTGTGCTCCTGACCCTCCAGGCCTGGGCTGGGGATGAGGGGAGGTGAGGGCACAGTATGTGAGAACCACCACAAAGGACCTCCACCCCATCCCATTTCCTCACACACACACACCCTTAAAAGCCATAGGAAATTGAGTTATAATTTCTTTGGAAATGGATTGAGGAAGGCTTTCTATTTTCTCTCAAGACTCCATTTACCAGGCCCTGGACCTACTCTTGACTTAAGAAACCAGACTCTTCCCAACAATGTGGCGTCCCTTTCTCTTCTGCATCAGTGACCTCTTTCAAATAAGTGACCTAGTGATGTTATTCGTGGCTTGGCCATCTCTGTTCTCAGTTTTGGAAGGATAACTACCCTGATGCTCATTTGAGAAGGAGGGTCTTTTCTACATTCTAAAAATGGGGTTACATGCCCCCATGCTTTCTCTCTGCTTTCTTAAAGTACTTACTTATGTGGTTGTTTGGGGGCTTTGAGCACAGATTCTTAGCACCTTCAACTAATGCTCACCAAAACATAAGATCACAGATTCAAGCCCCTATTTTATAGTTGAGGAAGGAGACTGATAGCCAGGGTGACAGAGGGATCTGCCCAGAGTCATCCAGTTAGCATGAAGAAGAGCTGAGATTAGATTTCTTTCATGGGAAACTCTCTCAACTGAGGTGACACTTTTTTTTTTGTGGGGCCATGGGGGTTAAGTGACTTGCCCAGGGTCACACAGCTAGTAAGTGTCAAGTGTCTGAGGCTGGATTTGAACTCAGGTACACCTGAATCCAGGGCCGGTGCTTTATCCACTGCGCCACCTGGCTGTCCAGAGATGAGACATCTTTAAAAAGCTGGAGTTCTATTTAGGAAATTAGCAATACACATCCCTATCCCAAACTTTAGTGAAGTAGGTGGTCAGTCCTTATCAAGCCTGAGTACTTTTCCCCACTGAACAATTCTATCGATCTCCTTTCCTAGGATCCATCTCCTTTCTTGACTTTTACTTAAAGGTCAGTTGCTTACTTTTTAGGGCTCATGAACATAGGATTGTAGATTTAGAACCCAATTTCAAAGGCCATCAAGCCCAATTCCCTGATTTTACAGATAAGGGAACTGAGGCCCAGGAAAGTTAAGTGACCTGCCCAAAGCCAAACATTTAATAAGTGTCAGAGGTAGAATTTCAACCCAGTTCCTTTGACTCCAGAGTGACTTCACTTTCCATTTCTTCCACACTGCCTCTTACAGCTTAACAGAGCCAAGAAGAATTCCCAGCAAGGATGAGCTATGACAATCTAGGGAGGTACCCTTTTCTCACTTTAAGTGTACTACCAGTTACAGAGATGAACTCTGAGACACCAATTGCCATCCTACTACACTAATACTTCCTCCTCTCTGACTTCCCGTACTACCAGTTCAATAGCACGGAGAGGGAGAGAAAGCTGTGCAATCCCCAAGGACCACCCTGCCTTTCCCAGGCTTCTCCCAATAAAGCCGAGTAGGGAGTAAGACCTTCTTCCCCTGAGACTCGGGGCAGGAAGCATTTTCCCCAGCTGCCTGCCTGGCAACTGTTCGGGGCTCTGGGCAACGGAGCTTGCTCTTAGCTCATCTCTTGGACACTGCTGATGATCTTTGCAAATAGAATACAATGACTATAATGGAAACTTGATGGCTTGGGAAAGTTCTAGGCAGTGGTGTGACTGGTACCAGACTATGGCCAATATTGGGTGGATCACTGGCTAGTTAGACGACTCTTCATAGCTGCCACCTCATGACTAAAAATTACAGATGGTCCCCCGCTAAACTTTCATCCTTTCCTACAAAATCGCCCCACCCTGCATAACTGGAGAACACAGATTATACAAGACAAAAAACAAAATATAAATATAAATATAACTGTGACATTCCACATTCCTCCCCGGTCCCTATTCTTTCCTCGTTTTTTTTTCTTTTCTTTGTTGGATCTTAGCCGCTAAGACTTAGATCTCTGCCTTGGCTTTCATCTCACCACATAGTCATGTCTACGCACACCTACAAACAGATAGGAGAAGCCTTTGGCTCATGACTGAGACAGGCCGCGTGGACCTACAAACCTTTTACTTATTTTGATTTCGAATTCGGAGGCACCTCCTTTTCAATGGCGGTTCTAGGTCCTCTGGCCCGGTGCTGAGCATTGGCGTTGAAATGATACATGGTGCAATGGCAGTCTTTTCTGCGGGTTTTGGCACAGGCTGGATCACGCAGCCTGTCTTGGGGAGCATCCGCAGAGCGTACGCGTGGTCCTCATCTGCAGGGTTATTAAGGTTCGGGTCTGTCTTATCCCCCACCGCGAGGGCCTCTTCCCCCATCAGCTTTTTGCCGGCCTCTCCATCCATATGGAGGTTGGAAGCACAGTTGTTCTCCTTGACGGATTCCAATTCACTCACCGCTGGCTCCTCTGGCTGCTGCAGCTTCTTCTGGGAGGGTGGCAGGGGAGGAGGAGGAGGAGGAGGAGGCAGTGGTGGAAGCAGAGGAGGCGGCGGCGGCGCTGGAGGCAGCTGCTCCGGAGACTGTTCCGAGTTCTTAGACCCCTCGGTGTTCTTTGTCCCGTTCACGATGACATTGCAAACCGCAGCGCCGGCGGCTTCGAGTCCCAAAGGGCCGGAGGCGGCCAGAGAGACAGGCCCGCAGTGGGTTGAGTCACCACCAGGCAGAGTTTTTGTGTCAGCGGCATTGCAATTATTGTCCCTGCAGGTGCTGCAGTTCCTTTTGTCAGAGCTACCAAAAGCCATGCTTACAACACTGTTAGGTTCGCGTTCCACCTTAACTTGAGCATGCAGGGCCCTGTGAATGACATTGTGTAGCCGGGACCGATGGCCCACGGTCAGGTCTATCACACCATCCTGAGGACCCTGGACCACACTGGAAAAACTAAACTTATTGTTCACCGGGCTGCTGGAGCGCACAGTCAAATCCACCACCTCATTCTTACCATGCTCCTGTTGAGCTGCTGCATGACTCAATGACTGGCCCGAGCAGCCGGGTGATGAGTCAGAGGATTTAGAAGACCCTTGCTTGGAGTCTCTAGGGGACAAGGAGTGTCCACTTGACTTGCCCCCAGCTGAGTCGCTGGGCGTGTTTGGAATGAAGTTTTCCCCATTGCTAGAGAAGCCGTTAGGGGGCTTGGAATCATTGACATGGGGAATGGGGATGGGGATGGGGATGGGCACAGGCAGTGGGACGATGACGGGGTATGGCACTAACAGGGTCGGGGGTGGCACCAATGGGGCAAGGGATGGCAACCCAAAGTTCATCATCTGTGGCATAGGCATAGGGCCATTTGGCATCATGCTGACAGGAGGGAAGGGAAGACTAGGCAAAGGTGCTCCAGGAGGGGGCGGGGGCAGCAATCCCGCGGGGTTCCCAGGCATGGTCGGCGTCGTGGGGGGATGGATGTGAGGTGATAGCATTGGCCGGTGCATAGGGCTAGAGGTGGGGCCCATGTTTCTGGGACCACCCGGTGGTGGACCAATCCCAGGAATCATTGGGTTAGACAAAGGGCTGTTAGGGTTGGAGGCATGATGAGGTGGCCCCCTGATAAAGGGAGGGCGGATCTGCTGCATGATTTGCTGTTCCATGAAGATGGGCAAGGGGACGGGCCCTCGGTTTGTCATCACCATGGGAGGACTCCGAGGTGGGACACCGATTGGAGGCACAATACTAGCAGGTGGCTGAACAGAAACTGGAGGGACATTTGGAGTCTCATTGATGGTAATGGGTTTGGGAACTGGTGTGGGGATTTTTGTGACAGAGCAGTTGGCAGTGTCAGATGGAGAGACGGTGGTTGATGCGGACGGTCCAGGCCCTTGATTTTGGCCAGCTGCAGACACCGGGGAGGGTGCCTTCCTCCGAGCATCTGTTAGCGGTATATTCCAAGAGTCTGGAGTCAGCAGCTGCACCCCAGCACCTTCTGCTTTATTTTCGATGGGAGGATGTAATGTGCTGCACAGTCCAGCTGGAAGATTGGCCTGTGTTTCTTTGTAGAAAATGTCCATTTTGTACTGATTGAGACATTTTGCACTGCAGAACTGAAGCCTTCGCTCCCCGTCCCCAAAATCCAGGTATTCTTTTGTGTGCCTTATGTGCTTACACCAGTCACATACCTACAACACAGTAACAAAATCACAACAGGTGAGATAAGCAATTTCCTCCGGTAAAGCGTGTTTCACATTGTACATTAAGGTTCTTTCTTTCATACTCATTCAGGGCTTTTCAGAGAGCCTGAGGCTTTCTTCTGAGAGATAAGAGCCTAAAGTATTTGTAAAAAATGACGGGTAAGAGCTGCCGATATTAACCCCACACATAAGCTAATGTCACCTTCTTCTGTTCTTTCTCTAAAAAAAGGAGTGACACCTTCCACTTTAAACATCGTGTACGTGGAATGTGCATGTGTGTGTGTGTGTGTGTGTGTGTGTGTGTGTGGCTGGGTGTTTAATTGGAGAGAGAAGAATAAATACACCTGCCCACACATTTTTTCACTTGTCAAAAAAGGCCCATAGTAAATGCAAATCTAAATATGTTTGGAGAAGAGGCCTTCTCCAAAAAGTTCAGTGGGCTTGCAATATGTCCCTTTACAACTCTCCTCCCTGGGAGACATTTTTTCCCCTGCTGACTGCATTCCCAATAATGTTGGACAGAGTGTACCACAGTTAAGAGATATCACAAAGCACCAACAATCCTCCTCTCTCCTTCCAAGACGAAACTTGGAAGTCATCATGAAGTCTGTGTAAGGTTCAGTTCTCCCCAACTTGTGATGTTGCAGCAAGTTAGAAGTATTTTTTGAGCTGTTTGCCCACTCTCACTCAGTAGTCAGATTTTTTGGTGATATTTCTTGGCAGGCAGGCTTATTTAACAACTTTTCAAACATGAGAGAACGTTTTCCAAAAGTTGTTATGGCTTCCCCTACCCCCACCCGCCACCCTCCGAACCTCCTCTACTCCTAGTGTGAGGAAGGCTTAGCCAAATTCATTTTAAAGTAAGGCTGCAGAACTAATTAAGGGCTGAAAGCTTTTCCCAATTGGAAATCACTAGACACCAAAGTTCAAAAAATAGTCATTCTAGGCTTCAGAACCCATTACTTCGGAGAAATTATTGTGATTTCATTAACACATTAATTTTGCAACACCATCAGTTCTCGCAGATGGTGAAGACATGATCTACAATTCAAATATGAGTCTTGTTTGCACAAATGACTTTCCTTCATATGGCATTTTAAACAAGAATTAATGAGTAATCTTGCCATAGCTATAAACAGATAAACAGATGTCAAATTTTTCAATAGTTCTTTCAGTGCCTTACTTCTTTTCTGACAGAATTTTACACACATATAATCTTTTCCTTTCTTTCTTTCTTTTTTTTCTTGTAGCTCAGTGCTCAAACTCTACAGCCCATGGAGAGTCCCAAGTCTATGCAAGCACTTGAGTTTGTTGATTGCACTTCTGACCATGTCACAATAAAGCACCGTGTACTGATGTTTGTTGTTCCCTGAAGTACTGTGTCAGCCTTAAGTTGCTAGTTGCTGATAAGGGATTTATTATTATTATTTTAACAATTATTTTAAGTGGATAGCATTAAAAAGATGATTAATTTTAATAACGATTGGCCATATAAACAATGCAAAAACAACATATGCTGGGCATTTGATTACTCATCTCATTTAACTCTCAGCTTTCCTTGATTATAAACAGTGGTGGCATTCTAGTGAATATTTCTGTATGTGCTATGTATGTGTGTGGTGTCCACGTGCCTATCTGTATAAACCCACCCACTTCCTTTCTACTACTTCTTTTGCATGAATTTTTCCCGGCAATAATCAGCAGTCATCACCACTTTCTTTTCAAAAGCTCTCCTATTGGACCTTTTCTATTTTGTCGAAAAATTAAATGCTCCCTTGAAAAGAAATAGTACCTCCCAAGTTACCTTTGGGAATGAGAAAGGTGTCTTCTAAATTGTATTTTCACAACTTCTCTTGGAGTAGAACTAGGGGAAAGTATTTAATCACTACTACACTGTTGAACATTTTAAGTCCCTCCAAAGTTAAGGGACTGGAAGAACTTTTAACATACTGTAGGGGAGAGGAAGAGTTTGGCAAATACATGCAAAAATGCTTTGAAGGTGAAGACCTGTACTTATACTTCAGCAGGCCCCCTAGGGATGCTTAGGCTTTAAACAAGCACTGAATTCATCCCAGCTAAGAGCATTTGTATTTTAGAAACCTGCTCATTTTGGCTATCGAGTTAACCAACAAACACATGACATGGCATTTAATTTCCATCTATGGAATTTGGCCATGTGCTATTGTGTTCTAAAATTAGGCATTCAATGAAAACCTACAGTTGAAATTTACAAGACTATAGCGGGAGAAAATAATTGAAAAAATATGAGGGGGCAGCTATAACTTTAATTTTATGCTGAAGAGCATTATTAATGGACAAGTTAATGTCATTAAAAGAAAACTATACCACAGAGTTCCTGACTTCCTTTTGTATTATTTTAGGGGCTCAGTTATCACTTGAAGAGCTTACAGAAATATTTGGGGATTTTATTTCTGTATTGATTTATTGGCCTCCAAGGGATCCCAAAGTCACCTCCAGTTACATAAATATTTTCTTCCTCTGGAAAACACTTAAAAATCTTGCTTGAAAATTCTCAATTTATCTCATTTTTAATAATTCATATAAAAACCAAAAAGGGCAATAGGCAGTATAACTGACTAATATAAAATGTAGACCATCCACCATGCTTTGTTGGTAATGACAATTCATATTTTTATAGCACTTTAAAGTTTACGAAGTGTTTTCTTCAGAACCACCATGCAAAGACGAAACATTATCCCCACTTTAAAGATGAAGAAACTCAAGCTCAGGCAGGTTAGAGGGACTTGTTTGTGGTTGTACAACTAGTAAATATCAGAGCTCAGATTTAAACTCTGGTCTTTTCTTCCATTGGCTCATAAACTCATACTCCACCCTAGTAGTCCATCCCCTACCTCATGCTATCTCCTGACACTATATTCCCTTATTCATATCACTCATTAGGCACAAATCATGAAGAATACAAATTTAAAACAAGCACCAAATATCCTGACTAGAAAAAAAGAGTAATCATTATCGAACTGAGTTTCTGACATATACCAAAATATCTTGGTAAAAGTGACTGTCTACCAGACTGCCCTGCACTGTCTCATTTCTGTGTTGTGCTTTGTAAGCTGGAAAGTTCATGCATGCATATATGTGAGTGTATAGGAGAGGTGGTGGGGGGAGAGAAAATTTGAGTGAGGGAAAACTATATGGGAGGAGAGAGAGAGAAAGAAGAAAGAGGATGAGAGAAAAGAAAGAGAACAAGAGAGAGAATGAGAGAAAAGAGAGGGAAGAAAGAATGAGAAAGGGAATGAGAGAGGAGATAAATAATGAGAGAGAAGAGGAGAGGAAAGAGAGAATAAGAGTGAAAATGAGAGAAAGACAGAATGAGGGGAGAAAGAATAAGAGAGGAGAGAATGAGAAAGGAAATGAGAGAAGGGAGAAATAACGACAGAGAAGAGAGGAGAGAGGAAAGAGAAAAAGCAATGAGAGGAGAAAAAAGGATGAGAGACAGACACAGAAAGACAGAGAGAGAGATGAAGAGAAAGAGTGAGAGAGAAAGAGACTGAGACCGAGAGAGAGAGAGACAGAGAGACAGAGAGAGAGAGAGAGAGAGAGAGAGAGAGAGAGAGAGAGAGAGAGAGAGAGAGAGAAGAAGAAGAAGAAGAAGAAGAAGAAGAAGAAGAAGAAGAAGAAAGAGTACATTTCCATTTTTGTTGTATTATATACCAGAATACTGACCTAAAAGATAGAAAAGTAATCTTTCATTTTCAGGGGGAAAAATTCTTAGAGGAAAAAAAATGTCACTTAAGAATTAATTAATCCCATCCAGGATTCATCATTTAAGATGAGGTCAATGAATTTATGATACAACTGGCTATATTACACAGGGAAGTAAAATAGAGCAACATCGCTCATTCCCCATCAAACTAATGACATACTCTTAGTAATTAAAGATTTCTTCTAAGAGCCTGTCTTGATTACTTAAGATGTAGGAGTCAGGTAAAAGCATAGACTATATATCTTTCACTTTAATAAAATAACATTTGCATATCTATGATATACACAACATGTATCTCATAAACCGCAGTTTTATAATCATTATATTGTAGAGTTTTTTCCACAAATGGCTTTAAATCTATAAAATTTCTTTGCTTCCTCCCCTCCCCCACCTTTGCTATAATTATTCACGGAAGGTAAAAAAAAATCTTGCAGACATTTTTAAAAGCTAAAAGGTAACAAGTACAGCATGAGACTAACTTGGCTCTGGAATATTTTTAATTCTCTTATAGCTTTGTTTCTTTTCGAATTTGGTCTGTCTCATTGCCCCTTTTAGGAAGAGTTCTAAACAGGTCCAAGGATTATCTCACACTGAGGTTTTCTAACAATGGCATTCTGGGGACACAAGCGACTGGCCAACATGATGCTCTTGTGTGAGCCCCAGCTGAAACGTTTCATTCCACTAATACATAATATAAGACTGGAGTGACAAAAAGATCAGGAGTGAGAGAAACAAATGTATGTATATACCATTGTAGCTTATAGCAGCAGCCCTTAAGAAGATTAAATTTACCTCCTTGGTATGCGTCCAATTCTAAACAACAGAATGAACATTTCCTTTCATACATTTAAAGTATTTATACTTTAGTGGCTGCCTGCCAGGGTAGTACTTATGAGCTCAGTGGTTTGATATCATTCACCCCTTTTCCTGTGAAAAAAAAATGTGTGGCAACATACACCACTAGACTGCTCCAAAGACATTGCATCAGCAAAAATATCACTTGCTCTTGCTTGATATGGGAAAACCAAAAGGCCAGGACTGCTGGTTCCTAGAACTTTTTCCATCTTATGTTTCCCCAGAAAAAAAAGCAAACTGTTCATATTGGCGGCTGAGCCTTTATTTTTCGCTAAGTGTCCAGAGGCAAATCCAAGACCGCATGGGTATAACATATACATTCTACTAGGCTGAAGAGAAGTAACTTCGGGAGCAGTATAATTAATGCATTAATCAGCTGTCAAAGGCAAGAGAGGAGTTCATCCATTAGTGAGGCCCACTACTGCCCTCTGAATGATAATCTAGTATCAGGCAAGATTTAATTAAGAAGGTCTTTAGTTGAAATTTTTCTTATCCTGAGTAAAGATATATGCACCAAACTAATAGAAATTGGATGTTAACAAATCTCTTGAACAGAATTTACCAACTTCCAAAAAACCCCCAAAATTTACAGATTCTCGGGATTTCCCAGACTTTGCCATACTGGTCACCTCTGGGAAGTGTTTTGTTGGTGTGTGTTGTCTATCCACCTGATCTCATTGCTTTAGGGAACCCCGACTGAGGAAACTCCCTCTATAAATGCACATGAATAACTATTCAATCAGTCAATCAATAAACATTTATTAAACACCTACTATGTGCCAGGCACTTAAGAGTCTTAGAGAGATTGTCCTGGGGTACTAAAGTTAAGTGACTCACCTAGGGTCACATAGCTAGTCCATGGGTACAACTACAACCTAAGTCTTCCAACTCCCAGCCTAGCTCTCTATGTTGCCTCTGGGAGATCATAGTTCTTAAATATTTTAAGGATAAAAGCTTTGATCCTTTGGGCTAAAAAGGTAGGAGGTAGTAGGATGGAGGACTGGCCTTGGCATTGGGAAGACCCGGATTAAAATTCTATCTCTGATGAGTACCAACTTTGTGACCATGGACAAATCAGTAGCTTCTCAGTGCCACAGGTATCTTAGTGAATAAATTATAGGTGAGTTGCCCATCAGCACTAGTGGAAGGGGTTTCCAACCAGAAGTTCCTTCTACCAATAATAATCATGTTTAAACAAACCAACAAAATCATAAAAGGTACCAGGGGCCTTCCAGCATAGACCAGGGGTTTAGAAAATCATGAGTACTTGTTTTTTTGTTTTTTGTGTGGAAATTTATTTTGATTAGGGGACCCTACCTTTAGGCTGAGATTAGAAAGCCTTAGGCCCTCAGGGTCTCTCCCCCTCCTCCTCAGCTTCAGCTGAGCAAAAAAGCCCCTTGGGCTATACAAGACGCCAGGTCAGAGAACTGGGGGAAAAAAAAAGCCCCAGCTCCCTCCGACCTGAGCCAAGCTATCTGAAAGATCCTGGATAGCCTGTGCTGAGGCACGTGAAGTGGGAATGCACGCCCCCCTCCCCCAACCAGCCGCAGCCCTAGCTGGCGGATTAGCTCGGTCTGTGGGGGCAAAGAAAGCCCTGAGATTTGAGTGGAGAGAAGAAAAGGTATATATATACCTGGGAGTTAGACAGCAAAGGAGAAAGGGGTGACTAGAGGGGAGCTCGGACAAGGAGACAGGGGGCTGAGAAGAGGTCAAGAGGGCGGCTGACAAGATTAGAAAGGAGAAGGGGGGGACGAGACGAACAGCAATGCAGGACTAGGAGCAAAGGCGGCAGAAGACAGACTGAACAGGAGGCAGCGGAGAGCACAGAAGCAGGTCAGCACAGGGTACAGGTTGGAGAAAATGAAGATTAAGAGGAGTTAGAAGAAAATAGCTGACCAGGGAAAGCGTAATGTGCCCTGAGGCCAGAGGCAGCTAAGGCCCTTATTGTATTCAAAAAGTTCAAAGCCCGGCAGCAGTGGAAAGAGACCGCAGGAAAGCAGTCAGGTTGTACATTTTATTTCCCTGTATTCTTAATTTTCAACAGTATCTCATAAATAAAC
This sequence comes from Dromiciops gliroides, assembly GCF_019393635.1. Lineage (NCBI taxonomy): Eukaryota > Metazoa > Chordata > Mammalia > Microbiotheria > Microbiotheriidae > Dromiciops > Dromiciops gliroides. The sequence goes on along the minus strand of NC_057864.1, from coordinate 337,620,397 downwards.
TCTGTTTTGATTATTTGGTTAAGAGGCTTCTTAATTTTTAGTTTATCAGTTTGGGAGCAGTGTGGTGGAACTTTATAAATGGCCCACATTAAATTAACGAAGTCAGATAGCCAAATAGTCAAAAGTCCCCAGATTAGTCCTCCACTCAGAAAGATTAGTCATCCATAGTTTAGCCCCCCAAAATTGGCCCTAGTTATCAAAGTACTTTCACATTTGGTTGTTGTATATGTATGTGTGTGTGTGTGTGTGTGTGTGTGTGTGTGTGTGTGTGTGTGTGTGTGAGGCAATTGGGGTTAAGTGACTTGCACAGCTACTAAGTGTAAAGTATCTGAGGCCGCATTTGAATTCAGGTCCTTCTGACTCCAGGGCTGGTGCTCTATCCACTGGGCCAGCTAGCTGCCCCATGAGTACTTGTTAAAAGAAGTAAGGATGGAATGAATGAAGGGAGATGCAATATTATCAATACTATGTATGGATCTGAGTCACCCCTATGTATAGGCAGTTACCTATAGCTGCGATTTTAGGAACCCAGAAAGCAGCTTTCAGCAACAACAACAAAATCTCCCTCACTGGTTCTCACACAAATTCTCACCTTTCTCCTCAGTCTTTTCATTAATACATTGTCTCTAGAAGAGCCCTGTGAAAATGTATGTTTTCTAAGAGGCATAATTTATTAGCATTTATTAATACATTGACATGGATTAAGTGTATCAGATTAGCTAGTTGAGGAGCTAGGAGAGAATAGGGTCCTAAGGGGAATTGTACACCAGTAAGTTTTGTTTGGTCAGGTGGGCTGGTAATTAGGAAGAACTAGAGGCAGCTAGGTGACTCAGTGGATAGAGTGGTGGTCCTGGGGTCAGGAAGACCTGAGTTCAAATTTGACCTCAGACACTTATCATCTGTGTGACCCTGGGCAAGTCACTTAACCCTGTTGGCCTCAGTTTTCTTATTTGTAAAATGAACTAGAGAAGAAAGTCATGAAGAGTCAGACACAGCTGAAAACTACTGAACAACAAAAGAGAAGTCCAGAGGATGGTTACTGGATCCCAGGAATGGGCACTAAGATGGGAAACAGGTGCCAAGAAGCTCTGGGTGCTGGAGTGAGTAGGAGTAGTTGAGACATGAATAGGACCCACGATTTGGCCTAGGATCACTCCTTGGAGGGATCTAATTGTAATTTAAACTGAGCTGATGCCTGTCTTCTTGCTTATACTGCAGTTTTTCAGCAAGAGAGACAACATCCTTCACTAATGTAACTAATGTAAGAGTGGGACCTTTGGCTCCGGGATGGGGTGAGGGCAGGGATTTTGGAAGCCACATGAGCAAAGTAAAATATATAAAGTTAGAGCAATTGATTCAAATAAAGACAGTATTTGTAAAGTGCTTAGTGTGGTACCCAGCACCTAATGAATGCTTCTTTCTTTTCCTAATTTCTACTTAAATAATCTCGGCACTTAGATGATCAATCATTTAATGCTTCTATACCTCAGTTCCCTCATCTATAAGCAAATTCTTAGGTACCTTCCAACTCTATGTTCTGTAATCCCAGTCTGAATTGGGATCTTCCAATAATCCTAAACAGCCTGCCACTACAAAAATCATCCTTTTTAGTACCATATTCCAACCATGATATCATATGACAGTGAATCATGGGGCACTACTAATCTCTGAAGAACTGAAATGACAAATTATACAAAAGACAATGGAAAAATACATACTGAGGATAATCAAGTTATAAACTGGTCACTGGGAAAGGGAAAGGACTAAGCATTCATATAGCACCTGCTAAGTACCAAGCACTTTGCTTTTTACAAATATAATCTCATTTGATTCTCACAGCAACCCTGGGAGGTAGATGCTGTTATTGCCCCCATTTTAGGGATGAAGAAAATTGAGGCAAACAGAGGTTAAGTGACTTGCCCAAGGTCATACAGCTAACAAGTATCTGAAGTGACATTTGAACTCAGGTCTCCCTGACTCTAGGACCAGTGCTCTATCCACTGCACCCCCAGCTGCCACCAACAAAGGCAAAAAAAATAGACATTTTTAGGGTACATACATACAACTAGGAAAGAGAGTGGTGGTCCATTCAGGTATTGAGAATTACAACACATGGATAGAACAATTGGTGCCTCTAAAATACTAAAACATTATGTTAAATAATTCAACAAGATTAATTAGATCATGCTTGGCTGAGTTTTTGGTGATTTTCTATATACATACATACATACATACATACATATGTGTATGTGTGTGAGAGAAGTCTTTGTTGACTTAAAACCTAGTCCCAGAAATGTCTTTAAGTCCCATAATCATTCATAGATTTTTCTGGGTCAGTTCCAGATTTTTTCAAAAATCTAAAAAAACAATTAAATTTAAAATGTTTTTAAGTGGATGAGGTTTTACAAAAGGAATATCCTTTGTCGGACCACACGTCCCAAATTTTTAGTTCAGAAATTTGGGCATCATAGCTCCAAAGCTAAAAGGGACCTAGTCTAACCCCCTCATATTCCAAATGAGAAAACCAAGACCCAGGTAGGTTGTCATTTATTCAAGGCCATAAAGGTAGTAAGAGTCAGAGGCAAGATTTGAAATCAATATCTATTCTTTTTGCTCCCTCCCCTTAAACCTGTACCCCAGATACCTCCCTTGTGACTTCTATCTCAAGGCAGAGGTCGACCACCAGCATAAGAGCATAATAAAGCTGTTTTAGTTCAAAGAAATGAATGTGTCTATACCTAAGCTCCTTGAGCACAGGGACCCTATCTATATTAACTAAATCATTCAAACTCAATGCTCTGCCCCCAATAAGTACTTAACAAATATTCCTTGTAATTCATTATAGTGTTCATTCATATTCCTAACACACTGTATGGATTGCTGTGGAGTTGAAGGCTGGAAGAATCCAGGCTTGGAATTCCTTTATCCTCTCCTACCCCTTACCCCATCCCTCTTCAAGAATTAAAGAACTCCAAACTGGGGGACCCTATTTGGATTCCATCTCTTTAGATATTTCTCCCATTTGGGAACTCTACATTTCAACCCCCAGGGCTAGCTGTCATCATGCTGTCTTTCTTCTCCTGCCTCTGCTCCCTCCTATCTCATCCCTCATTCCTTCAGTGGCAAGCTTTCCCAGACTTCCAAAGGGACACAATTAGCTAAACAGATCAACTCAAATAGATTTAAAGCTGCAAGAGACCTTAGACTTCATTCAATCCACCCCATCCTTTGAGGTGAGGCCCAGAAAGGCTGACTTGTCTAAAGTTACACAGGTAGTTAGTGGCAACTAAATGGGAAAGGGACAGATTAGCCAAATTCTCGAGAGCTTTTCCTTGATTGAATATTTCTTCCTTCCGACCAGAATAGCAACCTTGCCCAAGGTCTCCATTGCCCTCGACCAAGTGACTATCAAGTTCCCAAGGACCAATTTCAGTAAATTTCAAATATATATTCAAAATATACTTGATATATGCATATATTTGTGTATATATGTGTGTGTATCTTGAGAGTTTCTCTCTTCTCCCCTGGCCCTTCTCCCTCCTTCTCCAAGCCCAGCCTGTCTTTGATTCAAGCAAAGGCTTGATAAAACTGCAAGGCTGCTTGAAAATGAGTGTTAAACCCATTAAAATGAATAATTTCTCATAGTCTCAACTGCTGTTTGAATAGTGGGAGCTCTAAGCTGTACTATTCATGTTTTATTAAAAAACAGAGTAGATGAATGATCTGCTAGACTCATTAGACTACAGAATCATCTTCCAAAGGAAGAAATAGACACCCTATTATCAGAGACATTTAAAAGAATGGCTAACTGGAACAAGGCATAGATGAACTATATGTTTTTATAGTCCGTATACATAAGGAAAGTCACCCATGCCTCCGAAAATGCCCTGGAGTAGAATGACATCCTAGCCTGCACAGTTTTTCAAAGTTTTTTTATTTGTTGTTTAGTCATTTCAGACTCTTTGTGACCCCATTAGGGGTTTTCTTGGAAAAGATACTGGAATGATTTGCCATTTCCTCCTCACTTTACAGATGAGGAAATGGAGGCAAACAAGATTAAGTGACTTACCCAAGATACCACAGCTAGTGTCTGAGGCCGGATTTGAAATCAGAAATAGGAATCTTCCTGATTCCAAGCCCAGTGCTTTAGCCATTGTGCCACTTAACTGCCTCTTTGCAAAGGTGGGGTGGAGAATAAGTTCCTTCAAAAGATGACTTGGCCACAGACATGTAAGTGCATTCAAAAATCAGCAAAACCCCATGTAACTAGGAGGAAAAATAATAACTAGTGTATTAAAAACATTTTTTATATGTCTAAGATCTGTGATGGGCAATGAGTCAAGAAGACCTTGGTTAAAATTCTACCTCTGGGGGCAGCTAGGTGGCGCAGTGGATAGAGCACCAGCCCTGGAGTCAGGAGGACCTGAGTTCAAATCCGGCCTCAGACACTTAACACACACTTACTAGCTGTGTGACCCTGGGCAAGTCACTTAACCCGAATTGCCTCACTAAAAAAAAAAAAAAAAAAAAAAAAAATTCTACCTCTGACACATCTGACTTGAAAGAATATGGGCAAGTCACTTAATCTCTCAGTGTCCCAGATAATGCTCTAAAACTATGAAGTTGCAGCTATGTTGTCAATTTACACTGGAAGTTCCCTAAATCCATGAAATCACAGGTTTGGATCAAAAAAGGGGAAAAAAATCCCTATGATTCACTTTAGAATATATGAGCCAAATCTATTCTCAACTTGTGAAATTTTAGTTTCCACTTGAAATTTATTATCAAATTCACTGTGTATAAATTTTATACATACATACATACATACATACATACATATATATATGCATATATATATATATATTTGTGTGTGTGTATGGAAATTTGTCATTTTGGTTTCTTCTTTCTTTTGTTAAGCAAGTTAAAATAAGTTTTGGATTTCAAAGACCCCTTAGGGAAGTCTTTGTCAGAACTAAAAATCTAATGGAAAACTGTCCAGCACAAAGAAACTTAACTACAAAATGAAGTCTTTGTGAGATGTTTCTGAAATCCACTTATCTTATAGTTTTAAGCTGGCTAAGTTCACTAGAGACAAGTCCATCCCTTTCATTGAGTGTCATGGCCAAAGGGAGGGATAAAGCAGGTGTAGCCCTGGCTTGAAACTAGATTTTTGTAAGCAGCTTGAGGAAAACTCAGACTCGGTCTAAATACTAACCTAAGTTTCTACCAAAGCAAAGGATGAGAGGTTGCTGTAAATAGTAATTTTAGGACTACCCCCCAAATCAGATAATTCTGACTAAGGTGATTTTCCTCCTTTTGGTCTGATTTTGGCGGGGGGTAGGGCTGGGCAATGAGGGTTAAGTGACTTGCCTGTCTGAGTCCGGATTTGAACTCAGGTCCTCGAATCTAGGGCCAGTGTTTTATCCACTATGCCACCTAGCTGCCCCCAGTCTGATTTTTTTTAAAAAGAATATCAACTGGGTCCTTGAGTAGCCATATAAATACAGGAAAAATCAATTTCATTAACTTGTGAAGATGCAGGTTATATTCGCACAATGCTGGTCATCCAGAGGGAAATAGAAAAAATTAATCACATAACCAATTTTTTGATCTACATTGAGCCAAACATCTGGGATATTTGGTTCACTCAATTTTCATTATGTCTGGCACCTAATGGTGTCATGACCTAAAAGACCACAGAGATAATAGATTACAGAATGTGACAGAAGAGACTTAAGAGATCGTTGAATGCAACTTCTTTGTCTCAAGTTTAATGGAAGCTCTGCCACTCTTTTGGTGAAAGCAAATCATTGTCCTCCAGTTTATTGGTCATAAAAAGAATCTTAGCTGTGTTTGGGGTGGGGTTTGAGGGAAGGAAATACTAAGAATTTTTTTTTTAACCAGACCTGTGATTTCATTGGTATAAAGAACAAGGAAACTTCCTCTATGAAGAGAGATCAATAACTACTCTGCCATTTCCAGACTCAAAGAGCTGTCTAGAGCCAGGGTGTGCTGGAGCAAGGTCCAAAGAACTGATGAGAGCTGATTGTTAAATTTTCAGTGTGAACATTTATAACTTAGAAACTGGCAAATACTACATATTGGGGGTTGATTTGTTGATTGTCTAGATTTAAGAAAGTGATGGAGAAAATGTTAGTAATACAGATTCTACCCCCAATCCTTAACTGAAAAAAAGAAAAGATGGTTGTAAAACATTTTCCAGAAGGGAAGAAGGGGGTAGGGGGAGTGCTGGCAAATGTTTAACAACCACCTAGCTACCCTTTATCACATAATCTTATCAAGAGAGGTCACAAGATATAGGGGCCTAATTCAGAATCAGAAGACCCAAGTGGAAACCCAGGCTTGACCACTTAGGAGCAACCTCTCTAAGCAAGCTACCTCAACTGTAAAATAGAGTTGATAATATTACTTGCATTACTCTCCTCTGTTAGAAGGAAAACACTTTATAAACTGTAAACATCTTTATAAATGTTAACTATTATTATTATTACTTCCAGACCCTTTGCTGTCTTGGTCTAGATCTCTCTCAGATCCATTTCTTTTGGACAAGGTGTTGCTATTGGTGGTGGTGGTGTTCAGTCCTTTCAGTTGTTCTTGACTCTTTTTGACCCCATTTGGGGTTTTCTTGGCAAAGATACTGGAGTGCCTTGCTGTTTTCTTGGACATTACTGTATTTCAGTCATAAAGCCTATCCCACCAAGTTTCAGTGATACTTCTGAGTTCGTATTTACCTTTTAAAATTAATTTGTCAAGATCTCTGTGTGTCTTCCCCCTATGTTTATTGTGCATTGGCATGCAAATAGCTGAGACCAGAGTTTTGTTCCCAACCTACTTCCCTGTTATTTTCACATCAGAATTGCTGGGCATTTCTTGCAGTCTGTGCTTTCTTTTTAGATCATACCCATTATCTTATCTTTCATATTGCTTAGTTTTCCATATTTATCTGGGGATTTTTCGTAAAATTCAGCTGAAAGAATTCTTGACTCAATGAGCTAGTGCTGACAAAATGCATCACTGCTAGACTTCATGGGCTATCCCAAAGTTCTGTTACCAAATAAGTCACTGGACCATTTTCATCAGTAGCTAAATTGAAAATGTGCCTGCCTTCCTAATTCAATTATTTGCAGTCATTAATCTTTATAAATGTATAATATCAGTATTTTAAGAGGCCAGATGATACACTTATAGATTATTCTTCTTACCCATTGTTTTGAAATTAAAACCTAGTCATGTATTCTCTCTTCTTCTGTTTTAATTTATCTTTCTTTGGTGTGTTCTGGGGAAGGGGTGATGGTGGCGGTGTAGAATCAGATCAAAAAGAAAAAAAAAGACACACAGACAAACTAAAGTAAAATCACCCCTCTGCCAAACTCTACAGTATTTCCAACGGTTCATGAAATGTTTGACAGCAATGTAATTGCAATAATGAGGTGGTTTGAGGGCCAGGTGGTGGTTTTAAACTCACACAGGATGTTTTTAGCCCTAGGCTCAGCTTCAGGCCAGGACCACTTCAACCAGGCCAAAGCTACCAATGGAATCCCTGTTGCTGGGTAACACACAAATGTGACATTTACTGGGTCCCTGCATAATGCCATTCTCTGAGTAGCCAAAAGTACTTGCATATCAAACATGGAGAGGAAGGGTAATTTGAGATGTCAGTAAGTCTTTATGATTTAATTAAGACCTGAGAGACTGTCTAGGATTAGGATGGTTCCTCCAGTCCCTGCAAGGGATGCTCTGAATCCCTTCTTGAGAAACCTTTCCCCATGTTCCAGCCTATAATGGGTTGGTTCCTCAGCCTTTGTTAGGCTGCTTTGTACCTTGCTTGTTTGCTTGTATCTTTTCTTTTCTGCTTGATAGTCTGTGAATTTGGCAGTCAGGAAGTGTTAACAACCTGGTTGAAAACCAGTGCTCAGCTAGTGGTAGCTTTTCCCCATAGCTTCCCTCTAGCAGCTTAGTCCCCATCAGCAATCTCCTTGTTATCTCAATCTAAACTCCTGCTTTGGATTGCTAAACAGTGTGGGCTAAGGACAGTTGTGACAGTAAAAGAAAATAGATAGATAGATGGATGAATAGATAGATATGCACATATATATGTGTGTGTATATATATAGATTCTATATGTAACATATATAGTATAGCAAACACATATGTATATACATGCACATAACATACACATAACAACTGGTATTTATATAGCAACTTCCGTCCAACTAGTTTAAATGGCTACATATAGATACTCCCTCATTAGTCAGAAACACAAGTATGTGAAGGAATGAAGAGCCAGGTAATAACCTAATTTCAGAGGTGAGTAAATTGAGGATAGCATTGGTTATATGGTCAAGTGGTCTCATAGTCATAGCCCAGTGACAGCCCTGTGATTATAACCCCAATCTCTTGTCACCTTGACAACCACAGCCTCTGGGGAACCGGAACGAAATCCACCAATACATTTTCATTTGTGTCCATTTTTCCAATTGGACTCTCTCTGCCATGGAATCAAAGTAATTCTATGTGACAGTGACACTTCATGTCACAGCTAACCCAGATTGTAACCAAAACCTGTAATACCCCTTGGATGCCAGATTTGGTAGAGGCATGGAACTAGAGGGAACAGAAATATTCATTCATTTGACAAACACTTATTAAGGATCTATTTTGTGAATAATTCTGTGCAAAGTCAGAAAGCAAGCAAGGTATAGCAGAATGAGAGCTACATGTGGAATTAAATAACCTCAGTTCTAATACTAACTCTGCCACTTAATACCTGTGTGACTATGGTCAAGTCATTTTTTTCTGGGTCTTAGTTTCCTTATCTGTAAAAAGAAAAAAGTTGTTGTAGATGACCTCAAAGGTCCCTTCTGGTTCTAAAACCTATCTATGACAAGGGTTCTTAACCTTTTTTGTGTTACGGACCCCTTTGGTGGTCTGGTGAAGCCTATGGACCCCTCCTCAGAATAATGTTTTCTAATTGCAGACACAGGATCACCAAGGGAGCCAATTATATTGAAATAAAGTTATCACAATATTTTTCTAGAAAAACAAGTTAAAGAATCCCACGATAAGAATTCCTGATACAATTATCCTTTAAGCCAAATGGCTTAAATCTATGGAATCCTTTAAGCCAAAAGGCAATTGATAGCAAAATCTCACCTCTTCCTCTCTTTATACCTATGATTCACATTTGCTATGTGCTAAAAATGAAACACCCCTGACACTCTCCTAACTCTTAATGCCTTTCAGATCTGACCTACCCCTTCCTATCTTCCTCTGTGTTCCTCCCCCATCATGCCCTCTGGAAACCCCATTTTATTGTTAACAAACTTGCCTCCATCCTCTCACACTCTTTTCATCTTCTTGCCCATATGGTAACCTATAAGCTTCTTGCCCATATGGTAATCTGAAGATATCATGTCCCCAACCACTCTCTTCACTATCTGGATGTTTCTTTTCCCATGCCTCTTGGTACAAAAGGCCAGGAGGAAGATTAGGCACTATTGATTAATAATAATAACAATAATAATAATAACAACAATAATGGAATGATTTGAGCTACAAGGGTTGGAGGGTAAGGACTTCTTGCCTGGAGCAGACAGGAAGGTGACTATTGGAGACACAATCCACATTATCTTACTATACAAATTCTCAACTCAACACTCTTTCCAACTATACCACACAACTCTCTTCTCTCTCCTTTTTGGGGGATTTCAGGGCCAGACTTACAGTCTCTCTCTCTCTCTCTCTCTCTCTCTCTCTCTCTCTCTCTCTCTCTCTCTCTCTCTCTCTCTCTCTCTCCCTCAATCCTTTCCCTCTATACTCAGATACCTGAATATACTCATTAATGTTCCCACAGACACCTTGACTGGCTAGTACATCATTCTCAACTCCCGTGATCTTTATCCACAGTTATCCATAGTGATGGCCCATAGTTTAAAAACCATTATCCAGAATTTTGCTTTTCTCATAATCCTATTCTCTCTCTGATAAGAAACTTATATCTCTCTCCCCTCCTCACTTCTCCTAAATGTAGTCTTCCTCCTCACCAATACCTATCTCCCTCCCTGTTCCCAAAATACATCAACACTGCAGTTGACTCATTTTCTTCCCTTCATAGTCTTCACCCCTTGGGTGTATATTTCAGCTGTCAGCTATCTTACACCTTCTAATCCTATTCATTCTTACTCTATTGGCACTTAGGCCTTGTCAAACTCCAATTCTGAGTTATGCTTACTGTCTTTTTTTCACCACTTCTGCTCACCATGGTGTTGAACATTGTAGGAGGAAGTCACAGAAGGCGCCAACAAAAGTCCATTGCAAAGTTATGTTATCTATTCAATTCAACAAATATTAATCTACCACTATTTACATGATACTGTGCTATCTAATCTCAAGTCAGCTTTTAGCCTGGGATCCATGGACCCTCAAGTGGGTTGGGTAGAGATTTCAGGGGGTCCACAGAATTGGAATGAAAAAAATTGCATTTTAATTTCAATCTAATTGGTTCCCTTGGTAATCTTGTGTGTGTTATATTATGCAATTGAAAGCATTACTCTGAGGAAGGGTCCATAGGCTTCAACAGACTGACAAAGTGGTCCATAATAAAAAAAAGGTTAACAACCCTTGTCATAGATAGGTTTTAGAACTAGATTATTCTTTTATTCTTCTTGATTAGTTCTCTATCATGCTTTCTACAGAAATGTTCCAAATCTTTTCTTCTCTTTTCAAAAGGAGTCCCCTCTATTATATCTACCCCCTCCCTTCCTCCTGATTAATAGAGAAAATTCTTCTTCCCTTCTCCATATTTCCAAATCCTTTTACTTAGCCCCCCCATCCCCCATTTTTCTTCCTTCACTCCAGTTTCTTAAGAGGTATTCCTTTCCTTTGCCAAGGTCAACCTCTCTTCTTAGTCCCTTAATGCCAACCCCTACAACCTCTTTCTAGATTTACCCATTGGTCATTTTGTCTCTCATCTCTAATTTCTCCTTATCTACTGACTCTTTTCCCTGCTGCTTATAAGAATGTTCATGTCTCCCTCATCCTTTCATTAAATAAACAAATAATAACTCTCATTTGACACTGCTGCCTCAAGCTATCATACTATACCTCTACCTCCTGTTCACAAATACCTACAGATGGAAGAAGTCACCTCTGTTAGATGTCTCCATCTTCACCTCCCACTCATTTTTTAACCCTTTACAATCTGTTTCCTGACCCTGGGACTCTAGTGAAATTGTTCTCTTCAATGTTATCATATATCTTAACAGCTTAACCCAGTAGCCTTTTCTCAGTCCTCATCTTACTTGACCTCCGCACTTTTGGGAGCTGTTGAACCCCAGATTTTCCTGTATACTTTTTCCTCTCTTTCCTTCCACGACCCTGATCTCTTTTTTTGGTTTTTTTTTTGGGGGGGGTTTGGGGTTTTTTTGTTTTTTGTTTTTAGGGCAATGAGGGTTAAGTGACTTGCCCAGGGTCACACAGCTAGTAAGTGTTAAGTGTCTGAGACTGGATTTGAACTCAGGTACTCCTGAATCCAGGACCAGTGCTCTATCCACTGACCCTGATCTCTTGGTCCTCCTTCTACCTGTCTGACTGCCCTTCTTTTGTCTTCCTTGCTGTACTATCATCCATCTCCCAGTCACTAAGCTTATGTCTCTCCTAAGTCTCTGCCCTACCCCTTCTTCTCTTCTGTCTTTGAATCATCTCATCACTTTCCCCGGGTTCAATGATTACATTTATGCTGATGACTCCCAAATGTATATAGCACTAACCTCTCTCCTAGTGTCCCATGGTTCTCAAATTTAATGTACCCCAAAAGAAATGTATTATCTACTCCCTTAAGCTCTCCCTTCCTTCAAACTCTTATACTTCTTTTGAGGAAACCAGTGTTCTTAAAGTCACCCAGGGATGTGACATAGAGTTCTCCTTGACCCTTCTTTTCCATTTTATCCAATCAGTTGTGAGGCTTGTTGATTTTATTTCCACAATTTCTCTTGCATTTTCCCCTTCTCTCCCATTACATAGTCATACTAATTCAAATCCTCCACACCTCTCTGCTGGACTATTAGAACAACCTTCTTTATATTGGTGTCCCTGATTCTAGAATCTCCTTTCTCTGATCCATCCTCTTCATAGCAGCTAAATCAATGCTCCTAAACAGAGGTCTGACCATACTAATCCACAGTCAGAAAATCTTTGATATTTTTCTATTTTATTCCTAGCAATTACAGCTGGAAGAAAGTTGGATGGAATTTTGATCAAAACCCACATTTCATAGATGAGGAAACTGAGACCCAGAAGTGTAAAGTGGTAAAGTGATTTTCTTGGGGTCATATAAATATCAAATAGCCATTTTAGGATTCAAACTTGGGTCTTTGGACTCCAAGCTCATTATTCTTTCCATGGCGGCCCCCCCCCCCCGCTGTGAGAATCCCTATGGCTCAGGATATATCGACAGCTTACAGACTTTCTTCTATGCAGTGATTTTTGTTTCCTTATCTACACTGTTAGAATGGATAGAGAACTAGCCTTCCTAGGTTCAAATCCCATCTCTGACACATACTGACTGAGTGACCCTGGACAAGTCACAACTCTCTGCCCTGAAAAACTTTCTAAGACTATATAAATTGCAGAACAGATACTGACCTGCCTTAGTAGAGGGAGTTTACTAACCAAAAGCTCCCTATACCAATGAAATCACAAGTCAATAATTTATATAATAGATGATATATTAATACATATTACATATGCATATATTATATAATACATATAATAGGTAAATATGCAAATGCTATTGTTGTTGTTGTTCAGTCATGCCCAATTCCTCGTGACCCTATCTGGAGTTTTCTTGGTAAAGATATTAGATACTTATCATTTCCTTCTTCAGCTCATTTTTACAGATGACAAAACTGAGGCAAAGAGAGTTAAGTGGCTTGCCCATGGTCTCACACCTGGTAAGTGTCTGCAGCTGGTTGACTCAGGTCTTCCTGACTCTGGGTTTAGCATTCTATCCTCCATGCCACAGAGCTGCAAAACACTACCATAAAGGTATCTTATCTTCACTTGTAGCACTAATATAACTGTTTTAATAGGGTCACACATTTTACTTTCTCCTGCCTACCACTGAAACACAACATGGATCAGAACTTGAGTCAGAGAAACTAAATTTCAGACATAAACTTGAAAAGAATTGTTGATGGCCTATGTCTCAGAGATCTGGTGATGAAATGTTATGCCATACTGTGTTACCTTCTTTTTTCATTTGCTTTATATTGTGAAAGGCTTTATAAATGTCATTCCTGGCCTTAGGACTAGAGATTAGCGGTTGGACTGCCACCATTCATTCATTCATTCATTGAACAATATTTGTTCTTGTGTACTGTGTGAAACACGCTGTGCTTAGCTTATTAGGTGTTTGCCCAGTGGCCTTAAGTGTAAATCTGAGCTTTTTACTTATTGGGGTCCAGATACTAGACACCATACTAGATCTCTAGACCTATGATCCCAAGATCCCATGATCCCAACATCAGCTATATTTTGTGACAAAATCACTGATAGCCAAAAGTTGGCTGGACGATTCTTAGTGTGTGGTTTTCGACAGGTAACATTATTTATTCCTCTCATATTCCCCAGGAGTTGAAACACAGCTCATGTTCTCAAGAGGCTCTATGTTTGCCTCCTTGATGGATCAATGCCACCAATTCCTTCTGACGTGTAGACAGTGAGCAGGTCACCACTCAGTTCAGTTACAAAAGGGGCTTTGCAATGACTTCATGAAAAGGAGTAAGATCCACATCTTTGATACCAGGCATCTATCAGAGTATGATTTTTGCCTTTGTAGGGTGAAAAGTGAGGCAATGAACAGGCAAGCTAAGCAAACTAATTCATTGAGCAAATTTTTATCCAAGCACCAGGGAGACCTGAGGGATCAGTTTGGACTCATATTCCATTATGCATTTTGAATTATTAAACATTACATGTTTGGAACCTCATTCTTCCCTATTACTTTTTAAATAATTCATCTGTATTTACATCAGCTGGACTTCCTGGAGCTTTACACATAGCAAGTAGCAGCCATGCTGAGAGAGTCACAACCATATTACTATCAAAAGGTATTAAAACATTTGTGATATATGGTAACAGAAAAAAAAAAGGCTACTAACCCTCCGTTCTGCCAAATCAGATAAAGCAGTAATTCTCAGTCTTTAGAAACCTGTGCTGCCCTTTTTGTATGATTTTGCAATTCACATCCTCCTACCCCATCCCTGCCAAGAGCGTGCAGCATGGGCAGATATTGGCTCTTAGAACTAGTATAAATCTAAAAGGGTGATTTTGTTTCTGAGAATTTCACAATTCCTTGAGTTAAATGGAGATACTCTGGTATGCTGTAAAACCAGGGTTAGGGAAAGGAGCATGTGCAATTATGTCCTCTTAACTCTATGTGATGATTCCCTAAGCAAAAATAAAATAAAATAAATTCCAACAATCCAAGCACAAATTCTCCTCCAAAATTCCCTATTTCTTTCGAGGTCATTTTCAATTCTTCAAAAGCCACTCAGGTTCACAACTTTGGAAGAGTCATGGATGACCATCTTTCAATCCCCTCCCCCATCCAATCAATTGCCAAGACCTTTCAATTCTGCCTCCTTATGTTTCTTATATACAACCCCATCTCTCCACACACATATTTATTACTCCAAACCCTTATCACTTCTCACCTGGACTTGAAGCAACAGCCTCCAAACCCATATTCCTGATACTAGTCCCTTCCTTCTAGTCTATAGAACTGCCAAACTGGTATTCCTAAAATAGATTTAACCAAGTCATACACACACACACACACACACACACACACACACACACACACATATATATATATATACATACACATACACAAACACAAACACGAACACAAATACATACTCATACACATATACACACATACACTAGACTAGACTGGACTAGACTACACATTATGCCTCTAAGATAAAATACAAAATCCTCATTTAAAGCCTTCCATTATCTGTCCCCAAACTATTTTTCCACATTTATTTCTTTTTCTTTTTTTTGTTTTTGTTTTTTTGTTTTGTGGGGCAATGGGGGATAAGTGACTTGCCCAGGGTCACACAGCTATTAAGTGTCAAGTGAAGTGGTCGTATGATTTGAATTTGAACTATTCAGAATCATAATTACATGTAAAAGATGGTCATTGGTTCTAGCCCAATATAACTATGCAATGAAAATTTTAATAATGCAGCCAGTTCATGGGGTTCATTGTTCATACTAAACAGGACCTGCCTATGTAGTCAAATGGGTTTTCCAGCTGTTTCCCACATACAACATTCCATCTGCTATCTCCATGCTTTGGGGCAGGTAGAGATTCATATCTAAAATGCAGCCACTTCTGCCTCTTGGAATCCCTAAGTTCCTCTAAGATCCAAGTTGGGTAGAGTTTCCTATATCACCCCTTTCCTACACAACATCCCTATGCCTTTGTACAACACAGAGATTTTTTATCAGTTTCTCCTTTGACATTATTTTGCATATACTTTATAGTTACCTGTGTTGT
Source organism: Dromiciops gliroides (assembly GCF_019393635.1). Classification (NCBI taxonomy): domain Eukaryota; kingdom Metazoa; phylum Chordata; class Mammalia; order Microbiotheria; family Microbiotheriidae; genus Dromiciops; species Dromiciops gliroides. Next base: position 337,604,811 of record NC_057864.1, on the reverse strand, counting down.
ACACACACACACACACACACACACACACACACACACACACACACACACCATACAATTGTGATGAAATAATGGGATTTCACAGATACTCAAAGACCCACCTGGAGATTAATCTAAACTGATTGTATTAAGTGAGAGTGATTGACTGCTGATTGGTCTACTTCAAAGTTAACTAGATTGTAATCACACCTGGCTAGCCCTTAAGAAGGTATGGTTCTCAGAAGCTAGACTGTGAACTTAACTAGAGAACACCTTCAAGTTCAGTGAACCAATGGATTTGGAGGACACCAACCAATCAGCTTGAAGCAGTGTATAAGGACCGCCTCTGTTCCAGACCTATAAAAAGCTTCCACAATCAGCTTGCTAGAGAGTTCCTGATTAAAGCAGGCTTGTGGAGGAGGACTTAAGGAAGAACCCAACCAGGCTGGAACTCTAGGCTAGGTAGGACTTCTTTTTCTTAACTTTCTGAACTTGTAAATATCTGTACGCTTTAATAAATGTTTAATGCCCAAAGACTGGTGCTGAAGCTTTTTTTTTATTTAAGGTGATCACACAATATAGATTTTAAACATCACACAATGTAATCTCCTTGAGGACAAAGACTAGGGTGCTTTTGTCTTTCCCTCTTCAGTGCTTAACACAGATGTTTATTGGATTAGATTGAATTTTTAAAGTTTAATTACATATAAAATCAGAATAAGTGAAAATCCTAGAAATTCTGCCTATTGTCCTAGACCACTCAGTCTGATCTTTACTTCATTCTATCTTTTCACTCTATCCTGTTAGGTGGCATAGCAGATAACACTCTAGCCTTGTAGTTAGACTTCAGTTCAAATCCAGACTCAAATACTCATTCTGTGACCCTGGGCCTTGATTTCCTCATTTGTAAAATGGAGATGATAATACTAATATGACCTATGACACCAGGTTGTTGTAAGCATCAAATGAGATGATATGTATCCCATGTTTTGCAAACCACAAAGTACTAAATATTATTCTTTTGTTATTAATAATTATTAATTGCTTAATAATTGTTCATAACAATTACTTATTTAGTGATTACTATTATGTTGAATAGTTAAACATTATTATTATTTCACAACATTTGGAATGGTACAGTTCCACCTGATGCAGAATTATTGCCCCACCCCTTATTGTTTTGTATTGCCCCCAAAGAATTCTACTCCTGGAACCTTGCTGCTTTCTCTCATGCCCTTTCCCACTCCTCTCCCCTGGTCTATCTCATTTGATTTTGGTTTTGGTAAGGCAATTGGGGTTAAGTGACTTGCCCAGGGTCATACAGCTAGTAAGTGTTAAGTGTCTGAGGCCAGATTTGAACTCAGGTCCTCCTGACTCCAAGGCCAGTGCTCTATCCACTGCGCCACCTAGTTGCCCCCCCCACCCCCAGTCTATCTCATAATGTCTGTCAATCTCAAAACCCCAGCGCCTCTTCATGTGTGTCCTTCTCCCGCCCCCCCCCCCCTTTTTGCTTCGGTGATTGCTGTTGTCCTGCCTGTTTGGCCCAGTGCAGTCTGGCTTCGCTGTCCTGAGGCTAGGAACAAGAAATTTCCAACAGCCTGACTGAATGCAAATGCCTCTGCTGCCCAAGGAAAGTGCAGGAGGTCAGGTTTCAATGGAGTATGGGATTCTATGCCAGGCGAGGAGATCAAGGTCTGAGTAACTCAAAGTACAGGAAGAACCAACGCTTCAAATGTCAGCCGTTTCAAGGACTCTGGGTCCCGCTGTTTCTGGAGTTGAAGCGATAATCAGAGTGGTGTATATGGTAGGCTCCTTGCAGAGATCCCCAAAAGCATGGGCTTCTATAGGGTTTGAACCTAAGAATTTTATTTCCTTTTAAGACAAAGCTAACGGTGCAGACTAGCCACATGACAAGGCTGTTTTGAGGAGCAAAACACTATTTTACTTAATAAAGAGAAAAGAAGATGTAGGATTCAAAGGAGAAAATGATGTGGGAGCTAGAGTTACACTGGGAAGAATTAAAAAGCCATAACTTGACATTGCCTATATCCTGGGAGGAGGCTAGGCCTGCTGACATCTTTCAAGAGGTTTGGGGAAGAAAAAAAAATTCCTCCATATGTCAGTATATCCCTGTATTGTGATACCTTTTGGTATGTATCGGATGGCTCATTCGAATTATGCAAATGTCCTCATAATTAGCCTCAGAGTGGCTGGCAGCCCGAGCCTCCTGGTATTCTAGGACTGAAGTTAGTGAGGGTCTTGGCCCCATTTCAGGAAGGTAGTAAAGTAGGAAGGCTGCATGTTCAAAAGCTGCACAACCAGATCGGCAGCTCTCCTGATATACACGACATCAAGTGCTCAGGGGCAGAGCTGTATGTGTTAGAATTTGGAACAGGATACATGGATTCCTGTATGCTGAGGAGAAGCCCAGACCCAGAAAAGCAAGGACAAAAGTACACATGTTTGTTAATCTGTGGTTAGGAAATGGTTCAACTCTCATGACTGTCAATGTTCTAGAACTAGACTGGAATGAATAAATGAATAAAAAACATTTACTGTGAATGAATGAATGAGTGACTGACTGAATGAAAAGCATTTACTATGAATGAATGAAGGAGTGAATGAATGAATGAAAAATATTTGTTATACACTTATTATGCACCAAACACTGCTGGAGGAATACAAATACAGAAGCAGGACAGTCCCTTCTGGACTCTGCTCCAGACTACCAGACTTTCAAAACTACACCTCAGCTATGATATCATCCTGCAAGTCCCTTCAGTACCTAGGCCATCATCACCCTGGATCATTCAAACCCCCTTTGCAGCCTTCTTACCCTGGAATATCCCTCTGCCAAGCTGGTTCCCTTCTCCCATTTGTGAATTCCTCCTGGGGTGGGGGGGCAGTCTCCATTTTGTGGAAGGGCCCAGGCTAGCCAGCCTTCATCTCCTTCCCAGCTTTGCTCTTTGCCTTCTAGGCTTAAAAACCACGTCTCCAGGTGAGTACCTTCATCCTCTTTTCAACTTCTGTTTGTGTTGTCTTCCCTCATTAAAATGTAAGCTCTTGGGGGCAGCTAGGGGCCACAGTGGATAAAGCACTGACCTTGGATTCAGGAGGACCTGAGTTCAAATCCAGCCTCAGACACTTGACACTTAACTAGCTGTGTGACCCTGGGCAAGTCACTTAACCCTCATTGCCCTGCCCCCCCCAAAAAAAAATGTAATCTCTTCAAGGACAGGGACATTATTTTTTCTTTTGCCAATCGCTGGCAAAGTAAGCAGGCAAAGTAATGCCTATTTTCCTTCTTCCTTCCCTGCCTCAAGAAGCTTCTATTTTAAATTCTGGCTTTAAATCTACTTTTTAAAATCCTTCCCCCATGGGACAAGTCACTCCACCTCTCTTTTTTCCTTACATATAAAGTGAGGGGGTTGGACTAATTTTTTTCTAAAGTCTCATAGTGCTGCAACAATCTAATAATATATTCTGGCTCTGTGATGAGACAATGCAGTCTTCTAGCCTGTTCCCCAAACTAGCCTTCAAGTGCCATGGAGGCAGAAATGATGCCTCGTCAAAACTCACCTAGCACATCTTTCTGCACATAGCATTGTATACTAAAGGTTTACTGGATGAAAAGTAAATAATAGTAAAAGCTGCTTGCTTTCCTTTGGATCCTCAGATCTCAGCACAGTCTCTGTCCTCAGGTGCATGCTTAATAAATGCTTGTTGATTTGTTGATTTAAGACTTCTGTCCTCTGCAGCCAACTTTGAAATCGCCCCAGAGACAAACACCAGTGAAATCCATCTATAACAGGTCAGCCTCCTGCCTAATAAATAAGTAAAGTCCAAACTCCTCAGAGTTGGAATTCCGGGTCATTCACACTTTGGCTACCACCTGCTTTTGCAAACTGATTTCCCTCTCCTGCCCTAAACCAAGCTATGTACTTTAGTCAAGCTAAACAATTTGCTCTTTCATGAATACTAATCTTTAGATTCCTCTCTGTGCCTTGCTCTCCCCACCTTGCTTTCCCTTCATGCTTCTTCTCCCATCTCTCCCTATTGAGATCCCACCCATTTTTCAAGGCCAAGTCAAATGTTGCATCTTCTATAAAAGCTTTCCTGATGCTCATAAACAAACTGACCAAAAATCCCATGGCAGAATCATAGCATGACAGAATGAGAGTTGGAATAGACACCAGAAGCTAACAAATTCAACATCTTCCTTATTTTATAGATGAGTAAACTGAGGCCCAGGAGGTCATGTGTCTTGCTCAAGGTCACACACATAGTAAGCATCAGAGGCATTATTTGAACCCAGATCTTCTGGCTCTTGAGCCACAGCCCTTGGCACTATACCACACACTGTAGTCTCCTCATCTTCTACTATTGTCTTACCTGCGTATGTCTTATCCCTGCTATTAGATTGACTGCTCTTTGAGGGATGAGACTATGTCTTAATCATCTCTGTGTTTCTTGCAGTAATTGGGATATTGCTTTGTCTATTGTAAACTCTCAGTAAACAGCTGTCAAATTGAATCAAAACTCTTTTCCTGGGGCAGCTAGGTGACGCAGTGGATAGAGCACGGGCCCTAGAGTCAGGAGGACCTGAGTTCAAATCCGACCTCAGACACTTAACACTTACTAGCTGTGTGACCCTGGGCAAGTCACTTAACCCCAATTGCCTCACTAAAAAAAAAAAAAACCAAAAACCTCTTTTCCTGTCAAAACGTTCCACCAGAGATATTAATATGAAACATATTAGACTAGGTATTTGGACCTTGGGCAAGTCTATTCATTTTTCTCAGTCTCAGTTTCTTCGGTAAAATGAAGACTTAGATGACATCTAAGATTCCTTAAAGTCCATAAGTGACTTAATTCTACAGTTACAGTTATCCATTCCACATCATGGAGTCTAGGGGTACAGTGCCCCCAAATCTGGAAAACCCATGTAAAAATGTTTGGCCCTCCCTTTGTACCAGAGAAGAAATCTAAATTATTATGGTATTAAAAGAAAAAAATATGTTGCTATTATACAATACTATTATATATACATATACATACATACATATATATGGACATATATATATATATATTAAGCATTTCTGACTTTCTAAACTTTTGCTGTGTTGTAGGTTGGCCTTCATGGATCAACTTATGCAAAACTCCCTCCAAAATTCCAATTTAATTTCTTATGTTGACCGACAACATATCAAAACCACGATGGGGAAAGTCTAAATGTGGAAAAGATAATTGTATAAGTTTTCTCATCAGTCCTTGTTTTCACAAGGAGATGTCTCCTTGAGGGAATGTGCCTTATTTGAAATACTTCCTCATACGTTGACAAAGGGTGGGTACCTAATTCAGGAGGGGATTCCCAGTGGAGCTTTTAATGTTTATAAATTATAGAAATTATAAACAAAATTATACACAGTTAAACTACCTTGCCTAAACCCAGGGGTAGGCTACTGTTTCCTATTGGCATGATGCTGGCGTACTAGACTTGCAGCCAAGGAAATCTGTCTTTGAATCTTGTCTCAATACTCACTCGGTGACCAGTCCTGGCCACTTAACCTCTCTGACCTTCAGTTACCTCTTCTGAAAAACAGGGAAAATAATAGTGCTTACTTCACAAGGTTGTTGTAAGGATCAAATGAGATGACGTATGTAAGAGGATTTGCAAATTTGAAAACACCATATAAATGTATGGGCAGAGGAGAGAGCAGTTGTCCTGGAGTCAGGAGTACCTGATTTCAAATCTGGCCTCGGACATTTACTAGTTGTGTGACCCTGGGTAAGTCACTTCACCCTGTTTGGCTCAGTTTCTGAATCTGTAAAAGGAGCTGGAGAAGGAAATGGCAAACAACTCCCGTATCTTTGCCAAGTAAACTTTAAATGGGGTTGTGAAAAGTCAGACATGACTAGGAAATGACTTAACAACACTATAAATGTATGCTATTAATATGATTTATCCAATTTTGTCCAGAAGATTTTGAAATGACTTAGAACTTCCATCCCTGCCCCTAGAAAAAGTATCCTAGAGCTCAATAAATCTTTCTGCTGGGAAATTTCCTCCTGCCGTTTAGCCTAAATTTTTCTTTCCTTAATTTCATCCCACTACTCCTACCCTAATTATAGCCCTCATCTTGTGCTACATAATTCTTTCCCCACCTTAGTATTTACATCCTTCAGATAGCTGAAGACAGTGATCATGCCATCCACCCAGATTTCTTAGTCCGAATTAATCTGAGCTATGTATTCTATCTGTAACATGCTTGTCTAAGTGTATCCTTCAAGCTATTCAGGTCTATCTCTTCAAGTCCTTTCTTTACTGATGTGCTAGCCCCTCAAGAGCCATGCTCATTCAGTAAGGTAGCTAAGAGGCCGAATGGATAGAGCACCGGGCCTGGATTACAGGGAGATCTATCTGAGTTCAATTCCAGCCTCAGACACATGCTAGTTATATGACTTTGGGCAAGTCATTTAACCTCTATGTTTGCCTCAGTTTCTTCAACTGTAAAAATGAGGATACCTATCTTGCAGGGTTGTCATGAGGATCACATGAGATAATATTTGTAAAAGCGCTTATCAAAGTGTCTAGCTCATAGTAGGTGCCACATAAATACTAATTTCCTTCCCTCGTTCCATGGCTCTACTCTAAGCTTTCAAATTATTACCAATCTTTAAATTTATTTTTATTTTTTTATTTTATTTTTTTGTGAGGCAATTGGGGTTAAGTGACTTGCCCAGGGTCACACAGCTAGTAAGTGTTAAGTGTCTGAGGCTGGATTTGAATTCAGGTCCTTCTGAATCCAGGGCCAGTATTCTATCTGCTGCGCCACCTAGCGGCCCCCCAATTTTTTCTAAAAGAGTAATCACCATTATTTAGAACATGTGCTCCCTCCAAGTTGATAGTCTAAAGGACTCAAAATCCCAAAGCATCCAAATATTTCCAAATTTGATTTTGTCCAGGATGTGAGCATTTAATCAGGGTTTAACAGGTTTTTAAATCGCAAAGGTGATTATTAAATCCAAATCTGCTTTATGCTATTGGGTTCATATTTTGGCACATGACACTTAGATACCAATTAAATCATAAAATCATAGACACGTAGAGTGGGAGGGGACCTTAAAGGTCATCTCTATAAATATGAGTTATTATTATCCAGTCCAAACTCCCACCCAATGCAGGAATCTTCCATGACATCTACCAGCCTCTGTTCAAACACTTCTCTGGGGAATTCCTGGCTTCATAAGGTGCCATTTTGTTTGTTTGTTTCAAGTACCCTTAATTATTAGAATGTTTTTTCCTTATACTGACCTGAATTTTGACATCTTGGAATTTCCATCCATCCATCTGAGCTCTACCAGAAAAATAACTATTGTTAACAAAAGGTAGTATTTATACAGCACCTACAAATGTACTAGACACTGTGCTAAGCACCTTACAAATATTAAGTTATTTGATCCTCACAACAACCCTGAAAGGTTGATGCTCTTGTTGTCCCCATTTCACAGTCGAGGAAATTGAGGAAGACAGCAGTTAAGTGATTTTCTTTAGGTCACATAGCTAGGACGCATCTGATGTTGAATTTGAACTCGGGTCTTCCTGACTTCAGGTCCTGTGCCCTAAGCACTGTGATACCTAGGGGCCTCTTTGGCCTTCTGGGACCAAGACGAACAAATCATTATATTCCTTCTAAGTCTCCTCCTTTCCAGTGTCCAGTTCCTTGAAACAATCCTTCCTTCTATGGCATGGTGGATGTACTCTCCTCTGGATAATAGCATCTCTCTGAGTGTGACACAGAGTTGGCCATAACACTTAGATCCTCAAAGGATCTCAAGAAGGAATAGCCTTAAGATAGGTTTGATGATATAATTTAGGAATTCCTAGATAGCTACCATTGCCTCCCAAATATCTCCCTTACACTGATGATAAAGAATGCTAAATATAAATAATGAGAAACATATTTTTGAATGTGGCCATTGTGGGGATCTGCCAATTTGTTATAAGGATTTTGATTTTCTTTTTTTCTTTTCTGGGGTGGGTGTAATTGGAGGAATTAAGAATAAATGTTTGGGGGCACCTAGGTGGCACAGTAGATAAAGCACTGGCCTTGGATTCAGGAGGACCTGAGTTCAAATCCAGCCTCAGACACTTGACACTTACCAGCTGTGTGACCCTGAGTAAGTCACTTAACCCTCATTGCCAGGCCAAAAAAAAAATAATAAAAAATAAAATAAAAATAATAATAATAATAAATAAAAATAAATAAAAATAAGAAAAACTAAAATAATAATAATAAATAATAATAATAATAAAATAATAAAAAATAAATTTTTGTTAATTGAAAAAACATTTTTTTCAAACCTCTCTTACTATCTTCCTTTTAGTGCCTAAGATTCTACCACTAGATTTTTTTCTTTTAAGTTAAGCAACTTTGTCTCTAGGAAATCTGTTAAAATCTAAATACTTCTTTTAGATGGATTACTTTATTCAATTAATTAGCTATGACCTGGAGAAGCAAAGAATAGGATAAAATAACTAGACAAAGGATAGGTGTGTTTGACTAGAAAGGAAATGGAAATCTAATCTAGAATAGAATGCTACTGAGAAAGACAATCAGTGACCAAGGAAAATCGGGGTGGGGGGGTGACAGTTGGAAGGATGTGATGCATCAGTGGTCACCATCAATAGAATTACAGATCTATAAGTGACTTTGGAGAGAAATCCAGAAAAGCTAGGCCGGAGGACAATGTGACAACTCTTTGCGTCCATCACAATTTTGCCTACCATTAACCCTGCTTTGGACTAAAAGAGAAAGGCACTTCTGGAGCAGAGCCAATATTATGAAATGTTTCTTTCAGAACAAATGTTATGAGTCCATCTGATTTCAGTCAGTCCCCATCATAATTCCAAGAAATTCTAAGCAATAATAAAGTCTGAGTTCAAATCTTATCGCTGATGCTTACTAACTTTATATCCCAAGCAAGTCATATTCCCTGGGTCTCAATGTCCCTATTTTTTAAATTATAGAAGGTCAGACTATTCAATTTAATAAAATTTACTAAGCACCTACTATGAGCTAGCCAATGTGCTAAGTGCTAGTCAGCCTCTGGGATCCACCATTATCTATGTAACTATGATTCTATGAGTTTATGACTCTAAAGGCAAATTAATCACACCATGGAATGCAGTTCATCTATGTTCGGTCTCAGATCTCAGAGGGATTTCAGACTGCTCTGGGGGCATTATGGACCAATGTGAAGAAGACACAGTCCATCTAGGAAGATTTACTGTATTCAAGAAAAGCTGGCTAAACCTGAACCTACCATAAAAGACAATGTTTCAGATACCTCCCTGGGCTTTTCTGTGGATTTGCATGGTTTGACTCATTTAGAATTGATAAAGTGCCTGAAGCACCATCCCAGCACTCTCCTCTGCCTTTGTCTTCACCCTCTGAACCACTGCATGCAGTTCTGGGAATTGATTTCATTTGGCAGATAATAGAATGATTTCTCATAGGTACTTGGGATGTTTGCAATGGGAATAGATAAAGCCCAAGACTGGGTAAGACAGCAAAACCAAATGGCTCTGCATTTTGTTAAAAACACATTTCCAGGAGCAGCTAGATGGCGCAGTGGATAAAGCACTGGCCCTGGATTCAGGAGGACCTGAGTTCAAATCCGGCCTCAGATACTTGACATTTACTATCTGTGTGACCCTGGGCAAGTCACTTAACCCCAATTGCCTCACAAAAAAACAAACAGATTTCCACCCCCTCTGAAATCCTCGAACCCCGAAGGTCAAGAAATACACAGGAGTTCCTTACTGGTACCAAGCCTCCAAAGGACTGAGCTACAAAACTAGGAAGCTTGGTCTCTGTAGCAGAAATAAACTGTAAACAGGCATGGTCCAGAATCCAGGTCCAAGGCCAGGACAGGCTACATAGAAACCTTCTGGGTTTGTAAAGCCCTCCCATTGAACAGGGCTGCTTTGTCAAATTGGTTCAGTCATTTTTCAGTTGTTTCTGACTCTTCATGACCCCATTTGGGGTTTTCTTGGCAAAGAGACTGAAGTGGTTTGTCGTTTCCTTCTCTAGCTTATTTTACAGATGAAGAAACTGAGGCAAACAAGGTTAAGTGACTCACCCAGGGTCACATAGCGAATAAGTGTCTGAAGCCAGATTTTAACTCACAAAGATGGGTTTTCGGACTCCGGGACCAGAGCTCTGTCCACTGTGCCACCTCGCTGCCCCTACAGTGCCACTTGCTGTTCATCAAAGAGAAAGATAGAAGATGAATAAATCCCTTCTTATCTTTGTTCTCCTTTTGGCTAAATGAAATTGGATTTTCTAGAGAGGTTTAAGCTTTTCTGGATGTGTCTCTGTCAACAGTAATGATAGCTCTGGATTTGTTACTTGGCATCTAGGTCAGTTTCCAGTAGTAAATGTTGCCCGATGGCTGTGTTTTTCTTTTAATCCTTCTGGATTTGGGGTTGTCATTGGCTCCTGAGAGCCCAAAACCTAATAATAATTAGCAATAATTATTAATGAGATTTTCTTTAGCACTTTAAGGCTTACAAAGCATTTTCCCCAAAACAATCATGTTCTGAGACACACTATAGCAGTGACTAGAAAGCAGGCCTCAATGTCAGGGATCCCTGGGTTCAAGTCCCATATCTGACAGATACTGATGACTCCATATACCTCACTTCAACTGTCAGTGCCCCTGGGTGCTAAGACTGTTTGATGCAGAGGAGGTGTTCCTCTGCCTTGGTGGAGGGAGTTTCCACACCTGGGAGTTTTCACAAGTCCCATCTATAGGAGTGGGAATTAAAGCTCAGAAATGTCCACATGGTCACACAGCTTGTACGCGGGTCAAGATTTGACCCCAGACATCCTCTGGGTTCATGTACAGAAAAGTTTTCACCTCTCTAGAAATCCAATTTCATTTAGCCAAAGGGGAAAAAAAAACAGATGAGAAGGGATTATTCATCCTCCCCTATCTTCCTCTTTGTTGGACAGCACATCCAGTCCTCTTTTCCAAAACTTCACCCAGATAGTGATGAAGCCGTGTCTCATACTCAAAGCCAGGTCCTCTGCATGCATGTATAGTTTTTTCCCATAACACCAGTCTATCTCTCAAAACATATTAGCCCCTTTACCAGTATGGGGTGGGGGAAGATGGAAGGGAAATTAGCAGGAGAAGAGAGAAACTCCTTGAGGGTAAGGCCTATTTCACTTTTGTCTTTGTTTCTCCAGTGCCTAGAACAGTGCCTGCCACACAGTATACAATTAATCAATGTCTGGTAATTTTTTTCTGCATAAGAAATATACATAGTGGGTAGAATGCTGGACTTGGAGCCAGAAAGACCTAGGTTTAAATCCCGTCTCAGATATTTACTAGGTGTGTGACCCTTCACAAATAAGCCATTTAACCTGAACCTCCGTTTTCTTGTCTGCAAAATGGGTGTAATAGCAGGACCTAGCTCACGAGGTTGTTTTAAGGATCATATAAGATAATGTAACCTTATAGAATTGTGAGCTATGAAGCCAAGCAGAAAGTGTTACAATATACTGAATCCCCTCAATTCTTTTCTTTTTTGTTTGTTTGGTTTTGGATTGGTTTTTTTTTTTTTTGCGGGGTAATGAGGGTTAAGTGACTTGCCCAGGGTCACACAGCTAGTAAGTGTCAAGTGTCTGAGACTGGATTTGAACTCAGTTCCTCCTGAATCCAGGGTCGGTGCTTTATCCACTGTGCCACCTAGCTGCACCCCGCCTCAATTTTTTTTTAAGGGAACTCAGAATAGTGCCTGATGCATACATTTTCTTATATATCTAGAAGCTTATGCCTATCTCTTGTCATTGGAGAGTTGGTGGGATCTACTAAACAAGCCCCTGACTCTAGAATGGTTGGGATTCTCTCTTTTGACATTTTGGGGTTCACCCCAAGTTCAGGAGGGTTATTTAATGTGTTTCCTTTTCTTCTTCTTCTTTTTTTAATTTAACATCATTTTATTCCTGTGCATTTGAGTATTCAATTTCCACATGTCTGTGCTTAACTGAGCAAAGTGCCCCAGGCCTTTTCCCTATAGAGGTCATGTTGCACTGCATTTCTCACCTGGAAAAAATACCAGTTCGGTTCCCACTGTTGTACAACATTAGCATAACCACAATGCCTGAAATGTAAACACACAGGGCCATAGGAGTAAACTAAAGGACTGGTTAATCCATCATGAGGCGTCAGGACCCCCACTGAGCTGAGGAGAGGAGGAGGGGAGGGGATAGCTTTAACCCAATGAGCAGACAGAGTGTTTATTCCTTTCAATTTGCAGGGCTGCCACGTTTAAATATGAATATGTTGCTTATAGCCAAATTTTAGTGACAGCAGCCTGTGGCGTCTATCACTGTTTGCACTTTTACTCTTGCTAAAAATAGGCCCCCTATCTCTGAATTCCTTCAGTGTCCGCATCTGCAGGAAGTTTTTTTTTTCTTTTCTTATGTGCTTATTGGTGTTTATTGTTGGACTTTTTTCCCCTTTTCTTTCTTCTCTACACAGTAGTGTTCTTTCCCTCCCTCCCTCCCTCCACCCACCAGCAGCTCTCTTCCCCTCCCTTGCCTGGATGAAACTGCCTTCAGAATAATGATGACAAAAGTTGCTAGCTCAGACAGGCCCTCGAAGGCCCAATGTGGGTTCTCCGTTATCAGACACTTCAGTCTTTGTGAAGTTTTCAGAGAAGGGTTTGCTTCCAAAGGCATCTCATTTAAGTTTCAGAATTAAAGTGACCATGGTTAATTGGGTCAAGTGCCCGTGTCAGCTAACAAGGATGGCAAGTTAATGTCACAGTCAGAGAAGGTTAAGACCTGGAGACAAAGAGGTTAACCTTAAGAAATTATTAAGAGATAAAAAGATAATTTAAGTTGACTCCCCGCACCCTCAAATTGGACAAATTCAAACTCCTGTCTTCAGAACCAGTCAGCAACTTCCTGCCAAATGTGACCATTGAACAACTTGTCTCCTCCCAAAGCAAGTAAACATTTAATTTTCTATGCATCTGTTTAGTACCGTGTAAATGATACCTAGAGACGGCAACACAGCTTCCTCAGAATTACCAGGAAAATGTCCAGTTGCCTTTTTTCCTCACTGTGTGCAGGAACTGACAAAAGACCCAAAGGACATGGATGCTTTGCTATCGATGTTTTTAGAGAGGAATCATGGGACAGTGGGCAAGAGAAATGGAGTTGGAATCAAAGGAGCTGGGGTGTCAATCAACAAAGCATTTATTAAGTCCCTACTGTTTTCCAGACACGATGCTAGGCACTGAATCCCAGGATTTGGTTCACATTTGATCGAGTCACTTCAGTTCTCTGGGCTTTAATTTCCTAAATAAAAGGAGATGGTGACTAAATAATCTCTAAGGTCTGATCTGATTCTAAATTTTACAATATTCTTTAAGCTATGAGACAGGACGTGCAAGGCCAAAGCTGGGAGTAAAGAACCCTAGACTGGAAACCCAGAGATCTGGGTTCAGGTCCTGACTGTCATTAATCAGCTATGTTTCCTTAGGCAAGTTACAGTTTCTTCATATAAAAAATGAGGGGGTGAGAGCAGATGACCACTAAGATGTCTTCCACTACTAATTTTCTCTATCATTTCCACAAACATATGTTAAGCATCTTATAATACTGGGGATACAAAGAAAGACTTGGCATCGTTCCTGCCATCAAGGACTTCACAATCTATTAGAAGAAGGAAAGAGAGTGGGCAGGTACACAAATAATTGTGATTAAAAAGGATAGGTTTGTAAAGGAAAAATTCTGGCAAAGTGCAATGAGAAATTAGAATAAGGAAAATTTGTTTTCAGCTGGGGAAATCAGGGAAAGATTCATGGAGAAAGAGATCTGAGCTGCAGCCTTAAAAGAAGAAAGAGACTTCATTGGACAGCAATGTATGCATGAGTGTGTGTGTGTGTGTGTGTGTGTGTGTGTGTGTGTGTGTGTAAGGAGGCTGTAAGAAAGGGGGAGTCCATTCCAGAAATAAGCAAAGGCATAGAGATGAGAGGGAACAAGGTGAAAATGGGAAATAGAAAATAATCCAGTTTGGCTGGAATGCAGAATATATACATGAAGGAAAGTGGTTTGCCTGGTTCTAAAGACAGAAGGTTATGTATGAGTCTGTAGAATTTGGGGGAGAGGGGAAAGGGTTGGAGGAGTCAACGAAATTATTTTTAAAAATTTCTTAAAGCCGGCTAGGCAGGTTGGAGTAAAATTGTGGAGGACCGTGAATACCAGAGTTAGAAATTTATACTTTATTCAGTTTCACAATTCTACTATACCTATTAGATCAAAGCTGTGGGTCACAACCTCATATGGGGTCGTGTAACTGAATATGGGGGTCACAAAAATTTGGCAATAGGAAAAGGTTATTATACTTATTTTATATGCCTGTATGTAAAAATTTCTCTGGCGGAAAGGGGTCACAAGTGGAAAAAGTTTAAGAAGCCATGAACTAGATGGTATATGCTATTGAGCAGCCAAATGTGGGGAAAGGGACAAGAGACCCAACCAAAATGTCTCTTTCCTGAGGCCAGCACTGATTAAACTGGGACCTGGAGGAACAATACCTTTTCCCCAGGACAATTTCATCATTGTCATTGGATCATATTTCAGATCAGATTTATTTCTGGAAGGGACTTTCAGAAGCCATCTAGTCTAACCCCTCCTTTTTACAGATGGGTAAACTGAAGCCCCGAAAAGTGATGCATCTTCCCCAAGGTAGTCATGTGTCCAAGGTCACCCATGAAATAAATAGTCGAGCTGGAAGTCAGTCCCTCTGATTCCAGATCCACAGTCCTTTCCAGTGTACCACACTACCTTGGGAAGGAGCATCTGTATGCACACGAAGAAGCTGACTACAAACCTAGCCCCTAGCGAAACGGTCCCATCTATCTGTCCACATCTCACTAGTTGTGTTTAATGAGGCTTATGACTAATAGGCAAAAATTCTAATACACTTTTTCTCCTGTCGGGGTCATTCTAATTGCATTTTGCTCTTTGCTGCATAAACCTCTAGCAGCTCCTCTGCAGACCAATTTGTCTGGTGTTGCACCAAATACAGAAGGAAAGAAACTCTATAAAGGCTTAATTGCAGAATCCACAGCTGCCTCGTCCACCTCTAAGGGTCTAATGATGGCTATAAAGGTAACCCGGTTTCCCACTCCTGCCAAATTCCACATCCTGTAGTAGATGCCTAGACACACGAAAAGGCTTTTCTCTGGCCATCGTCTGCTCCTTCCCTACATGACCAATCCTTTGCCCCTTTGCCCCTCTTTGGATACCATTCCTCAAGGTAAAGCATCAGATTCTGTGCTGGACTACACCCTATTTTATGAGGCTCCTACCTCAGATGAGAAGGTCAAGCAGTCCAACACACTATCTTGTTCTAGCTAGCCCTGCATATGGGCCAAGAATCTCCATTCTCCCCCACCCCCAGAAACCCACAATTTACATAAAGCATAGGCATTCCCTATTTTATAGAAGAGAGTCTCTAGCAAATCTCTAGTAAGTTGTTTCTGTGAAGCAAATCCCATTTAAACATTAACTTCCATTATAAAATTGGGGAAATGTTTCCATGGAAATAATTTCTAATGGAGTTGTAACTTTTAAGCCTAGACTCAGTTAAGCAAGTTGGAAGGCTAGAAATGTGGTTCCATAGCCCTTTTAGAAACTGGCCCCAATTTCTTAAATCTAGAATCTTCTCTCTGCTATAACACAGGATTGCCCACACCCTCCCTTTGTCAAAATATAGTATATGACATATCCCATAACTTTGCTCTCTTCCTTTCATCTGAATATTTAGTCTACCAATCAGTACAATAGATCCCAACCCCAAAATGCCTTAAAATGCAAGGCTCTGAAACCTCTATGAAATCACAGGATTTGAAGCCAAAAGGGACTTTAGAGATCATCTAATCTAGACCTATAAAATGAATTGGTGTATGACTCCGCTAAACTCGAAATTCTAAAAAGCAAACCCAAGTCTCAGACTTCCAGTTTGATGTCTACCTCTCTGCCTCAACTGTAAAAATCAAGCGTTAAATGAATATATAACCTATATCTGATTGCTTTTGTATTCTTCTTTTGGGGGGTTGGAGGGGTGGAGCAATGAGGGTTAAGTGACATGCCCAGGGTCACACAGCTAGTAAGTATCAAGTGTCTGAGGCCAGATTTGAACTCAGGTCCTCCTAAATCCAGGGCCTGTGCTTTATCCACTGCACCACCTAGCTGCCCTCCTGGCTGATTGCTTACCACATCAGGGAGCAGGGAGGGGAGGGAAGGAAAGAGGAATAGAATTTGGAACTCAAAACTTTAAATAAAAATGTTTATTATTAAAAAAATCAAGTGCTAAATGCAAACAATCTCTTTTTAGCATTCTTCACAAAGGAATTAATCTAAATACAATTTTAGATTGGGAAGAGAATATTTTGGTTCAGAGTGAATCTTCCTGGGTGTCCCTCAAATTATACTTTACAGTAGGCTACTGTCTGGTCCAGTTTATTTCCTCCTAAGGCCAGCACTTAGACCAGAGGTTCTTAACCTGAGGTCTTTGGACCATCAAAGAGTTCATGGATAGATTCTGGGAGGTCCATGAAGGGAAAAAAATAATTACATCTTATTTCAATATAATTGGTATCCCTTGTTATCCTGTTATTTTCTGGCTTGCCCTGCCTTGCTCTGGCAAGGCAACTATTCCTGAGGCCTTTTCAACATGAAACATCCCCTCATAAGGCCCACCCCCTTCTCCCATGTTCAATTCCTCCTGTGTGCCTCTATCCAGGGACCTTTATTCCTACCCCAAATCCCACAGTTCCCTCTTGTGTGTTGTCTTCCCTCATTCAAATGGGATGGGCAGGGACAGTCTTTCTTCTGGTTTAGGTTTATTTCCCCAGAGCTTAGTACAGTGACTGGGGCAGAGTAAGGACTAAATAAATACTAGTTCCTCCCCCTTCCTAATGCAGGAGCGCTAGAGGCTTCACCAAATTGCCAAAGGGATCCATGACTCAAAAATCTTAAGAATCCCTGCCGTCAAGGAATCTAGAAAGGAGCTGAATTTAATTAATTAATTAACCCCTACACATATGCTCCTCATGCTGACCTCGAATCCTTGTTTAACACAAGCATACCCCTTTGTAGACTCACATATGGAAGTACACATTTTTGCCTTGATGTTTTCTTTTTTAAAAAAAAATCAACAATATCTTTATTAGGAGAAAGATCTCAGCCAGAACTACCTTTAACTATTAAGTATGACTATGGACTTCTCTGCAGATTCACTGGAACCAGTCTAACCAATTGGTTCTCTCAAGAGGGTAAAGATTTTTTTTTTTGGTATGCCTTTAGTCTCAGTAGATCGATCAGGTGTGGGTGCACTATGCATATACACACTCACGCGGGCATGTAGGTGAAATGGAGAAGAGGTGAAGAACACTGAAGAGGGCTAGGTACCCAACTTCCAAGATCAGCTCGCACATGCAACAGGCACAGCTTCAGGAGACAGGGGGCCAGAATTGCCTCAAGCTGCCCTTTCCATAGCAAACTTTTAATCTGCCTGCAGCCAAGGAGGGTGGGAGCTAGCTGGGGAGACAGAAGTGACAGCTTTCTCTGTCTCCTGCCAACAGAAAGCAGCAGCAGCAGCAGCAGCAGCAGCAGCAGCAGCAGCAGTAGCCAGAAAGGTCGAAACTGACAGTACAGCAGCTGTCAACCTCCTCCCCACCCCCACCCTTGTGCCACTGCCTCCTCCTCCTCCCCCCTTCTCCCACCACCCATTCCCATCTGGCATAAGGAAGGAGTCACAAGGGTAGGGATATGACACTTGTGCCTCCCTGCTCCCTAGCCTTCACTCTGCAGAGCCCAGAGGATGAGGACAGTCCTGAGGCCATGCAGTCCTTTTGGTCCGCTGTCCCAACACCCCCCCCCCCAAACTTGGCTTGTTTCCCCTAAGGCTAGCTGTGAATGCTGGGATGCGATGCTGTTCACGGATGCATCCCTGTTCTTTTCCTTCCCCTGATCGAACAATGGAACCAACATTTCTGAATCCAGGGAGTAGAGTTCAGTAATTGGTTGAGGTGGGGGACAGGAGGAGCTGATATTCTATGCTCTAACTTGGAGCCTGATCTCAGTTCTGTAGATTGCAAAACCTGTGTCTGAGGCTTTCCAGAGAATTGCATTCTCTCAATTCACATGTCTTCTAGGTCCCTGTGCTGCCCATTTGTCATTTCTCCTGTCCATCCACACTCTTGGTCAGTCCACACTTTCTCACAAATATATAAAATATACATATATACACATGTGTGTATACACATACATACATATATGCATATCTTTGAAGGATAGAAACAAACCTGTGTTTTTATTGGCATAGGAAAATAATTGTCCATGTTTTTTTGGTCTCGCTCCCTTTATACTCTTAAAAATCAGCTTTTGTTGGGGCGGCTAGGTGGCGCAGTGGATAAAGAACCGGCCTTGGATTCAGGAGTACCTGAGTTCAAATCTGGCCTCAGACACTTGACTTACTAGCTGTGTGACCCTGGGCAAGTCACTTAACCCCCATTGCCCAGCAAAAAAAAAAAATCAGCTTTTGTTTATGTGAGTTATGCCTATCTACATTTACTATATTAAAATGTCTTAAAATGATTATGAAAATGGATTTGACCCTGTGGACCCCCAGGAGACCCCAGACCATACTTTGAGAATCACTGATATAAGGAAACTATTAGGCAGCCTGGCAGCTTCTCTGCAACTTAGAAGTCTTGGACAGTTCCCTAGAACTGTAAGAGGTTAACTGACTTGCCCAGAGTCGCATGGCTAATATATATGACAGATAGGACTTGAACCTAGGGTTTGGGGTTTTGAAGTTTTGGGGGGCTCTGAGTCTGGTTGTCTGTCCACTCCACATGCTGCCTATTTCCTATAAGTAATAAATCCTATTTACGTAGTTCCTTTCACAAAATATTTTTCTCATACCATCACTGTGGGGAAGGTAGCAGAAAAAACATGCCCATTTTACAAATGAAGAAACTGAGGTAGAGAGGATTTAAATGACCTTCCCATGGTCATATGATGTCAGAAGCAGAACTTAACTCAGATCTTCTGAATCTAAGACCGGCACTCTCTCTGCTATATCACATCTGCCTC
Organism: Dromiciops gliroides; assembly: GCF_019393635.1. NCBI lineage: Eukaryota > Metazoa > Chordata > Mammalia > Microbiotheria > Microbiotheriidae > Dromiciops > Dromiciops gliroides. The sequence goes on along the minus strand of NC_057864.1, from coordinate 337,585,645 downwards.
CACAATTCAGCCGTTTTTCTCAGTTACAAAGGAACTGTTTTGATACCAACTCTCTCTTCAGCCCAATAAAGCAGACTTACTCAGCTAAGAAGGACTGGGTTTCCCTAAACCCAAAAAAGTCCCCAATTGCCTGCTTATTGAATGTTAGAACTAGACAAAACTTTGGAGGTTATCTTGTCCAATATTCTCGTTACCTGCTTTTTTTTTTAACAGGTGAGGGACCTAGAGAGATGAAGTGGTTTGCCCAATGTGACTTAGTGGCAGAGTAGGGCATGGAACCCAGAGCTTTCACTCTACCATACTCCTTACTTTGTCCTAGGCAGTGAAGTCTGATTGAATTGACTTAGAAAGAGAATAACCAAACCCTCATCATAGACGCAGGACTTTCCTAGCCAGGAGTGCCTATATGTGAATGTGTTCCCATGTATGTGTGTACAACAAAGTATATATAGTAGAAAACTTTCCTATTCTCCATAAAGAAGTAAGGAATTTCATATGCAGAATGTTGCATTTCAAACATGCTTGGTTTGTCATTCTGTATTGCTTAACCTTCCTTGTTACAACGGAGGGTTTAAATATAAAATAAATCAGAAAAGTCAATGTATCTACAAGTTGTATTGTTCTTAGCACCAAAAAAGCCTCCCTTGGAGACACATAACATCCAATGTGATGTAGTAATCCATCTGGGGACCACTGCCCTAAGCCAAGTACATACGGAGTCTATGACCTTATAGAGTTCACAGAGCAGATAGAGAGGATTCCCATAATGCCTATCTGAAAGCCAGAATTTATATAGACAGAAGCCTACTGCTACACTTCCCTTTCTCCCCTCTACACAATCATAAGGGCATTTTTTAAAGTGCTGCTTATTCAATAGGTCAAATGCCCATTGGCACTTTGGGATCATCTGATCCCATGTGTATGAGAATGGAGTCCATTGTGCCGTGTCTGTAAATATCAATTCATTTTCCTGGAAAAAAATTTTTCCCCATCACACTACCCACATGGGCACAGATGGAGGGTTTTATGTGGTAGCCCCTGTTTACATTTCCGTCTCCGGAGGCCCATCAAATGCCACCAGTGCAGCCCACACAGGAACACTATCCCTCAGGCAAAAACATTAGTCATGATAGGTCAAGATGCCCATGGATGCAATAGTCTAGTGGCATACTCTGCAGCACCTCCATAGGCACACACATTTCATTGAAGGCAGAGGCCCGGTGTGGCACGGAAGGCACACTGAAAGGAATGTTTTGCTTGAGAGAGGGGGGAAGGGGAGGGAAAGTAGCATAAGAAACACAGAAAAATCATTTCTGAATTTCAAAACAACAAAGCAAAGTCTTGCCCCCCACCCCCACCCCCATCCCTGCAAAGGCAGGGCATGTTTATCTGCCAGTGGCTCACACAAATTTCACCATGTATTCTTAGTTCCATCTCGATGTACATCTATTAATCTCAATGGATCTTTATCTTTTCAGCATCTTGCTGAATTGAGAACAGAGGGAGTTTATTTAGGAAAACAAGGATTACTCGGCTCTGAAGAAGTCATTGACACCTCCGTCTCACACTAAGACAGCATTTACCAAAAAATGTCAACAGATTGCTTCTTGCCTTTGACTTGTGCAGACATCAAAAGCTTATTTTTAACAGAGCATTTTACTTAAGCTCCCTCAGTTGGTTCAGGAATTTAGAATCTGTCACAGAATCATAGGCTGACTACATCATTTGGGTTAAGCGGTTCTCTTTCATTTGACTGATTTTGCATAAATCAGAAGGGCATGCTTGAATACGGTCCTTCCTTTATACAACCATATCCTCCATACCATGAACATAGCGAAATCTGCCCTTTATTCTATGTCTTCATTTTAGATTTGGGGTGGGTTTCTTCTCTTTGTCTCTTTTCTTTTCTTTTTCTTCCTTCCCTTCTTTTCTTTCTTTCCCACTTTCTCTTCCTCCCTTCTCTGTCTTTCTTTCTCACTTTTTCTCTTCCTTCCTTCTTTCCTTTGTCTCTGTTTCTGTCTTCTTTCTCTCTTTCTCTGTCTCTCTCTGTCTCTGTCCATCTCTATCTCTCACTGTCTCTGTGTTTTTGTCTCTATCTTGTCTCTCTCTGTCTCTCTGTGTCCCTGTGTGTGTCTCTGTCTTTCTCTCTCTCTGACTCTATCTCTTTCCCTGTCTTTGTCTCTTTCTTTCTGTGTTAATGGTAATTGTAAGTTAATAGTAATTGCTCTGTCTTTGTCTCTATCTTGACTGTGTGTGTCTCTGTCTCTCTCTGTGTCTGTCTCCCTGTGTCTGTGTCTATCTGTGTCTCTCTCTGTCTCTCTCTGTCTCTGTGTCTGTCTGTTCTTCCCCCATCTCCCGACACAGCTTAGTTGCTATGCAGAAGCTTAGAGCAACTGCAAGGGGATCAGTTCCAGGGTTTGGTTTGATGTGAACTGAGCCAAGCAAATGAAGCCTGTATGTGATTTGACAGGGTTTTCCTGTTTGCCTGTTTCTCTCATCTGGAGATCGAGGGAAGGAGAGAAGCACATCATTTTGTGAGTTCAAATGATACCGGTCTGATTTCCTCCAGCAATTCATATGACTCAGTAGACACAGCTCAGATATTAGTTCACGGTTTCTCTGAACCACAAAAATGTCTACTGGAGACTTGATACAGTTACAAGGGCTAATATCAAAAGGCAGATTTGTGAAGACTAAACAGAGAGTTTCCTTTTCCTTCCTTCAGATCTTGCATTTAGAGCTAGAAGGGACCTGAGAAGCCATTTAGTCTTTCATTCATTCATTTATTCATTTAACAAGCATTTATTAAGTGCATACTATGTAGCAGACACTAAGCTGAGTGCTGAGACTACAGAGACAAAAAGAGTCTATCCTCATTTAACAGATATGGAAACTGAGGACCAAAGAAAGAAAAGATTTGCCCAAGGTCATACACAGGAAGTGGTGGAGGCAGTGTTTGAACTCTGTTCCTTTGACTCAAAATCCAGGCCTATTTCCACTCTGTTACTTCTTTTTTTCTTTTTAGCTTTTTCCTTCTTTCATTCCTTTCTTTTCTTCCGTCATTCCTCCTTTCCTCCCTTCCTTCCTCCTTTCCTTCCCTCCCCTCTTCTCTCCTTTTCTTTTTCTTTTTCTCTCTTCTCTCTATGTTTCTATCACATTGACAAGATATGACTCCAAAAGTTAATGGTAATTGCTCTCAGTTTCATTTAGCAAAGAAGGAGAAAGACAGAGAGAGAAATGAGTGTAATTTGCTGATCTGAGAGCAGGTCATTACAGGTGTGTTATATTAGTGTATTCATGAGCCCCCTGGGATAGGCCTGCTGAGATATCCAATAACTTTCTTAATGTGTAATTACATACCATCGGACTATAATTGATTAATTGAAAAGAGAATGTAGGCAGATGCGAGGCCAAGGCTTCTGCTACTCATTAAATGAATATGTCCTTGCTTCTCTTTAATAAGTTAAGTGAACTACTCAAAAGCAATTAAGCCAGTAGTGAAATTCATTAAATTTTAAGTAATTATTGGTATTAACTTCTATAATAAAATTCAGGGCTTCACATATTTCCATTTCCAAAAGATGTACATTAATTCCATAGGTTTAATTTAGGAAAAATTGGGCTCCATATGGCAGTACTCTGACCTATTGGTTTTTTCTGTGAAAATCACCAGCCCAACTGATATGACATTTCCTGGAAGCCTGCTCTGCTATGCTACAGTGGGATAAACAGTCAACTTTTGACACATAGGTAAGAAATCAAAGGAGTCCCATTGGTATATTTGAATATATATATATATATGTACCTTTTTCATCTCAAGATATTTCATACAAGAACAACAGAAAAAATATGGGGAAATAGAAGAAAGGTAGTAATTCCAAGTATATGGGGTTTAACCTAGGTTGTGAATAAACAAAAATCTTACTATAAGACTATTTGCAATAGAGCAATATAGTGGAATGAATGAACACTTGTCAGAGAACCCAGGTGATGTAAGTTTAAGTCCAAGCTTTGACACATTAACTCTGTAACTCTGGGCAAGTCAATTAATTTCTCTGAACCTTTGTTTCATCTATAAAATAGGGATAATAATTACATTACCTACCTCACAGCATTTTTATAAAGAAAGGTTTTTATAAACAACAAAGTGCTTCATAAATTTCAGTGATTATCTGGTCCAATATGGACCAAATGCCAAAAGGATTTTGTCACAAGGAAGGGTCACTAGTGTCCTGCACCCAGTCTACTATTCCTTAGAGTTGGCTCCAGGTTGTTGACTGATTGACTGACTGAATGACTGAATTTAAGAATAATAATTTGAGGGGGCTGCTAGGTAGCACAGTGGATAAAACATGGGCCCTGGAGTCAGGAGGACCTGAGTTCAAATCTGACCTCAGACACTTAACACTTACTAGCTGCATGACCCTGGGCAAGTCACTTAGTTTTCATTGCCCCCCCCCCCAATTGAAATGGATTCTGCGGACAATGTAAGGGTCCAATATTTTATGATTTCTCTTTAAGCCTATGTAATACTGACCAAAAAAAGAAGGTAAGTGACATGGTCGTAGTTGCCTAGGAAATTAGTGGCCAGATAAACTAACAACTGCAACTCCTGAGTCCTCATTTCCAGGCTTGTCTCCTAATTATTATGATCCTCAATGATCCTCTAATCTTTCTTCTCATGGAAAACCTAAAATGTAAACCCACTAATTTTGGTCATCTTTTTTCACAATAGACATTGCCACGTGTTTTTTAAATTTTATTACAAAAACTAAAAATAACCACATGGTTAATTTCACAGTCTAAAAATAATTGTGATTTTATTGTTTCCTAGAGCTAAAACTTCTGCTAAGTGAGATCCAGTCTACTGCAAGTAATTAAAATTTTGAAAGGATGACTTTACTACCCACAGTCTTACTGGAGGAAGAGAAATGGCATTTCAAATATGTTGTAATTCACATCCACACAGAGATACACATATTATGATTTTAGAAATCATATGGAACTGCTAAAATTACATCTGACTAGTTAGGTAAAAAGATTAAGAATTAAGAAACCACAGATATGAGTAAATTCATCTGGATAGGCTTTCCTCTTTAATTTTTTTCTTAGACAGTAGTCAACTCCTTTTCCCACAAATCATTTTCATTTTGAAAATCACCTTTTAAATTTGTGTAGGGGCTGGCCAGTTCAGTGAGAATTAGGATCAGGGAAGTTGCTCTCCAATTTTAACATTTTTTTTCCTATTCAACTATAATAATAATAAATGCATGTTTATATAGCACTAATGATTATGCTGTTACTAGATGGTAAGCTCCTGGAGGAGAAAGACTATCTCACTCTATGTGCCCAACATAACATTTTATACAAAATAGGAAGATATTTAATAAATTGAATTATTTTGAGGTTTTTAATTCTTCTTTTTTTTGCAGGGCAATAAGGGTTAAGTGACTTGGCCAGGGTCACGAAGTTAGTAAGTGTCAAGTGTCTGAGGCCAGATTTGGTCTCAGGTCCTCCTTTATCCACTGCTCCACCTAGCTGCCCCTGAGGTTTTCAAGTCTTGTTTGTTTGTTTTGGTTTGGGGTTTTTTTTTGCTGGGCAATGGGGGTTAAGTGACTTGCCCAGAGTCACATAGCTAGTAAGTGTCAAGTGTCTGAGGCTGGATTTGAACTCAGGTCCTCCTGAATCCAGGGCCTGTGCTTTATCCACTGCTCCACCTAGCTGCCCCTAGGTTTTCAAGTCTTAAAACTTATAGGTCCCAAATGGTTTTCAAAAGGCTTAGACAAAGCAAGTTAAAATATAGAATTGGTAAAAATCAGCCACGTACCTAATTCTTATTATTTATGGAATCATCAGTTTAGGAACAAAGAAGAAAACGGATCCAAAAAGCAGATAAATATGGATTGCAATAGAATTAGATTTTGGGGGGTTTTTTTGTTTTTGTTTTTGTTTTTTGGTGAGGCGATTGGGGTTAAGTGACTTGCACAGGGTCACACAGGTAGTAAGTGTTAAGTGTCTGAGGCCAGATTTGAACTCAGGTCCTCCTGACTCCAGGGCCAGTGCTCTATCCACTGCGCCACCTAGCTGTCCATAGAAATAGATTTTTTTAAAAAATCCTCAGGTGGGGGCAGCTAGGTGGCGCAGTGGATAGAGCACCAGCCCTGGATTCAGGAAGACCTGAGTTCAAATCTGACCTCAGACACTTACTAGCTATGTGACCCTGGGTAAGTCACTTAACCCTCATTGCCCTCCCCGCCCCCAAAAAAAATCCTCAGGTAATTGTAATTGTCATGGAATGGGAAATTCTGGCTAATTTCATTTTCTGGCTAATAGATTACTAACCAGAAATTCCTTTCTATTCTAACCCTTATTGATGAGAGACTTAAACTATGAATTTATTTTCCTGCCTCACATTAAGCAGAAGTGAATTTTCTTTGAAATGTAAGGATCCTGGGGCAGCTAGGTGGCAGAGTGGATAGAGCACCAGCCCTGGATTCAGGAGGACCTAAGTTCAAATCTGGCCTCAGACACTTAACACTTACTAGCTGTGTGACCCTGGGCAAGTCACTTAACCCCAATTGCCTCAAAAAGAAAGAAAGAAAGAAAGAAAGAAAGAAAGAAAGAAAGAAAGAAAGAAAGAAAGAAAGAAAGAAAGAAAGAAAGAAAGAAAGAAAGAAAGAAAGAAAGAAAGAAAGAAAGAAAGAAAGAAAGAAAGAAATATAAGGATCCTGCCCTGCTTTAGTGGCATCATTTTGAACATCCATTCTTATTGTACAGCTCCATGGATCTTTTTATTGCTACCAAGCTAACTCTTAAAAGTGTTTTTATTTCCATTTTTAAATTTGATGCCTCATACGTAAAGTGTTTTGCAAGTTGTTACTTCTCAACTATATATTAACTTGCTAAAAGACACACAGCCAATCTTCCTTTCTCCTCTTTCTTTCTTCTCCTCTTCCTTCTCTTCTTCCTCCTCCTTCTAAATTATTTTATTTTGTTAAATATTTCCCAATTATATGTAAAAAATTTTTCAACAATCATTTTTTAAAGTTTTGAGTTCAAATTCTCTTCCTGTCTCCTGCCCTTTCCCCTCCTTGAGAAGGCAAACACTTTGATTTTGATTATACATGTGAAGTCATGCAAAACATTTCCATATTAGCCATGTTGCAAAAGAAAATGTGAACAAAATAAAATTATAAAAATAAAAATAAAGTTCTTAAAAGTATGCTTCAATCTGCATTTAGAGTTCATCAGTTCTTTCTCTGAAAGTGGATAGCACTTTTCATCATGGATCCTTTGGAATTGAGTTAAATCATTTCCTTGATCATAGTAGCTGTTTTTCATAGTTTTCCATTTTTATGATCTTGTTCTTACTGTGTACAATATTCTCCTGGTTCTACTCAGTTCAATTTGCATGAGTTCATATACGTTTTCCCAGGTTTTTTTCTAAAATCATCCTGCCCATAATTTCTTATAGCACAATAGTATTCCATCCCTATCATATATCACAACTCGTTCAGCCATTCCCCAATTGATGGGCATCCCCCAACATCCAATTCTTCGCCATCACAAAAAGAGCTGCTATAAATATATATATTTTTTACAAATAGGTCCTTTCCCCTTTTCTTTAATCTGTTTGGGATATAGACTTAGTAGTGGCATTGCTGGATCAAAGGGTAAACACAGTTTTATAGCCCTTTTGGCATCTTTCCAAATTGTTCTCCAGAATGGTTGGACGAGTTCACAACTCCACTAGCAGTTCATTAGTGTCCCAATTTTTCTACATCCCCTCTAGCATTTGTCATTTTCCTTTCCTGTCCTGTTAGCCAATCTGATAGGTGTGAAGTGGATCTCACAGTCATTTTAATGTGCATTTCTCTAATCAGTGTGTCTGTCTCCCTCCCTCCCTCCCTCCCTCCCTCCCTCCCTTCCTTCCTTCCTTCCTTCCTTCCTTCCTTCCTTCCTTCCTTCCTTCCTTCCTTCCTTCCTTCCTTCCTTCCTTCCTTCCTTCCTTCCTTCCTTCCTTCCTTCCTTGCTTTCCTTGCATAGCACCTAATTCAGTGTTCTATTTAGAGCAGTAATTGAGTATAGAGATATTGTTGTAATTGTTGCCTGGAGTCACTCCCTAGTCTCATACCATTTCATCCAAATCCTTGCTAGAAGCCTACCATGACCTCAAGATTTCAACTCTTTCATCTGCAGAGCTTTATGTCTGGGTCTCATTTCCTTCCTCTTCTCCACCTCCTGATTTTGGCCTTCCTCATCTGAGGGAAGCCCCAAATATGCTCCATTTCCTTCTCTACCCCCTTGACACAGCCTTCTCCACAACATCACCAGCATCCTTGCCATCATGGAAATGCCCTCACCTTCCTTTCTATTTTCCCGGAAAGGGGTGTATCAAATCTACACACCCATGATCCCACTCACCTTTATATGTGCTGTCTCCCTCTATTATTATGTAAGCCCCTTAGAGGCAGAAACTATCTCTGCTTTTGTATCAATATCCTGAGCACTTAGCACAATGCTTGGCACAGAGAGTTCATTAAATGGCTTTTCATTCATTCATTTTATTATTTGCCTCTTTCCTCTAAATATTTGAATGAAAAAAATGCTTTAACTGAGAGCTGTGGGTATTTGGATTCCATCTGATAGAGATTTTACCATGCCTCTTTTTGTAGAGATGCTTCTAATCAATCAGTCAATAAACATTTTCTTTCTTTCTTTTTTTTTTAAACAGGGCAATGAGGGTTAAGTGACTTGCCCAGGGTTACACAGCTAGTAAAGTGTCAAGTGTCTGAGGCTGGATTTGAACTCAGGTCCTCCTAAGTCCAAGTCCACTGCCCACCTAGCTGCCCCAATAAACATTTCTTAAGTATCTACTGTATACCAGGCACTGTGATAAGCACTGGAAATAAAAAGAAAGACAAAAGATAGTTCCTGCTCTTAAGGAACTCACAACCTATTCTTCCATTTAAAGTCATGCTTAGGGGGCAGGTAGGTGGTGCAGTGGATAAAGCACTGGGCTTAGATTCAGGAGGACCTGAGTTCAAATCCAGCCTCAGACACTTGACACTTACTAGCTGTGTGACCCTGGGCAAGTCACTTAACCCTCACTGCCCCGCAAAAATAAATAAATAAAATAAAGTCATGCTTAAGGGCTAACATGGAAATGTATTTTGCATTGCTTCACATTTATAACCAGTATCAAGTTGCTTGCCTTCTAGAGCAGAGACGAAGGGCAGGACAGAGGGAAAGAATTCGGAACCCCAAATTTAAAAAAAATGGTTGTTCACATTTTTTTACTTGTAATTATGAAATATTTAATGGAATAACTATTTTTAAATAAATAAGAATTTTTTGAATGTTAAAATTAATTAATTTTTTAAATGTCATGTATATATCTTATTCATATTAGGTCAAAATTACTTTATCAAATTCTAATTCTCGCTCCTACTTTGGTCCTTTGTTTCTGTAACATACATACTGAAATGCTTTTCATTTGTTACCTAATATTAACTAACCAAAATGTGGATTTTCATATAAATTTGGCCTGAGCATGAAAATCCGTGCCAGGTATTTGTATTAACATATTCATCAGAACCTGGTGCCCATTTCATCTGTCAAGTGAAGAAACTGGACTAGATTAACTCTTAGGTCTAAATCCTATGATACTGTGAGCCACTCAAGCTGAGGAATAGCTTCCTCTCTATTTCTGCTGCTGCCCTAACAATAAGACCAGATTTTCATCACCTCATACCTGGTTAGCTGCATTTACCTCCTAGTTGAACTCTCCAGTCTCTCTACTCCATGCTCCGATATGCCCCACATACTGGTGCATTAATCTTTCATATACACTTCTTTTAACATGTCATTTCCTTGCTCCAAAACCTAAAGGAAATCCTTATTGCCTACCACATCAAGTCTAAGGTCATTGATTTAACTTTCAAGGCCCTCCATAATCTGATCCCATTTAGTCTATGAATACAAGTTTCTTTGCCACAGTTTTCCATAAAATAAAGCACCCTCTGCTTCAGTAAGTCCAGTTTCCTTAAGGCACTTCTCCTGCTTACATTTTTTCACCTTAATTGCTTTTCTAATGGTATTTCCTCTCTTTGAAACACATCCCCCTCCCACCCCCACCACTGCTTTCTACCTAACCATTTCAATCCATCAGGTCTTTCCTCATGTCCTATTTCTTTAATAAAGGGGTAGCTAGGTGGTGCAATGGATAGGGAAATGGCCCTGGAGTCAAGAGGATCTGAGTTCAAATCTCACCTCAGACAATTATTCGCTGTGTGACCCTGGGCAAGTCACTTAACCCCAATTGCCTTAAATATCCAGGACCTTCTCCAGTTGCCACTGAACTCAGATGGCTCTGGAGGAGAAAGTGAGGTTGATGACCTTGCACTAGCCCTCCCTTACTTAAACCCAATTCATTGTAAATCATGACATCACTCACAATGTCATGGTCCTCTTCGAGAATGAAGGACAAACAACAACAACAATTTTTTCAATAAAAACTTCCCAATAGCCAAATAGCCCCTCTCCACATTTTTCATCATTATATCTCCAGTACTTAACACATAGCCTTGCACAGGTTAAGAATTGAATAAAATACATATTGAATTGTACAGTTAGCATGTTATTTCATAATGTCCTTTTCTCTATTTGTACTACTTCATAATTTTGACTCCCTCATTAGTTATTTTGAAAGTGTGTATCTCACCTCACCATCTAGACTCTAAGTTCCCCGAGGGCAGGGATTGTGTTTTATAATCTTTTATTGACATATTTTGTTTTGACATTCACAGTCTTTTGGGATCTCAGTTCCAAGCATGGTGTTGGATACAGTAAATGTTTAATAAATAGTCGCTGATTAATTCAGTAGCTAAAGTACTTTTTACACAAGTGTACTGTATGATAACCATGTATTCTCATGTTAATAGACAAAAGCCATATCCACACAATAACCTCGTTTACACACTTAAGATTTTTTGACTATGCTATAATAATATCCTACTAACTGCCTCCTGTCATGACTAATTCATTGTCTTTATGAATTCATTATTGTAGATAATGTGTTGGACCTGGAATAAAAAATCCTGCCACAGAAATTTACTAGCCATGCGAACCTGGGCAGATTATTTAACTAACCTCTCTCAGCCTCAGTTTCTTCAACTGTAAAAGAGGGAATGAAACCACCACCTACATGATAGAGTTGCTGTGTAAATTGAATGAGATAACATATGTATAACGTTATACAAACCTTAAAGTGTTATATTAATGCTAGCTATAATTATTGTCTGTATGAAGGACACTGTTCATGTAGACTTTTCTACTATACTTCTTTTTTTTTTCTGGGCAATGGGGGTTAAGTGATTTGCCCAGGTCACACAGGTAGTAAGTGTCAAGTGTCTGAGGCTGGATTTGAACTCAGGTATTCCTGAATCCAGGGCCAGTGCTTTATCCACTGCGCCACCTAGCTGCCCTCTACTATGCTTCTTTTTTTTTTCTTTTTCTTTTTTTTTTCTTTTTTTTTAGTGAGGCAATTGGGGTTAAGTGACTTGCCCAGGGTCACACACCTAGTAAGTGTTAAGTGTCTGAGGCCGCATTTGAACTCAGGTATTCCTGACTCCAGGGCCGGTGCTCTATCCACTGCACCACCTAGCTGCCCCTCTACTATGCTTCTTGATCCAAATTACTTCTTGACTCAAAATCTCATTTTCTTCTGAAAGACGCTTGTCATTCAAGGCTCATCACAATAGGATTCCAGCCATATCTCACACTCTTTCACCTCCTGTAGTCTATGTTACAACCAAACTGACTACTCCCTTGTTCCCCATTCTCTTTTTACCTTTCCTCCAATCTGTGGCTTTGCTCACACTATTCCCCATACCCAGAAGGGACCCTCCCTCCCCATTTCCACCTGCTGGAATCCCTCCCTTCCTTCAGGGTTTAAATCAATTAACACCATTTCCTGAAGCCTTCCTTGACTTCTCTTATTCCCCTTCCCTCACCCTCCCCATGAAATAGAAATTCTCCCCGTTCCCATGTATATTTGTTAGAGCACTTGGTTGTTGCTCTCTCTTTTCTACTTGTAACATTCCATTTTATTTTACAGTTTGTGTACAGTTCTAATTCTGCACCACTATCAGCTCCTTAAGGAGCTAAGTCTGTGACTATATCATCTTTTTGTCGCTGGTACTAAGCTCAGGACCTTGTGCATAGTAGGTACTTATTAAACACATGTGAATTTAATTGAATGCCAAAATACCCAGATGCTTCCAAGCATCCAGATGGCTGGCAGTACAAACTTCAAAATGTGTGATTGAATTTTTTACTTTCCATCAGAATATTTCAACATCTCTTCAACCCCCGAAACTGAAGTCATTGTCAGTGTCTACACATGTAATATAAATAAATAGTTGTGAGAGGAAAGGTTGAAGTAATTACCTATAAAAGATGAAGTGGGGGGCAGCTAGGTGGCGCAGTGGATAGAGCACTGGCCCTGGAGTCAGGAGTTACCTGGGTTCAAATCCGGCCTCAGACACTTAACACTTACTAGCTGTGTGACCCTGGGCAAGTCACTTAACCCCAATTGCCTCACTTAAAAAAAAAAAAAAGATGAAGTGGGAGAGGGGATGGAAAATGGGCTTTAATTAAGAAGGGCTTTTGGTGACCAAATTATTTAGCCTAGATGTCTCTATTGATACAACTCAGTTTTTCTTTATTTATTGGGTGACATCCAGAATATGAAGCTTTTAAGTACAAAGTTAGGGAAATTGAAATTGAAATTCTTGAGGCAATTTTAATATTCTCATGTTATTTATTTTTATATATCTGTATACATGTGAGACTCTAGTATTTGTAAAATGCCATAAAAAGCTTCAATGTGGCTTAAATTTAGCAGGGGATTATGCCAATAATATAACAATCTATTATTTTAAAATTAATTTTCCTGTATATATTTGTTGTTATTCAGTTATTTCAGTCATGTCTGACTCTTTATGACCCATTTTGGGGTTTTCTTTGCAAAGACACTAACATGGTATGACATTTCCTTCTGTAGCTCATTTTGCAGATGAGGAAACTGAGGCAAAGATGCCCATAAATGTATATGACATATATGATGTTCTCATATGTAAATTTGCATGCTTGTGTTTTCACATACATATGTGGGCCCATTTGTACACAAAGAGAGAAACAAAAGAGAAAGAGGAGAAACTGATGTATGTTCAACTGGTCCCACAGAGAATTGGGTCCCAGAGAGTAGAGCTAGGGGCAAGGATGGAAGTTGCAGTGAAGTATATTTAGGTTCACTGCAAAGAAGTACTTCCTTACAATTAGAAATAATCCATCAGTGATATGCTACCCCAATAAAATTCCAAAAACAAAATCTCATCTCTAATAAATATTTGGAAAGTTTTTCCTGATCATTTAGATACAAAATATTATTTTTTCAATTCTTCATGACAGGGTTCATTTATCCAGGTTATCTGGGTAAGTCAGAGCAAAAAAGATTAGATTGTGATTTCCTTGAGGGCTCACCAGAAAATTAATAAATAAAAATAAAGGCCAGGCAACCCACATCCATCAAATTTACCAGAAAGTTGAGGCGAATATATATTAGCAGGCCCTGAGTTACTTGAATAATTTTCAAGTGAAGATTTGTCTAATACTTTCATTGACTCAGATTCATAAAATGAGGTTTTTCAAGGTGGAGCATTAGCTCCACAGAACTGCAGTGCATTCCTGCAGACTTTTGTCCAAAATTTCCATTTAAAAGGAAACACTTGCATTAAGACTGTACAATACAAAATTTAGCCCCACCCCCAAAAGGATATTTCAGGAAGTTTAACTCACACTATACTACTTGGTACCCAAACATAGCTATTTGTTGTTGTTTTTCAGTCATTTTAGTCATGTCCAACTCTTTAGGACCCCATTTGGGTATTTCTTAACAAAGATACTGGATTGGTTTGCCATATCCTTCTCCAGCTCATTTTAATTTTGAGTAAACTGAGGCAAATAGGGTTAAATGACTTGCCCAGGGTCACACAGCTAGTGTCTGAGGCCACATTTGAATTCAGGAAGAGGAGTCTTCCTGACTCCAGGCCTGGCACTCTATCCACTGAGTCACCTAGCTGCCCTAAAACATGGCTTTTAAGTTCCTTGGATGGGGGGGGGGGGTTATTAATTGTGTATGTTCCTTAGCATACATTGTAATCCTCTATGAATTTTTAATTGATCTTCTATAAATTGCTGGTTTCCCATAATACTATTACCTATAAAGATCCATAAGATGATAGATTTCCAGCTAGAAATGACATCAGTTAGCCATTGAGTTCAACTCCCCCATTTTACAGATGATAGAGCCAATATTACATAAGTATTAAGTAGCAGAACTGGGATTTGAAACCAGATCCTCTGATTCTAGGTCTACTATACCCTAGCTTCTTAAATTGTGGGTTGTGACCCCACATGGGGTCAGGTAACTGAACGTGGGGGGTCATGAAAAATTTGGCAACAGTAAAAGGCTATGTATATCTGTTTAATATACCTGTATACTTTGGATCATGTAAAAATTTCTCGGGTGAAAAGAGGTGGTGAGTGGAAAAAGTTTAAGAAGCCCTGTACTCTCCCACATTGTCTCTATTCTACTTTAATAAGAGGAGCATCAATATTGTTCTATCATTCTGACTTTGTCGTTTGAAAAAAAAATGATCATGAAAATGTGATGTGCATTGGAGAATTAGAGCAATTTTCCAGATAATTCAAGGAAATATGGATCTTGGTTTTTAAAATCTAGGTTATCTGGATAGGTGCTTCTAATTCTCCACTTTGCTTTCTAGGCCCAGCCTGTGACAGATACAGAGGGAAACAGATTTTTGATGTGGAGATGATTGAGTCCAACTAAGGTAGATTAGGCCAAAAACATAAATGTAACAGTAGTTTTTCCTGCAACAGAACCAAGTTATAGTCTGGAACCAATATAATCCTTTAACAAGGACTGACCTCTCTGAGTCCCTGGAGCAAAGAGAGATGATGGAAAGAGGGAGGGAGGAGGAGGACAAGAAGGAGATAGAAGAATTCTCTGACACACAGATAAAGGAAGCATCTCCACAGGGAAGATCTCAATTTCTGAACCACCAAAGAGGCTTGAAACTAAAGGAATGAATTAAAATGCAATTTTAAACATCCTTGAAACCCGTGGAGTTGCTTTTGTGGACCTAACAAGGTTATTTCCATGTAGTATAACCTTGATTCTCTGTAGAGCTGACTTCTCTTTTAAATAAAAATCTTTTCCTTTTCCCACCCCTGCCTTTGCATTTCTTTCAATTACCTATGTCATTCCACCCTACTCAAAATGTGCTTTTTTTCACTCCTTGCCCTTTTCCTTCCAACATATTTTCCTTGACTTCTTATTCTAGCCATAAATCAAGCATGTGACTGCATATGGTTTTTAGTTCTGGATGGTTATTCATACATATTTAGACTGAAAATTCATGGCTCTTCTGGATTTTCTTTTTAAATTGACAGAGGATCCCCTTGAGTAGAAGGAACTGAGGAAGAGAAGACTCCACAGGAGTGTAATAGCTATATTCAAATATCTGAGGGACTTGTTGAGTGGAAAAGGGATTTGATATGTTCAGTTGTCCCAGAGTGTAGAACTTGGGACAAGGAATGGAAGTTGAAATGAAGCATATTTAGGTTGAGTACAAGACAGAACTTCCTTACAATTAGAACTACTTTTAAGTGGGAATAGATGCCTTGGGAAGGAATAACGGATTCCCCTTTATCCTACTCTGTCCTACAGTGGATAGATGGGTGGAACTGGGGTCAAGAAGGCCTGAGTTCAAATCTAACCTCAGACACTCACTACCTGTGTGCTCCTGGTCAAATCACTTAACGTCTGCCTGCCTCAGTTTCCTCAACTGTAAAAAGGGAATAATAATAATAATGGCACCTACCCCCCAAGGTTGTTGGGAGGATCAAATAAGATAATATATGCAAAGGGTTTAAGCACAGTGCCTGGCACATAATAGGAAACTTAATAAATGTTTCCTTTATTAGAGATATTTAAACAGAAGTTGGATGATCATTTGTCAGGTATGTCAGGTATGGGTTTAACTAGATGGATACCAAGATCCCTTCCAACTCTAATATTCCATGTTTCTCCTAGAAAGCCTAGGAAGCATATTATCCTTGGTATTGTATGCCTTTATTTATCTCTGGAGGTGGGCAGCTAGATAGCAGAATGTATAAAGCACCAGGCCTGGGGTCAGGGGTCTTCCTGAGTTCAAATCTGGCCTTAGACATTTACTTGCTGTGTGACCCTGGGCAAGTCACTTAACCCTGTTTGCCTTAGTTTCCTCCTCTGTAAAATGATCCGGAGAAGGAAGTGGCAAACCACTCCAGTATCTTTGTCAAGGAATCCCTAAATGAGGTCTTAAAGAGTCAGAGACAACTGAACAAAAAAAATTGAAACAACTGAACAAAAAACCAAAACAAAAGAAAACAAACAAAAAAACCTGTCTCTGGAGATTGTAAGAATATGAGGTAGGTAGGGAATTATATATACTAGAACCTGATCCAGCTAAATTAGCACATTACCTAGTACTAATGACTTGTCATGATTTCTATAGTCCAGATTTCCTGAATAACAACACTGGGGGAAAGTTTAATTCACTCTGAGTGATCCTGCCCAGTGGAGTTATCAAGCCTTTGTTTGAAAAGTTAGCTCCCTTTGATAACCAGAAATTGGATTGAAATCTTCAGGACAGCATTACCAGCTAACCCTCCATTATTAGGAAATCATACTCTGCCTCCCCCTGACCCTGCAAAAATGCCCAATCCCAGTGAAAGACTATTTTAAGAGCATCCCACCACCCTCTTTTTCTGGAGGGCTACATCTGCCATTTTCATCGTCTAGCACATAAAAGGAAACTATCCTTTGGATACTTTTCCTACAATTGCTTCTGAAGTGGGAGCTCTTTGCAGAAACAAACAGCTAGCCCTTTCAGAAGAAGTTGCATTTCCTCATGCTCCCTTACAGCTGCTCTTTCTGGCTTAATTTAGAATCCTTAGATAGAATTATGGTGACAAAGGAGCCTCAAACAATGCTTCTTGAAGTAATTGCTTCCATCAGTTTGCAGTTGCAAGTACTCTCTTCTGTGTAAATTATATTTTCATTTTACATTCAGTGTCTTAGTGGTTGGCTTCTAAGATTAGTCACTCATAGCATTGAAAAGTGGAAGAGAGGTAGGAGTTTGGGTCCATGTGCTACTACTTACTACCTGGGTGAAGGGATTTTGTTTGAGTCACTTCCCTTCTGAGGGCCTCGGTTTCTTCATTGTAAAATGGGGACAACTATAACTGTGTCACCTACCTTCCTCACAGAGTTATCATGAGATTCAAATATAATGTTGAAGCCTTGAAGGCATTACCTTCAATTATTTTGATTGTTAGAAAATCTGTACGTTGGTAAGGTAGTCCTCCCTACTATGGTCCAAGGCAGCCTTGAAAATGAATACACTCCATCTTCAAGCTTGTGTTTTTAGTTTTTTTTTAAATTCATTTAGTCTCTTTCAGGGAACTACACTGATGCAATAAAAACAGCCAAGGCAACATTCCCATTAGCCACACAGCCAAAAGACATCTTTACTCACTCTGGGCCCATAAGCAATTGGCTATTTGAAAAATTATTCCAAAGAGAGTTAACCTAAATTAAAATTAAAAGTGACAATTCACTTGAATGGTCAGGACCATTGGCCAAGTCACTCTCACTGGGGAAGAAGCCTAAATGCTCCGAATTTGTGTGCCTCGGTTTTCTACTGGAGTTTTGTTTGTGGTGATGATGTTGACGGTCCTTGGTTTTCAAAGAGAACCAATGACATTATGAGTGATGTCTTGACTTGGCGCATGAATTGGATTTGAGTGAAGCGGAGTTGCACAAAGTCATCAGCCTCACTCTCTCCTCCAGAGTCATTGAAGTTTAGTGGCAAGACAAAAGTCAAGAGGCATGGCATTGGCTTAGGATGCACCGAGGTTTTTTAGACATATACCATACAGCCCACATCTTTAAATTGCATGCATGTGATCTCAAATCCCAATTAATGGATAATATAACTACTGGGATTTAAGGGGTAGGGCACAAGTGTTCCAATCAGGGCTTTTGGAAGTGGGTCATGAGCAAATATTCCTTTTCTGATTGACATCAATTATCAAATGATGTAGGATGCAAGAGAGGCAGAAAAAGCCTCCTTTTTGCAAAGACATGTTTTAGCCAAGGTACCTACTGAGAGTAAATGGCTTTGGCCCACAGCAGGTACCAAAGGAAAGGCACAAGAAGGCTGAGTTAAAGAGCGACTCTTGTTCCCCACCTTCCAGCCTACATCTGAAAGAGGGAAAAAAAAATTTTGTTTAATTCAGAAATGGGGTGGAGGGAGATAGTCCACACAGGTAACTAACAGATATTAGAGAAGGAGAACCTGATCAAAGAAATGTGTGCAGAGTAGGGAGAGAAAGAGGGAAGGGATGAATAGACCAAAAAGAATAGAAAAAGGGAAAAGATGCAGGTGGGAAATAAGTTGAAATGGTGCCAAGAGAGACAAAAGGAGGAATGTATGAATGAAACTTTGGCTAAAATGATTTCCTGCCCAAGGTCTTCTTCCTTTGAGATCCATATTTAACTTTCATTGAGACAGTTCAGCTATCACCCCTATACAAGCATTCTTTTTATCTCTCTGTCCCCACCTTTTTAGCAACATTGTCGTGTTATTTTTTTATTTACATAGAAGATTTATTTTGAATTAGCTGAATACAAGTTCCCCCACTCAGTAGAATGTAAATTCCTTGGGGGATGAGATTATTTCATTTTTGTCTTTGTATCTCTATTGTCAAGCACTGTGTCTAACATACAGGAAGCACTTAATAAATGCTTGATGAATGATTGAATGGAAATTGTAGAACACTACAATATAACATGGCATGCTACAATGGTTTGGGTTTTTTGTTTGTTTGTTTGGCAAGGAACCAGTCATTCATTCCTTTTGCTTGGTTGAAAACAAGAAATTGTTTCTTTTCATTGGTCTTCTCTTAAAGATTCCATTTGTCAGGAAAATCCATTTCTGTAAACTGTGGGAGCCCAGGGACAGTTTTAATGTGATTGGCTAAAATGATTCTGAATCAGCTGTGATAGCGAATGAGGCCTAGAGCAAAAGTACTCAGACAACCCTCAACAGGCAAAGAAATATCCTGTATTACATGTCCTTATAGGGCAAAAGGGCCCTGAGGTTTCATGTGTCAACTGTACCTCTTTGGGGGCCTAATAAGCAATGTATCATTTAGTAAAACCTCAGGTTCTAGCATAATCATACATTTAGAGTAGTGGTAGAGGGAGGTGATGGGATTCCAGGTTTGTCACACTGATTTTTTTTTTTTTTTTGCGGGGCAATGGGGGTTAAGTGACTTGCCCAGGGTCACACAGCTAGTAAGTGTGAAGTGTCTGAGGCCGGATTTGAACTCAGGTACTCCTGAATCCAGGGCCAGTGCTTTAACCACTGCGCCATCTAGCTGCCCCGTCACACTGATTTTTAATCTTCTTTGCATTTGAGTATGAGTTATAACACCGAAGTAATACAGTTTGAAGTAAAGTTGAGCAATGATATCCAATTGGCCAATAGTATTAAAGTACCATAGAATTAAAGAGAGATTTTGTCAACAACGTATACTTTCAAGAATATTTCAAGCTTAAAGATGAAGTGTGTTGGTTCTATATTCAGCTTTTCAGATAATTTTTTTGGTTCCCAATAACTCCTAATTCAGCAGTGAAATTACAGTGATTCTTTACATATGTACCATGGTAGGGAAAAGAAAGCCTTCCTGGGTGAATAGAGAGAGTACTGGCCTTACGGTCAATAAGAACTGGGTTCAAATGTCTCCAGTACTTATTAGCTATGTGACCCCAGGCAAGTCACTCAATCTACCACAGTCTCAGGCTACTCATCTGTAAAATGGAGCTCATAATAGCATGAAAAGCAGTGTGGCTACTAGATAAAGAGTCAGCCTTGGAGACAGGAAAATCCCAGGGCTGAATTCCTGCTTCTGACACATACTGTTTGTGTCAATCAAATAGTCACTGTCCAGTTATTGTCCGGAGGGACAAGCCACTTAACCTCAGTGGCCCAGACAACTCTTTAAGAAACTGAGTTGAAGCAATCTGTTTCAGTAGAAGGATTTTCTTCCCTGTAGTTGCTCTGTACTGATCAAATCATTGGCATGGATCCAGAGTGCAATCCTCATAAGATTTCTGTGAAGATCAAATATGATGATATAGGTAAAGTGATTTGCAGATCTGATAGCAATATCTAAATGTCAATGTCATTTGCTATAGCTTTCAATTTTCCTTGGAAACAGATTTCACTATGACCTGTTGCGGGGCTACAAGAGGGCAGAAAGGGGACAGTTGAATCTTACTTTAAAAAATAAATACAACTCACTTTCAACTTGGGGTCTTGAGAGTATTTAATAGGCAAGACTTCAGTAGCATAGTCATTTAATTTCCATTTAAAGTCAGGAAATTCTTTTTCAGTTATCTTAACTGCCATGGCTTACAGAAGCTGAGCCAATAGTGGAAAGAGGATTGCTGTATAGACATTTAATTCACCTTTAAAAAAAATAGATCCTCCTTATACACTCTTATTCCCTTGTTTAATTGGCATCAACTTGCATTCTGAAGAAATGGGATACCTATTTCTTTTTAGCAAGCCTACAGAAGCTCTAGGTATTTCCTAGGAATTCAGCTTTTTGTACCTTTGGTCAAATAATTCAGTATTATAGAAGGATTCTCCTGACCAAGTCTAGCTATTGTAATTCTCTTGTCTGTCTCCACAAATAAATGGAGTGGAAAAATAGTTCCATGAAATAACTGCCTGGCGACAATTGCTTTTTTCCATGATATACAAGGCCATAAACTTAAAATTATTTTAAATTCCCAAATTGCCTTGATATTGTGAATGGCCCCAAAGAACATTTTCTCTAGTACAATTGTTATATGAGGGTAGGGAGGGTGAGCACATGTACAACCTGAATCTGATTGTTTATTGTCTCAGGGAGGAGGTGGGGGGAGACAGGAAGGGATAGAATTTAGAACTCAAAACTTTTTTTTAAATTAATGTTTAAATGTTGTTTTAGCATGTAATTGGGGAAAAATAAAATATGTGTGTATGTGTGTGTGTGAGAGAGAGAGACAGACAGAGAGAGAGAGAGAGAGAGAGAGAGAGAGAGAGAGAGAGAGAGAGAGAATGGATTGACTTTTAGCCAAGCACTTCTGGGACTCATTTATATAAATACTTGTGTACCTCACCTTGATATTGAGGCAAAGGGAAAGATGAGAAGCAGTTTGAGGAAAGCAGGATACTTTTCATATCTAGGGAAATAAATCTAGAGAGATATATAGTATAACCCAATATTAGTATAACCCTCTTTCCCCCAAATTAATTGTGACTCATCTTTCCCTTTGCCTCTACATCCAGATGAAGTATATAAGATGATAGAAAGAGAAAGAGACAGATACAGAGACAGAGAGAGACAGAGAGAAATTGAACCTATGATTTCTTTAGTATAAGGAATTCCCATCGCTATCAGTACAGGTCAGCAAGAATTTCTTTGCAATTTATAGTCTTAGAAGGTTACATAGAGAGAAGTTAAATGCCTAGCCCAGGGTAAAAAAGCCAGTATGTATCAGAGGAAAAATGTGAACTCTGGTATTACCTGGCTTTGAGACCAATTCTTAATCCACTGTGCTATACTGCCATACATGTGCACACATACATATGAAAGATATAAAATACATCTATATGGAATATAGATGCATATATATATTAATATATTTTATATTCAACCATAGGATCCCCCCTCACCCTAGCTAGTCTGGGAAGAAACTAAAGGGACTCTTAATTTGTCAAGATGATCACTCAGAAATCTAGAACTAAGGAAAACAAAGCAAGCAAATTGTCTTTTCTGACTCTCCTTATTTTCTTTCCTATATTCATTCATTCATTCATCAAATGCAGATTTAGATTTCCCAGATCTGTTGTCCTTTTCTACTTAAGATATCATAATATCGGGGGCAGCTAGGTGGTGCAATGGATAAAGCACTAGCCTTGGATTCAGGAGGACCTGAGTTCAAACCCAGCCTCAGACACTTACTAGCTGTGTGACTCTGGGCAAGTCACTTAAACCCGATTGCCCTGCAAAAAAAAAAAAAAAAAAAAGATATCATAATATCAAATGGTCATATGTCATGACCATATTTGTAACTTCTTCCTCAATATAATCCCATCCTCAGAATCCAAATTTTGGAAGTAGTCAAAGATTCTCTTGGTACTTTCCTTCCTAATGTTTCTCCATGCCCTCCTATGCACCCTGTTTCCTCTAAATACCTAAAGAAGACCTTACTCTCACTGACTGTCTCGAGGGCTTACATTCACCAACAACTAATGTGTCAACTTAAGCTATTAAGTGATAATAGGCTGAAGGTATAAACCATCCCAGAATTGTGGGTATTTTTACAGGGAGCTCCCAAAGTTAGATAGACTTCAAGGCCCAAAGGAAGGAGGTTAAAATAGTGGAAGGGATGTGGTTGGATTCAGTGATCTCTGGGGTCTCTACCAGTTCTAACATTGTATGATTTTATGATCCTTAGGGAAAAGGACCCTCTCAAACCATCCTTCCTGCTCCTAAGGCTGGCCCTGAATGTTTTTTCTTCTGATATTTTTTTGTTGTTGTTGAGGCAATTGGGGTTAAGTGACTTGCCCAGGGTCACACAGCTATTAAGTATTAAGTGTCTGAGGCCAGATTTGAACTCAGGTCCTCCTGAATCCAGGGCCAGGGCTCTATCCACTGTGCCACCTAGCTGCTCCTCTTCTGATATTTTTGACACAGACAATCCCCTTTTATCATGGTTTCATGACTTGGTTATATGATGCAGGTTACATATGTATGCACTATCCTATTGGTGATGATGGTGCAGGGTTTTAATTATTTTGAGGCAATAGGTAGTATTGTCCCTTTAAGGGATACTAAGGGCCCCAAATCCTGGCCACCATTCTGGCTACCTACTTTTTTTTTTTCCTGTCCCCTAAGGCTTTTTGGGATTTGGGCCTATAAATCTTTGCATACCACCTAATGATGGTGAGGGAAAAGAGACAATGGGATAAACCAGTTTGTGGTCTATGATGTAGTGCTTAAGTTTTATTGAATGTCTCTCATCTCGACAGCCTTTCATATTCAAAATTATTAAAAGCATAAGGAAACTGCTGAACCCTCCCTGACTAAAGAATCTTGGCCACCAAGTTAAATATCTAGTCATCTGTGTTGTACATTAAGTGTGATGGCACATATCACAGTTTAGGGTTTAGATGGAAAAATCAATACCCTACAGGAAATCTACAGCTGTAGAGCAGATTTCGTATCAGCCGATGCTTTTGCTGTCGGAGCCTTCTGATTACACACACTTGTATAATCCGGGCATTGATTTCTCTCTGCTCTTGGTTAGCTTCCTTATTATCCCTCACCTTTTCAAGAAACTCAAAGATTTTAAAAAAAATTAAATTCATCGAACTAGATGAGGGAAATCCAAACACCACACAACCTTTCGGGGCAGCATAGTAACGTCTACCCAAGGACAAAAGACTTCAAATAAATGCCTGTGATTGAATATTCTGATAATCTAAGCCCCTGCCCCAGTTCTTCCCCCGACCCAGGATGACTCAGAAACCATCCAGTGCTCTCTCTGCTAGATACATGCTGACCACCCTTCAGATACAAATATTGCCTAAACCAGAGGCTACACTTGCTGTGCTAGAAGCTGGAGCTACACACTGGAATTTTTAAAAAGCCTTTTGGAGTCCAAGGGCCCAAACTCCTCCAACGAGTCCTTATCAGACTTGCTCTGAGATCTACTAAACAAGCTCTAAGGACTTCCAAATTATCTGAAGAATGAGTGAGTCTTTTTTGTTTCAAAGCTTAACTTTTCTGAGCTTCATAACCAGCCCTCAAACCACCCTCCCTCTCACCGATGAAAAACTAGTTAAATCTTCGCTTGGAGAAATACTCTCTCTGCTTTTTCTCTTTGGCCTCCCTCCCTTTCCATGGGGATGGGAATAGAGTTGAATATGCTATCAAAATAGAGCATTTCAAACAACAACCAGGAAAGCAAGGATTTTACTAGTCCCAAATTTTCCCAAACTACAACATGATATAGTGTTTAAGCATGGCCCTAACTAAACATATCTTTTTGCTAATGATAGCTGAAGAAGGTATTCATTTTTCCCCCTATTCCAATACAAACTGACCACAGCCAGGGCCTTGGCCAACCCATCTTCCCAATAGCAAAGGGGTAGGGGAGAGAGGGGAGATGTCAAAATACTTTTATTGCTTCCTTAAATAAGAACCAAACTGTCCAAAAATCACCCTGATAATTGAGAACCAACACAAATGTGTTCAACTAAATACGGCAGAGGGCATATAGTGAAACTTTTAAAATACCTTGACTAAATGGGAAGAGCTGCTCCTTGAAAAAGTCTACATTAACAAGAGCAGAACTGAAGGATTCAATGTCCCATTGATAAAATTCAAGAAAATGTAAGGGTTCAAAGGAATTTCACTTATAAGAATTAAATCTTCCCTCTGACCAGCCAAAGTAGAGCACACAGCAGATGAGTAGTGCTGTTGTAACTGAATAGGGCCATGGAGCCAAAAAAAAAAAAGTGTTTCTCTCTTTCAACATAGTCACTGTGGATAGAATGGGCAAGAACTGTATTTTTTCATGCTTCTCCTGCTCTTTGGACACTTTGTTTTCATGGAACAGTTGGTGTCAGGGAGAAGCCCAAAGACCGTTGCATGTGGGATTTCCTAATGCAGAGATTTGGCAGGCAGGCTCTTACTGGATTAGGCCAAAAATGGAACAGAAATTAGACTACCTCGAGATATAATAACTAAGCATTCTCACTCTCATTCACTGGGAGCAAATGTTGTGCTTAAAATGCAGTTGAAAAGAAAGGAAAATTTAGGGGAAGACATAACTGAATTCATCAAACAGCTTCATTTTCAAAAGCAGTGTTTGAAATCTCTTTAAATAAATGACAATTCATTCCCTGTTTACTTTAGGTAAACAGAAAATTCATTGTGGAGTACTCATTTTGAAAAGCTAATCAAGAACATTAGGTCCCAACAGATTCATTTAATAGAAATATAATAGGCCTTCTTGCTTGCTTTTCATCTTGTCTAGCTGAAAATGCTCAAATGAACAGCAAATTAACCCTCCTTTGGAACATAGTCCTTTTCACCACTGATATCCTCTCTCTCACGACTTGTAAACATCCTCGATTCTTCTTGTCAGTACTTTTGCTTACTTGCTTTGACTTCTTCTTCACAGAAAAACAGGATGGAAAGAGCCTGATTGCATTTGGCAAGAAAGTAACGAAATCATTGAATTCTAAAGGGAGTACTGCGTGTAGACTCTGCTATCTTTTTTTTTCCTAGCAGAACAAAATTGTATACCTTTAAAAATAATATAGAGATATAAGGTAGGAGTGGGGTTGGGTCTTTTAAAAAGCTACATATATGTGTATATAATATATCTCTATATATCTATATGTTTTGTCTCTCTATTTTTAACTTTTCTAATCAGGGAAGGGCTGCCTAATAAACTACCAGACAAAGCAGACGAAAGTAACCGGGCCATTCAAGTTCTATAATCAGATATAAAAGATTTGCAAACAATTTGAGATCTTATGATTATTCAGCGATATCAGCATTTAGAACTTCTAAACAGTTAAAAACTCTAATATTTCATAACTTATGTCATAATGTACAAACCCTTTCAAAAACTTTTTTCACTGTGCTAAAGTAACATTCTAGACTTGTTGTAAGTATGTTATTCTTACAAGTAGTTCGCAGTTATTCTTGAAGGCAAGCCTTGGAGTTTCCTTAGCATAGTGCTGCTGGGGGAAATTTTCAGCATGTCCATCTTCATCTCTAGCCTGAAGGGAAATATAATGGCCTATTTAGGGACTTACAAATAATGGAAGAAAAAAAAAAGCTAAAAGCATAACAGCTCAGATCATTAAACAAACGGGAATCCAGAAATAACAACATTATTAAGAAGTTTATTTAAATACGCAGTACGCCTTTTAGATATCAAAACTTGGGATTTTTTTTTCCTTTAAATAGCTTAGGCTGAACATGCAAATAAATTGTGCTCTAATAGTTAAAACAATAAGAAACCAACCAAAATCCAATAGTTAAGCTGAAAGTCATACCCACTTTAGGAGTTTCATATGACTTTATTGCATTTTCAGGATTCCATTACATACATACTTGTGTAAACTTTTTTGACATGCTCAAGCATTCTCTAGATAATGTACTTTTTTGTCGTTTTAATAGCAAGGCCATAAGAAAAGAGATTTGCATACTTATAATTGGCATCATAATACTATTAGCAATAAACTGATTTCCCCTCTATTTTTAAATAAAGATCTGAAAGGAGCAACGGTCTAGCAAGAACAATGAGTATTCAATCAAATGCAGTAAAAAATATTTAATTAAGAAGCTGCATTAAAAGTTACTGGTTATTTTGATCTACGCTGTTAATTAAGAAAGCTGAAGTTTAAATGGAGACATTAACAGAACCCATTAGCAATACCGTTTGCATACAGTATTTTCCTTCTAATCTACATCATTTTCGGGTTTGGAGTTAAAGCAAAGGGAGAAGTAGGTGAAAGGAGGAGTGTCAGCAGCACACTCATTAAGCCATTCATTTGGGCGACACTTGCACTCTGTTCCGCTCTCATCTCATCTAATCCCTAGCTGTTCACTCTCCCAGCCTCCTGAAATTCACAGCTGAGCTGTCTCCCTCACATATGGCTTGCATATAATTATGCATATTCCATTTTACACTGCATTAAAATGATGAGCTCCTGGCCCCAAGCCAGCTTATTTAAATAAGCCCCAGTGAACTAAGAAAAAGAAGAGAAACACAGGAAAGCCATACAGTAAGCAGCAGGTAGCTCTGTCTGCTGTCTTTTCAGATAAAATGTATGTCTGACACAAAGAGAGCTGAGAACTACCTGTTGTGATATATGGACTAAGGCGGAGAAGATGAGTATACGTCTAGCAAGCCCTGACAGCCTTTATGCATTGTTTCTCCTTGATGGAGTGAAATTGGTCTGATGTTGTTGGGTGTCGCTGGGAACTCTGGGAGCATTGTTTTTTGTGTTGCCACTTCAGAAACAAATCCACATTTTGCAAGCCCTGGTATGCGTAGCTCATCATCATAAAGGCTTTTTGCTTCCCACTGTAGGGATGTATGGGAGTTAGGATGGAATAATTCAGAAGGGGGAATGACAAGGCCACTAGTATTTGGGTCACAGAAGGATTAAGGTGGTGTTTTAAAAACTGGTTTGTTTTAAGAATTAGGAGAGTCCTGTCCCACCCCCACCCCCATTTTGGATTCAATGCCTCTTTTATTGAGCCCTTTCCTGATGCCCAATGCAGTTGACTTTAGAGGAGAAAAAAATACAGTGTGAAGGTCCAAACTGTGTAAAAAACTGTTTCTTCATGAGTGTTTCATGTATTTAACATCTTGATTTGGTAGACAGATACTGACTTACACGGGCCAAAGTTTTACTCCAAGTAAAACTGATACCCAGGTTATTCATGCTACTCTGTGTCAGGCTGACCTGATAACACATGATACAGCGTTACACATACTATGTACTATATCAGGATGACCTATTTAAGGAAATGTGGCCTTAAGTTGGGCCAGTTACAAATCCATCATTACTTGCCTCTCCTATGGGAAATCTTTCCAGATTTCCTCAGCTCACAGTACTCACTCCCTCCTCCCCACATTACTAAGTATATACTTAGCTGCAAATCTGGCATATCCCTGCCCCTGCTCCTAACTCTCAAGAGAATATAAGCTTCTTGAAGGTAGAGACTATTTTGTCTTCATCTTTTTTCTTTTGCCTTTGCCTAGCATAGTGAATTGCACAAGTAGGTGCTTAGTAAATGCTTGTTGGGCTGAACTGAATTGGATTTCAGTGATCCCATTGGTTAGAAGTAAAAATGGAATGTTTCAACCCAAGAAGCATTTTTGATGCCTAGAGCAAGTAATGGATAAGTGCTACATGAAATGCAGCTGTAATGCCTGGCTCTTATAAATAGATTGTAAAAAACCCCTCTACATTACAACTTCCTAGAAGATAGGAACCAAGTTTAATTTATCTTTGTTTCCCCACAGTGCCCAATACAGAAGAGGCACTCAGTAAAGGTTTACTGTTAAATGGATGAACTCTGAAGTGTGTTGAACTTAAAACCTACTATAAGCAGTCCTCTCAAAAATGATATTAGATTAGGCAGAAGGACTTCAGTGAGTACTTTTACATTCTTAGTGTGTTGTGTTACATATGCCTGAAAACACACTTTGCATATAGTTATACGGGGGCCAGTGTGTTTTCATACGTATGTCTATATTCACGATATATATGTGTATCTTATACATAAATATTCATAAGCTAGAATGTGTTTATTATACATGTACTATGCATACACATACATACACACCAGATGCCTGGTGATATTGTCAACACTGCTGATTAAAAATAAAAATAAATTTATTTCCTTTACATGTAAATCTCTTTTGAGTTGTTGGAGTTTTTTAAAGAACCCCCAAATTACTATCTTATGTGGATCTTAAATTTGTCTATTCACAACAATTAGCTCAGTATTTATAGTTCATAATTCAAGAGGTTAAATAAAGTATGACCCACCAATGCTCAATGTTCTAGGAGGCATGATGTGGTTTAGGGTATAAAAAATAAAGAAACATGGAATGCTAGGTTCCTGAAGGGACTTTAAAGATGATCTGATCTATTCTCCTTACACTAAAGGTGGGGAAACTGAGGCTCAGACAGGTGAGATGGTGTGTCCAGGGTCAAGGGGTTATGGCCTCTGGGCTCACAGTGCAACACTCCCACCCCATGCTACCACAGAGCCTCTTGCAATTTGAACCATCCTGGTTTTACAGGTTATCTTACTAGATCTTCCATTTTTTTTCTCTGCATCACACATCCCTGTCATTGGAAAGTGCCTGAACCTCTGACAATTAATCTGACTACATAGTTAAAGAAATTCCATCCTACAACCATTTGCTTGGTATCCATCACACAACCACGGAAATGGAAAGCACACATAGTGAAAGGAAACCCAACACCACCACCCACACGCACACCATCACACACACACACACACACACACACACACACACACACACACATGAGCACACACACACACAGAACCTAGTGCTGCTACCACCACCAAAAATAATCCTCACAGTACTCTGAATTTCTAAATGGTCTAAAGTTTTAAACTTCACTAGGGTCTAAGAGAAGTCAAGTATAATCATCTAAAAAAATAAGTTTTAAGTGACAAGAGGTGCCCTGCTCCCTTCTCTCCCGGGAATAGGTACAATTCTCTTGATAGCTGCTTGATCTAAAGGGATACAGTCAAATCTTTTGAGTGGTTTTCTGTGTATCACCAGAGGGGATAAGGGATGAATTTAGCTCCAGAAGAATGTTATCCTTGAGCTGGGAGATGTTATTCTAGGAACAGCTTAGCACACTGTCTGGCATATAGGAGGCGATTGTTGACTTGACTTGAAATGTTATATGATGGGCTACTTTTCCAGCTTAGCTGCTGATTAGAGAGGAGTCACCCTAAAAATGTAGGGGGAGTGCTTCAGTTCATCTTTGTCTCTCGCAGGCCATTTATGAATAATAATGATTGAGAATACACAGGAGTCACAGGACCACAGTTTTAGAGTTGGAAGGGATCTTTCAGGTCAAATTGTCCAGCTTCCTCCTTTTATGGACAAGGATGGACCCATGGAGGTTAAATAACTTTCTCAAGGCCACACACATACAAATGGGTGTTTAGTTCTTCCCTACCACAAATGCTACACTATTTATTTTTATAAGAGTCAGTGAAAGGATCTGATTCTAGTGCTGGTATTCTTTTGCCACTTCCTAAGAGCTAAATTAATGCCTACATGACACCTATTATATTTAATTCATTACTTGATTGACCTTTGATTTTAAATGAACCAAAGACATACTAGGAACCACACAGACCATCTGTTCCAACCTCATCATTTCATATGGGAAACAAAGACCTAGGTATGTTAAATGACTTTGCCCAAGGTCACTCAGACAGTAAATATCAGAGCAGGGATTTGAACCCAGGTCCTCTGACTTTGGAGCCAGCGATCTTTCCAACTGTACTGTACTGTCTCTCTCTTGCCTTAGTAGATGCTCTTCATGAGCTGCTGAGAAATGTCATCACCTGGCAGCCAACCTTCTGCTACTGGGCTTCCACAAATCTAGGCAAGCTGGGCTCCATAAACTCAGCACCACGCCTAAAGTCAAAACCTATCCTTAGTCCAATGACATAGACTTTGAGAACCCAGCATCTCCTCCAGCCCCTGGATAGGTGACAGAGTAAATCTTTATAGGATATGTTAATACTATGGCAAAGGGGGGCAGCTAGGTGGCGCAGTGGATAAAACACCGGCCCTGGATTCAGGAGGACCTGAGTTCAAATCTGAACTCAAACACTTGACACTTACTAGCTGTGTGACCCTGGGAAAGTCACTTAACCCCCATTGCCCCACAAAAACAAACAAATAAAAATAAAACAAAACAAAATACTACAGCAAAGTCTGTTCTTCTCCTTTCTTATAGGTTGCTTTCAAAATTCTAATAACTGAATCAGCAACCAATTGCCCATGCTGACTCTTTCAGTTAACCATAAAGAGGTTTTATCAACCCTACAACATCACTCAAAGCACTCACAGACTTAACCAAATATCCCTCTCTAGTAGTAGCAGCAACAACAGCAAAGAAGACCAAATGAGAACTGTCATGCATGGTTGGTGGCGCCATCTTTGGCCCAAGAAAATTGAAGAAAGATGGAAACAAGGGTAAAAGGCTTGATTCAGGGTGGGAGGAGAGGAGGAAATAAGCCTAGTAGCACATTCCTAAGGGCCTCAGTAGGGAACAAAAGAGAAGTTCTCCATTCTTTGATGGTGGGACAGATGGAGCCCAACTTCTTTTGAATGGATCATACCACTTCACTGGAGTGCTAGGCAAAAATCCCTGGGGACTTCCTCTCCCAAGCTGCAGAATTCCTCCAGGAAGATTCCTGAACCTCTGGTTGGTGGTCACTGTCTTCTTCCATATCTATGCCTGGATACAGTAGAGCCCCATATTAATGTCAAGGTCCAAGGACAAGGAAAGCACTTAAGTTACAGACTTGCTGGCAGGATGAGAGAATAGCAACACACGAAACATAACTTGGACCAAAATATAACTGAAATCACGAGGCACTTTAGTTTTTTTTTCCTTCTATAAGAAGTTCTTCATAAGTAACTATACCCTTGCTAGGGCATTGTGTACTTGTTTTAAATATAGCATAAGGAGGAGTTGATCCTAGTGTTTTCATAAGAAATGTTACTGTCAGATCAAAGGAATATTTTTTACCTATTATTATTATGAGTTGCTTTCACTTCAAGGCACAAAGAAGAAATAAAATAAAAATCCCTAAATTGTATTATAGTGGGAAAGGGTTTTTACCATTTAGCTGCCTATCATATATACAATTTTAAAGGAAATTGCAGGTATTTGGGTGTATTAAAATAGATGAAAGAATATTCAATAAATAGTAAAGGAAAAGAAAGTCTGAAGTATTGGCCCATGGAACAAAAGCTAGCATTTATAGTTCACTTTGAAGTTTGCAAAGTGATTTCCAGGCTTGGAATTCCAAATTCCAATTCCAATTATTGTCTCAGTTTATCATCATAACAGCCCTTGGAGGGATGTGCTATTATTTCCTCCATTTTACATATAAGGAAACCGAAGCAGGCAGAGGTTTAAGTGACTTGCCCAGGGTCACACAGCCAAGTCTTCCTGACTCCGTGACTAGTGCTCAACCCTAACACTATATCACCTAGCACTGTTATACCTTAACACCTCTAGACTAAAAAAATCTGATACCTCATTTTTAGCCCATGTTTCTACAAATATCATCACCAATTCCATGCTTTCACTTTGTATCTTACAGTAAAAGCTCTCTCATACACTTATACCAGAGATTTAATTATCTGTTATTCAAAGTCTACATTCGTTCTTCTGGACCTGTGGTTTCATTGCTATAGGTTACTCCTGGGTGAAGAAAATCCTCTCTACCAGTGGAAGTCTGTAACTTCTCCGAATCTTCCCATTTCAGAGCTGTCTTAAGTACTGAGCCTTTAGAGGATTTGCCCAGGCTAACATAACAAACACATGTCAGAGGTAAGACATGAATCCAATTCTTCCAGGCCAACTCTCTATTCATTATGCCAACCCCCTTTCACTCCCTAGAGTCACAGAATCCAAGGAAGAGCAGAACAGAGCCATTCCCCTCATTTTATAAGTGACTTGCTCAGATGAATAGCTACAATATCATTACTAAACTTGGCTACATAATATACCTTCATGGTTAGGATATTTCTCTCACCTGATTGGCAAAGCTTAACTGGGAAAAGGTAACACTGTTATGTTTACAATACCCTCATCTAACATATGATATGAAGAGGACAAAAATAATTAAATTACATTTATAGAAAGATAATAGTAGTGCATACATAGAGCCAGCCTCCAGGCAAGGATAGGCTTGGGTTCAAGGGCTGCCTGGGACTTTTGTCCCACATATGGCTATGTGGCCCTGGGCAAGTCACTTATCAAAAGTGCTCTAGGCAACTCTCTAAAAATATGATTGCAGAAGTGTTGACCTATATTGGTAGGGGTTGACATATTTATACCAATAAAATTATAGGTTCACTTCCTATGCATCACAATTTATAGAGCACTTCTCCGGTGACAATCCTTTGAGGCAGGTATTTTATGCAATAGTATTGGTCCTTGGGCAGGTAGGTGGTTCAGCGGTGCTGGGCCTGGAAGCAGGAATACCTGAGGAATACTTGAGTTCAAATCTGGCCTCGGATATTTACTAGCTGTGTGACCCTGGGTAAGTCACCGAACCTTGTCTGCCTCAGTTTCTTCAACTATAAAATGAGGTAGAGAAGGAAATGGCAAACCACTCCAGTATCTTTACCAAGAAAACTCCAAATGGAGTCATGAAAAGTCAGACACAACTGAAAAACAACTAAAAATTATTTGTCCTGTTTTTTAGATGAGGAAACTGAGCCATAAGGAATTCAAGAGACTTGATGACGGTCACAGCCAGCTAGAGAGCATCAGAGTCAAGACTTCTTCACTGGTCTCCTGACTTTGCTGGTGACACCAGGGCAGCCTGTGTATCACTGAAATTCTAGAACCCCCTCCCAAGTAAAAAAACAAATGAACAAATATTCTCCCAGATAGATGACTAATGGGCCACAGGTTTCTATGTTTCTATGTGACAAATGTGTCAACAGGCACAAACTGTGGAATCAAATGCTTTAGTTACTTCCATTTGAATAATAATCATAATAATTGACATAGATTTCTGTTTTACAAATTTCCATTTAAGAGGTCTTTCAGTGGGTAGCTAGGTGGTACAGTGGATAAAGCACCAGCCCTAGATTCAGGAGGACCTACCTGAGTTCAAATCCAGTCTCAGACGCTTGAAACTTACTAGCTGTGTGACCCTGGACAAGTCACTTAACCCTCATTGTCTCCCCCCCCCCCCGAAAAAAGGTCTTTCAAAGATCTCTTCTGATGCCTTATCAGAAGGCATGGAGGTGATCCTGGAGGGAGGTATAAGCAAAAAAATATTGCCATCCTCACTTTCACAAACATAATTTTATTTAATTGAACCAGC
This sequence comes from Dromiciops gliroides, assembly GCF_019393635.1. NCBI lineage: Eukaryota > Metazoa > Chordata > Mammalia > Microbiotheria > Microbiotheriidae > Dromiciops > Dromiciops gliroides. The sequence goes on along the minus strand of NC_057864.1, from coordinate 337,551,724 downwards.
CTCTGTTTTGGGGGGGGCAGGGCAATGAGGGTTAAGTGACTTGCCCAGGGCCACACAGCTAGTAAGTGTCAAGTGTCTGAGGCCGGATTTGAACTCAGGTCCTCCTGAAGCCAGGGCCAGTGTTTTATCCACTGTGCCACCTAGTTGCCCCCAGTCTCCTTTTTTAAGATGAGGAAACTGGGGATCAGGATAACTAAATTACTTGCCCCAAATATGGCAACAGTTCAAAAAGCCTATCTGTTTTTTAGGATTCTCAACCTACCATCTCTTCTTCCTGGTACTCCTAACCTTGCACTTTTCTGGAAGCTTCTGGGATTTATTCTGGAAACTTCCATGTCCCATGGTTATATAACTGGAGTCTCACTAGCCACTTCCTAGTCTTTGCTTACCAGTGACATTAGAGATGGGAAACCCATCAGAGGCACTTTAGTGAGAACTTTCCCCCAATTAAACCCATGGTCTTTGTCTGCTTGGTATGGAGGAGATGGGAATTCAGCTATATCACACAGTAGCTAGACAGAGTGATGGGGAACAGGTGAAGTTTGGCATGCCAAATCCTAGGACAGCCTCTTCCCAAGAGCTCATTGATCCCTGTTCTTCCTTCGACCATAGCCTAAAGGCTGTCACATCCATGATCTGAAAAATTCCTTTCTTGTCTTTCCCTTGCTGCTCCTTCTTTCTGTGATTTTACCCATGGGAGTCTTATTTTAGTCCCTGAGCCTTCCCTTGTGGGAGTAAAAACTCAGCACAATAAAGCCCTGAATTGGCAACTTTTATGAATTAAAGCCCAAAACTATTAGTCTGAGATAATTCATATAGATAGCAAGCAAGCCAAGGCTCAAATTCAAGTCTTCTAGATAAAATACTAATTGTGCATTCCAACTTTATGTGATTAAGATTTTCCCTCAGGGCAGCTAGGTGGTTCAGTGGATAAAGCACCACCAGCTCTGGATTCAGGAGGACCTGAGTTCAAATCCAACTTCAGACACTTGACACTTACTAGCTGTGTGACCTTGTGCAAGTCACTTAACCCCAATTGCCTCACCAAAAAAAAAAATCCCTCCAGGGAAGAAAAGACAGAAGAAGTTTGGTTTATATTTTGTTGGATATTTTTTTTTGTGGGGCAATGAGGGTTAAGTGACTTGCCCAGGGTCACACAGCTAGTAAGTGTCAAGTGTCTGAGGCCAGCTTTGAACTCAGGTCCTCCTGATTCTAGGGCCAGTGTTTTATCCACTGCACCACCCAGCTGCCTCCTTGTTGGATACTTTTAAAAACTAGCAGGAGTAGGGTCCTTTTTTAAAATGTGTAGAGAGCATAACCAACTTTAGGGTTACCTGTAAAGGAGTTACCAATTCAGACAACTTATAGAATTTCAATCCCATTAATTTCTATTACTTCCATTATGACCTTTCCTGAAATACATATAAGCTCATACAACTGGGAGGGGATTTGGGCATGACCTGGTCCTGGTAGCTTAGAAAGCAGTAGATCCTTGTACCACCCTGTATTGTAGTTATTGGTGTACCATTTCCTATCTCTACTAATTTTGGCAGCTGAGCCTTACTTCCTGGAGTAGGTTTAGCCCCACCCACTGATTTTGACTCTGGGACTAATCCTGGATCTTATGGGAAAAGGTCATGCATTGCATTGAGATGGTCTTGCTATGACCTTGTAACTAAGTCCTTTTGATCAGAGGAGAAGATACATGCAAATAGAGATAAGTAAAGTGACTGGTAAATATCTGTAAGTCTAGGTCCTGATTACATAGGAATTCTAACCAACCCCTGTGTTTATCCTTATAATAGCTAGCATTTATATAGTGCTTTAAGATTTGCAAAGCATTATATATATATATATATATATATATATATATATATATATATATATATATATATATATATATATATGATGTCATTTGATCCCCACAATAATTTTATGGAGGGTAGGTGCTATTATTATTCCCATTTTAGAGATGAGGAAACTGAAACTGAAAAAGGTTAAGTGACTTGCCCTAGATCACACAGCTAATAAGTGTCTAAGGTGGGATGTGAACTTGGGCCTTCTAGACTCCCAAACTAGCAATTGATCTATTTTTTTAAGATACCTGGCTGCCTAATCCTAGATGGGTACATTTGTAAGAGGCAGTAGTTACCTTTTTTTTACCTCAGTATGAAACCACAAAGCCACTAGTATCTCTGAGCAATCTGGTAATCAGGGTATTATTGGCTGAATAGAGTTCACATTCTGGGAATACTTTAAGCATGGAACCACCTTTTCTTGGCCTGGAAAAATATGGGACCCAAAAGGTGATAGCAAGGTAGGTCAAAGACATGTATTGTCTTCTTGTGCCCTTCTGATACAACTATACCTATATGGTTTATATATTATTCAACAAACTGTACTTAGATAAATTTAGTGTGAGGCTTTGTGTTTCTTAATATCATGAAACTAACTACTACCCAACACACCTTGAACCCCTCGTTCTAGTGGCTAGGTTTTTGGTCTGTTCCTCAACTCCATAATTATCTATCCTGTACCCTTATAACTCAGTTTCTGCCTTGTACCCCAGTTTCTCAATGGCTGAATATCCTACCTTGAAGCCCAGAGCCTAGTCACTGGATTCCCTACCCCTTATCCCCAATCTCCTGATGCCTGAGTCCCCAATAACTGTTACCTGACCTTCCTAACAACAACCTCCCACCTATCTCAACCTCTACCAAGTGGCTCCCCTTTGAATATTCTAATCAACTCTATCATCTATCTAATCATCTATCTAAAATCTATATATAATATAATTATATAATATTATATATAATATATAACCTATCTATCATCTATCATAATATACCCACTTCCCAAAACAGACTTGACTTAGACTTTGACCAATGATACTTATTCCCCATTTGCATTTTTTCCCCCTAAAGCCAATCTACCAATTTCAGGTTTATCTTCAGGTTTATCACAAGGCTGTCCTTAGAATAATGCTTCCTCAGCTTTGCTTCCATATTCAATTCCTTGGTCTAAACCAACCGTACTCATCTTCTTCTTATATTCCTTTTCCTAAGCTTTTACAGTTTAGCCAATCCCACTGCTAGACTTCTGGTCATGGCATATTCTGCATTAGATCATAAACTCTTACAAAGTAGGATCCAGGTTTTAACTTATTTTTTTTATTTTCTGAGATAAATGATTATTTCTCTCTCATATTAATAGCCAATTATTAAAATTGAGGAAATGCCATTTCCCCCCCCCCATCCCATTTTCTTGTCCTCTCTCAAGACAGGGTTGATGAAATCTAGGATTAACATTTTCCTCATTCTGAGTTACTGCTACTCCAACCAACTAGATCAGATTTGTAATGTGATCTAATGAAACTCCCTTCTGCTTAGACCAGGGTGGGTGATATAGATTCTTTGTTTAGAATGATAGAAGTAAATGATATAATCAAAGTTCATTAGAATAGGTTCAGCCCCTCATTGTAATATTCATTCCTTCATTAATTATTAACCAATCAGAGTTGACTGCCACCCTCAGGAATATCCCTTTTCTAAGGAATATAAGCATCAAGCCTGCTGCCATCATTGTCTTTGGCATTTGAGTGTGCCACAGACCTCCTTTTATTAAAATTCTGGCATTATTAATAAAATGACTACTCAGAAATTATCTTTCTCAAACTCTTTAAACATCACATTTCTCACAATGTCTTGTCTATAGTAACCCTAATAAATGAGCTCCACATTCTTTTGTAAACCAAGGTAAGTATCCCATTTTCCTTCATTGAGAAGAACATGCCTCTAAATATCAATTATACCTTTGCAGGCATTTATGTTATCAGGCTTCTCTCAAACAGATAGCAAGCTGTATCTCACTATAATAAATAATGATTTCTCTAGCTGGCTCAAGTGAAGGAGAAATCTAAGTATCCCATGAACAATAAAATCAACCCTATCATTCTACTACCTGTTGAATATTTGGCCAAACCCTTAACCATTCAGAAGCAGTTGTTATGGGGGCTTACAAATTCAGACCTTTGCTTTTATTACTGATCAGGTATGAGTGGCTATTAGCCTCCTTTTATACCTGCTCTTTATAGAATTCAATTCAATCTGATTTGACAAACATTTATTAAATACCTGATGTACATATAATAATAGCAAGCATTTATATGCACTTTAAAGTTTACAAAGTATTTTGCATATATTATCTAATTTGTGCCATACAACAACCCTGGGAGGTAGGCTGATTTACTATCACTATACCTATTTTATAGATGGGTACCTGAGGTAGACAGAGGTTAAGTGACTTGCCCAGGGTCACATGGTAAGTATTTGAGGCCAGATTTGATCTCAGGTATTCCTGACTCCAAGCCCAACTCTATCCATTTTGCCACCAACCTGCTTTTTACAAAATACTATATGAGAAGACAAAATTAAAACAGTATGTGATCAAATCTGGCCTCAGATACTTGGCACTTGCTAGCTGCGTGACCCTGGGCAAATAATTTACCCTCGTTGCCCTGCAAAGAACAAAAACAAAAAACAGTATGTGACCTGGAGATACTTGCTCACTACTGAGGAGACACATGTATACTAGTTAAGTATTGAAAAGGGAGACATCCCTAAAAATTGGAGGGAAGGAGAATAGGGAAGCCTTCACAGAGCAGGTAGCCCCTGAGCTAAGTCTTGAAGGTTGACATGGATTTCCAGAAGCAAAAAGTAGGAGAGAATCCATAATGATTGCTTCCAATACATGGAGGCAGAGGGTGGTAGTGTTGATTGGAGGAAATGATAAATAGTCCAGTTTTATTGGAGCAGGGGGTTCATAAAGGGAAGTAGTATGAAATAAAGTTGAAAAGGTTGGGGGGGGGGCAGATTGTGGAGGGACTTAGAGGCCAGGGCCAGAAGCCTGTATTTTGTTCCATATGTCATGATGAGGCACTGAAGTTTTTGGAGAGTGGAATGGCATAATCAGATGACTTAGAAAGATTACTTTGGTAGCTATACAGAAGATGGATAGGTGAGGGGAGAGACTGGAGCAAAGGATATCACTTAAGAGGAGATTAGAACAGATGAAACATGTGAGGCCCTGAACTAGAGAGGTAGCTGTATAAGTGGAGAGAAGGGGGAAGACACAAGAGATTAAATAAAGGTAGTACCAACAAGACTTGCCAATTGATTGGTTTAGGGGGAGGAAGAGAGAGAAACAGGAGTTCTTAATCTGGGGCATGTGAACTTGCTTTCTTTTTTATATTTTGACCACTAATTAATCTCTTATTCATTAATTAATTCATTTATTATTTATTTCTATATAATTTGTTTCCTTCATAATTCTGTGTATTTTATTTTATGTGTTTAAAAACATTATTCTGAGGAGGAATGCATGGGCTTCACCAGACTGGCCAGGAGGCCCAAGGCACAAAAAGGCTAAGAACCCTTAGTCTGACATGATTCTGAGCCTACAAAGCTGACCCATTATGAGGATGGATAGCATGTTCAATAGAACTGGGTAGGTTTGGAGGAAGCAAAGGACTAGGAGAGTGATGTGGGGAAGTCCTGATCTTGTGTTTATTAACAAAATTAATCTGCTCCCACTTGACATGATAAACAGAGGGAAAGGCTATTTCCCCTGCAAATTTGCCTTTTAACCCTATGCCCTCACTCGGCTGGTGACCAGACAGACTGACTCTGCCTATGCACTTCCTTCTGTGATGGATCATACAGCCCTGATAGATGAGAAGTACTTATTTGTAGCATCTTTCTCTGTGTGACTCTGTGCATCTGTCTCCCTCCTGTCTTTTCTCTTTCTCGCTCTGTTCTCTCTCCCTCTGTATCTCTCTCTCCCTCTCCCTCTCTCTCTGTCTGTCTCTGTGTCTCTTTTTTCTCCCTTCTGTCTCTGTCTTTCCTCTTTCTCTCTCCTCTCTCCTCCTCTTTCTCTCTGTCTCTCTCATTCTGGGTAAACATTTACAACTATAATAAATTTCTAAAACTCCATGTTAAGCCTTAAAAGAATAATGGTAACAAATATACAATATGAAGATAATGTGAAGTGAATGTTGTTTATTGCCTCTGTGAATATCTCCTTCGATGAGGTGTCAGATCATAGCCATGTAGAGCTTGCACAGAAATGAGTCAATGAGACAGGTCTCTTGCTTGACTAATGACTGTCCTTACTCAGAGACAGAAATGGGTTGCATGACAGTTATGGGAAAAGATTCAATATTAGCCTGAAATACAACTACTCCATACATGAAAACATATTAAGTTCTTTCTCACAGATTCCATTGTGTCTCAACTAACCCATTGTTGTTGCCATGTAATCCTGAAAATCCCCTTATTTGGCTTTTTTGTTTTAATATTTATTTATTTTCTTTCACAAAGCAGATTACCCTTTTTGATTTATTTTGTGCTATTCTTTGTTGGGTAACTTGAGTGCTTTTGTTCAGTCAAACATATTAGGAGAGAGGGCCCTACATGACAGATAGGGGTTGGAGTGCTGGCAAAAGCTGAAGGGAAAGATGAATGCTTCCCATTCACTTCCCATGGAGGTCAGACAAGCACCATAAGTCAGTCCCAATGCCTTTCTACTTAGTGGCTGATGATCCACTTTGTGGATTACTGAGAGGTGGCATGGCCATGGTGCATTGGACCTTGAATTTTAACTAATTAATTTATTTATTCATCTATTCATTCAACTTTTTATTTGCTTATGTGTTTATTCATTCATTCATTTATCTATTTATTCATTTATTGTTCATGGCGCAGTAATATTTGCCATAAAGAATAGAGAGGGGGGCAGCTAGGTGGTGCAGTCAATAGAGCACTGGCCCTGGATTCAGGAGGACCTGAATTCAAATCTAGCCTCAGACACTTGACACTTACTAGCTGTGTGACCCTGGGCAAGTCACTTGATCCTCATTGCCCCGCAAAAACAAACAAACAAACAAACAAACAAAAAAAGAATAGCAAGTAACACACTGGACATTTAAGTTAGCAATATTATGGGAGAGTTGGGTACATCGAGCCTGCAAAGTTCCCCTTAAATAGGAATAATTTTCAGTGAGTTCTTTGTGAATTCAAGGTTTGATGGCAATTTCTGTTTTGTTTTTAAATATTAGACTTAACATATATTGAAAAAATATTGATAAATTTTATTTTATCTGCAAGAAATAATACCCCTAATTTCACAGTTCATGTACTGAAACTCACAATATCCACATGGGATACAGTATAAAGGCATCGTGGATAAAGCCCTACACCTACAGTCATGAACACCTGAGTTCAAATCCTTCCTGATATAATTGCTGGCTGTGTCACTGAACTTCTCTGTGCTTCAGTTTCCTTGGTGGCAATAATTGTAATTCCTTACCTCACAGATTTTGGAGGAGGATCAAAAAATACAATGTATGTAAGTGATTTGGAAACTTTTAAGAGCTATATAAATGGGAGATATTATTTAAGCACACTTAGAAGTTTAGAATTTTAAAATTCTTCTTAATTATTCCTATTGATTGCCTTTTTGGATATTCTACCTTTCTACTGGCAATTGGGTGAGGAAAAGAAAATGAGGTGGTGAAACAAATGTTACTTGTTGAATCCTAGAAGTTTCGTTTGTAGAAAACATTCAGTACATTGGTGTCATTTGGGGGTGAGGGAGTGGGAGGTGGGTGAGTAGAGAAACTTAGTCTTTCTATCTCACTGAGGCTGGAAATGTGGCTAATCACAAGCTTGACTCTACTGCTGAACAGCACAGAAGCTTTGAAATTCTCATTTCTGACATGGGCTACTTAGGTGGCCTGGTGGCCTCCCATCCACTCCCCTAGCCTACCAAGTCTCAGCAGTTTAACATATTGGTGCCAAACTTGGTTCAGACATTGCAGCTCAGAAACTCCCCGGCACAAGCAATCCACCAGTCTCAGCTTCCTCGGGAGCAAGGCCTAGAGGCATATGTCACCACACCTGGAAGATTGGTGAATCTTGGTTTAAAAGTATATACAAAACTGGTTACCTTTAGACATTTGGCTCACATAAGGATTTCAGTCAATTTTTTTAGTTTAGTGATTTGAATAACAGTATTGGAATCAGGAAGAATTAGGTTTAAAGCTTGTCTCTGAAACCACATGGCCATTAATATCTCTGGGCCATCTGGTGGTCAGGCTATTATTGGCTGGACAGAGCCCACCTTCTGGGAGCAATTAAGTGTGAAAACACATTTCCCTGGGCCAGAAAAAGATGGGGACCCAACAGGTGGCATGGAGATAGATAATGGTGGAAAGGAAATAATCATATATTAAGTACAGACTATGTGTCAGGCAACATACTAAGCAATTTACAAATGTAATCTCATTTGATCCCCACAACAATCCTGGGAGGTAGGTGCTATTACTATCCCCATGTTATAGGAGAAGAAACCGATGCTAATAGAGTTATGTGACATGCTGAGGGTCACACGGTTAGTGTTTGAAGCTAGATGTACACAGTCTTAAAGCTCCTTGTGTGACTATCCACATGTATGGGAGCTAGACACTTCACCATCATGAAACTATAAGATGGGGATGACTTATTGTAGCTCTAGTAGCAACCTCATGTGAGTAGTTATGAGGATCAAATGAGTTAATGTATATAAAGCACTTTGCAAGCTTTAAAAGTCTTATATAAATGTCAGTTCTTATCATTCTCACCCTCAGCTGTCAGTGAGAAGGGATTTTTATTGTTCTTCAGTTGTTTCTGACTCTTCATGACCCCATTTGGGATATTCTTGGCAAAGATACTGGAGTGGCTTGCTATTTTTTTCTCCAGATTATTTTACAGATGAAGAAACTAAGGCAAGCAAGGTTAAGTGACTTGCCCAGGGTCACACAGCTAATAAGTATCTGAGGCCAGATTTAAACTTAGGGAGAGGAGTCTCTCTGATTCCAGGCCCTGTGCTTTATCCACTATGCTACCTAGCTGCCTATGAGGAATAAAAAAGTCAGGTGGACTTGAGACCATTAGAAATGAGGAAAAATGTGAAATGGGCAAGGAGAATTTTGGGATAGTCCAAAAGTAAGATTCATAAGAATCTAGATACTAAAGATTCTATTAACTACTAAAAATCTTTCCAAAATAATCCAACCTAAAATGTGATTTAGAAACCCATCCCTAATCTTGTTATAGCACAACTCAAGATATAATCAGAGATCAGCCAGCCTAGAATGTAATCAATATAAAAATCGACTGTAAACTTCAAAATTATAAATGTTAGAGAAATTTGTTGAATTAAGAAAAGGGGGGTATTGTAACAGCTAATGCAAACAGAAGAGGGGTGGTCTGCCTACAGCCTAGTAACAGAAGAGGCAGTAAGTAAGGATTTGCCAGGGTGTCTTTAGCCCTGACCAAGAGAGATGCCTGGCCAGCAAACATAAATATTCAGTAGACTTGGCAAGTTTATCCAAATAATGGGAAAGGGTGAGTCATTACTATGGCCTGATGAAAAGGTCTCTTATGATCACTCAACTTCCTTTACCCTAATTCTCTATTCACTAAGAAATCCTGTGATTCGTGATTGGGTTTCCCAAATTATTCAATATCGATCAGAGGGTGTTCTGATCAACTGAAAAATCTGGCAACCCTGGAAATTCTGTTCCCCAAATTTGCATTTTTCTGCTTTACAAATTTCTTGTGTTATTTTGGTTAGTGTTCACCAAAGCCTGGTCACACTATGTGAATTAATGAAACTGAGTTTATGGGCCTGCATGCTAAGAACCTCTAGTGTTATAGAAAGCTGCCTGGGTCTAGAGTCAGGGGGCCTGGGTTCAAATACTCTCTTGGGTTTTGACCCTTACAAGCTATGTAATGTTGAGTGATTCACTGAACTTCTATAAAGCCTTAATTTTTTTTTTATCTTCAAAATGAAGGGACTAGATTAAGGTCCCTCCCAGTTCTAAAGGTATGATTCTATGAATCTACTATGTCCTCATTTTACCCTCTCATTCAAGATTAATATACCCTGAATCATCATAAATAATTGAAGCATTAACTAAAATAATATACCAATAATAAGGCCAGCTAAGTCATGTAGTGGGTAGAGTGCTAGGCATGGAGTTAGGAAGACTCATTTTTGTGAATTATAATCTGGCCTTAGACACTTAGTAGCTTTTGGACCCTAGGCAAGTCACTTCACCCTGTTTGCCTCAGTTTCCTCATCTGTAAAGTAAACTAGAGAAGGAAATGGCAAATTGCTCCAGTATCTTTGCCAAGAAAACCCCAAATGAAGTCACAAAGAATCAGATATGACTGGAACGACTTAACAACAAATAATGTTAGTTCTTTTGCTTAAAAACTGGTACCAATGAGGTCATCATTATAAACATAAGCCTCACACCATCTCAAAGACAAATTACATATGACACCTTTAATTCTGGCCCAGCATCTGACAAAAGTGTTGGTTCCAAGAGGAGTCTTATAAGAGGATGTGGATGGACCAGCAAAAATCCATCTATTACAACTAGAGTATGGGGTCCCTGAGGAGAAGAGCTGTATATTATTTGCTTCTCTTAACACAGTGCTTGAAAAGATCTCTGGCTTCTCTGGCTTGAATGCATTCTCTAGTAGCCCCTAACACAACTTCTCCATGAGTTACTGTGGCCAAAAAATTCCTCATTTGGTGATCAACCTTCTAATGGTGAGGCTCTCTGCATTTATCTAGGTTACTTCCCAGTTAGCAGATACAAAGTCCATTGTTAGATACATATTCAAAGGCTTTCTAGTTTTGTAGGACCAACCAAAGCTTATGCTCTGCTAGCCTAGCCTGCAGAAGCTCAGTTATCTCCATATCACAAAGAGTTATTTAAATAAGCACAGTCTTGAGAGCCAAAGGCCCTGGATTCCACCTCCTACCTACATGTAACTCTAGGTGAGTCAGTCTTGTAGGGGCCAGATTTTAATTGGGGAGTGTCAGTCAGGCTCAGCACACTATTGGGGCAAGGAAGGAGATTAATAGCCTCTTTAAAAAACAGAACATGGTTTATTAACAAGAATGAACATAAAAACACAAGTAAGATTAGTAGAACTAAGAGAAAGGGAAAAAAAAGGTATGGGGAAAAGAAAACAATATGACCTGAATCATGCCACCGCCTAGGTCTCAGCAGAACACACAGTAGCTGTGTCCTGCCTCTTTCCAGCTCCATGTCAGAATGGTGAGTCTCCTCCCTTCTCCTTACCAGCAACCCCGGGGGCTCCCAGGAAATAGGGCAGAGAGACACAGAGCCCCACGCTAATTGGCTGGCAGCCCTGATTGACAGAATTAACAAGCCACTCTACAACTGCCAGGCCCCCTTCAGCTTCCAGACACTGGAGGTCACCTGACTGCCTTCACCCAGCTTCCAGTCATGGCAGGGCTGCCCTCATTATAATTTGACCAGGCCCATGGAGGTACACAGGTGTGCACTGGAGCAAGGTCAGGGCACATGGGGTTTCTAATTTTAGGCAAAGATGGGGTCATAAAAACCTCAAATCACAATTAATTCTTTACAATCTATTTATCTGGTCCTAGATTTCCCCATCTATAAAATGAGAGAGTTAGATGAGATAACCTATAAGATCCCTTCCAGTTCTCTATGATCTTATAACATTAAGTGCTTAATAAATATTGATTATTGAATGAATGGATAGCTGTAAATTATTAACTGATCTAAATATTGCTTACATATGCTTGAATGTGTTTACATATTGTTTGCTTATGGAACTAAGGAAAATAAATGATGAACTGGTGACAAATATTTTTGATGATTGTCAGATCACAATTAAGATCATTCAAAATTATTGACTTTTTTACATCATTTAAGAGTCACCCAGTTATTGAAGCAATTTTTAAAAATGAATGTAAGAGGAGGAGGTTCAGAAGGAGGCAAAGTCAAATGGGACAGTTAACTTGGAAAGTAATATATTTCCAGGAGGTCATTGATAAGAAGAAAGTCCCCATATATCCCAAAATACTTTTAGCAGCACTTTTTTTAATAGAAAATATTTGGAAATAAGGTAGATTCCCATCGATTAGGGGAATGGCTAAATAAATCATAGTACGTGATTATAAAGGAATATTACTACACTATAATAAACAATAAATATATGAATACAGAGAAAAATGGAAAATTCTCCATGAGCTTATGCAGAGTAAACAGAGTCAAGAAAAGTACCTACAATGATGACAAGAATTGAAATGAAAAGAACACCCACAAAATAATTAAAAGTGAATGTGGTAAAATTACAAAGAACAAGCATGGCCCCAAAGAAAAGATAGGAAAAGATATCTCCACCCTAAGTCCTTTGCTCAGGTGGGAGGTCCATGGGTGTGGAACATGGCATTTATTTTCAGATTTTTTTTGACATACTGGTTGGCTTTGCTGATTTGTTTCTCTTCTTCCTCTATTTTTTTTTCTTTAAAAATATTATTTGTCATATGAGACAGATCTCTGGGAAAAGGAAAAGGGAGGGATAGGAGGAGAAATTCTAGTGACAGAAATAAAAGATATCAAAAATATTTAAATAAAGTAACATGTTGGATTCATGGTATTCTTTTTTTAAAGTAAGCTGCATATAATAGTATACACATATAATCCTTTTTCTATATTGCTTTGGATAAAGAAATATTCCCCTTTTGGGGGATATTTAATAAATTCAGAATAAACTATTATTTTAAAAATGACTCTGGCTGATCTAATGAACTTTTGTTCCCTCTATTACAGGTTTGACATGATCAGGGAACTATTACCATAAACTTTCTTTTCTCTTGATTCCAGTTAGTCCATGGTATTAGTTTCACAGAAGTCAATATCCAATTAAGGTGAACCAAGAACCTTAGTGGAGATCAGAGTGAATCTTAAACACTGGGTTTCCTTGGGGAGTGGGGGTGGAGGGAATAAGTCTATGTATAACTTGGGTAAAGACCTCAATTAAGCCTAAGGAAAAAAGGCCTAGGTCTGGTAAGTGGCAGTGTCCCTGTAATCACCTATTTCTACAGACGAGTCCTTTATAATATTCAGCAAAGCTATGATTAATGCTGTATGGCCATGGGCCAGGGGGAAAGGCAAAGCAGCACTGTGCGTCAATCTCTGTGTGTTTTTTCCATGGGTCTTCCCAAGTATGAAAACACAATTTTGCCTTGCACAGGATGGCTTTCCTGATGAGGCTTCAGTTAAGAGTGATGTACCACCTGACCTATTAATGGAGGCAGTGTTTTTAAGAAGGAAGCCAACATCACTCTATCTCTAAAGAGATAGACAATCAACTTCTCTAGGAGGCAGAAGAAAATGTGGCAAGACAAGAAGGCAGATAGAAAACCTGCCCTATACACATGGCATGCTCTATCACATTCATTTCTAGGCTCAGCTTTGCTGAAGATATTGACTGGTAATCATAATAGGGAGAACAGTGGCATGTTTAAGTCAGGAAGAAATTTTTAAGTGGAATTTTAAGAGGGGAACTCACATTGAGCTTGATAAATGCATAATGTCAGGTTAAGGACAAGAGTATGCTCACTAGCCACATTAAGTTTTTGGTGACATAGTTAAGTGTTACTCTGACTTTTTTTTTTTTTGGTCCCAAGAGGTATGGTGTTTAAAAAAAATTTTTTTTTACAGTTCTGAACTTTATAAATAAAATAAATGTCTCTACGTCTGTATTAGGATAGAAAAAGATTATACTTAAAATACAAATCTCTATTATGAAATAATAAAGATAATTAGAGTTTATATAATATTTTAAGGTTTGCAAAGCACTTTATATTTTATCTCATTTAATCCTAACAATTTGCTCTAGTTGTAAAATATGTGAAAAGTTCAACATATAATTTTTTTATCATAAAAGTATTTTATTATTTTCTAGTTACATGTAGAGATCATTTTCAACATTTGTTTTTTATAAGATTTCTAGTTTGAAATTGTTCTCCCTCTTCCCCTCCTCAAGACAGCAAGCAATCTGATATAGGTTATATATGTATAATCATATTAAACATATTTCTGCATTAGTCAACATGTAATTTTCAAAGCTGCTCTGATTGCGATTCTTTCTGGCTGTTCTTCTGTTCTCTTTTATACATTTTAAAAAGAATGCTTCATTGACCATTTTCTCTTTCTTTCCATTTCCTCTCTTTCTATTTTCTCTCTCATTTTTTCCTTCTTTTTCTATGCCAGCATGAGGCATAGTACCTTGTACATAGTATGTGCTAAATAATATTTATTGAATTATTGATATTTATTGAATGAAATAAATTACATGATTGTATATATTGTGCAATACTATATTATATAATAATAATATTTCCTGTCCCATATTTCCACTTTTTTTTTTCCTTTTAGTGTTCTGATTAGTTACAGTTAAGAAGTAAGATGGGATGGTGGAGAGAGGGTTACACTTGGGAACAGGAAAACCAAGATTCAAATCCTCCTCTGACACTAGCTAAGTGACCTTGGACAAGTCAATAAACCTTTATGTGGCTTATGCAACTCACTAGAACTTATTTATTAAATTAAAGACCAGATGTGATTGGCATTAGTGGAGAGAGTTCTTCCTTATAACTGGAATTCCCTTCATTGAAAAAAAGCCTTTGCATATTGTTTTATGGCTAAGACTCACCACTAGAAAATAGGTACACTAGTGCACTAAGATAGGTAGGACTGTGAATTGGTCCAGCCATTCTAAAAGTCAATTTGGAACTATATCCAGAAAGTTACCAGAATATGAATACTTTGACTCAGTCTTACCACTACTTGGTTTATATCCCAAAGAAATCAAAGAAAGAAGAAAAGGATCTATATGTGCAAAAATTCTTCTATCAGCTCTTTTTGTTGCAGTCAAAAATTGGAGACTAAGAAGGTATGCTCCTATTGGGGAATGGCCAAACCAGTTGTGGCATATGAGTGTAATAGAGTATTATTTTGCCATAAGAGATGATAAAATGGATAGCTTCAAAGCAAATTGAGAGGATCTTTATGACCTCATACAGTGAAGTGAATAGAACTAGAATGATTTATATAATAACATCATAGAGAAGAACAATTCTGAAAGACTAAAATTCTGATCAAAATGATCAACCATGAATCCAAAAGAATGAAGATATAACCTGCTCAAAGCTTAACATGCAGAAACATATATTTTTAGACATGGCTAATGTGGGAATTTGTTTTGCCAAACTTTGGAGATGGATAACGAAGGATTTGTTTTTCAGGACTGTTCATTTTTAAAAGAAAATTTTGCTGAATGGAGGAGAGTGGGAGGGACAGATTGATTTTATAAACTTGTTACTTCAAAAGGAAAAATAATAAACTATTATTTTGAAAATCATCTGCTGCACTCCCTTTAGTAACTCAGCTATGATTCCTTATCTTTGTTTTGTCTATACCCTCTCATTGTCCCTACCACCACCCACTGGGTTACCAAAATTCCGAATCATTCACAATACAATGGGGTCTTTGGTTTTGTTGCTCAGTACTGTGCTGTTAAAAGCATGCTTAAAATTAGATCAAATTTAGAAGGTAACTACCCAAACTCACCTGAAATTATTGAATACCCAAGAGCCTTCCAGAGAAGGGAATCACAACACACCTAATTGTAAGTTGCCAAGAACTCATGGCAATGAATACCAATCAATCAATCAATCACCAAGCATTTATTAAACACCTGCTATATTCTAGGCTCTGTGTTAGGAAGCTAGGATACAAAGAGGAAAAACAAAGCCATCTTTGCCCCCTCTGAAGAAAGTTAGGAATCTAAAGAAGCATGAGTGTGATCCAGGCATAAGAGAGAGCCTAGGCAAAAGCCCCAAAATGGGAGATCATCTCTAAATCTCTAAATCCTCTCACCCTTTCCCCCCTCCTCCCCATTCTCCTCCAAAGAACTCCTTGGCAAGAAAATAAGGAAAGGTAACTTAGAGACCACTTTGATTCATAGCCTACTCAACAAAATTAAACTGGATCTCATAAAGGTACCAACATATCTAGGCCCACAGAGGCAAAGCAGCCATCTCGTGGGACAATGATCCCCACTCTGATGTTCCTCTTTCTCTGTCACAGAAGAAAGAGGCAGCCTACTTTGCCAAGGAGAAAAAGCCTTGATGGTGGAGATCTTATCACCAATACCCTTTAAATGGAGAGAGAACAAGGGGTTTCATAATGATACTCTGATTATATCTATTAAACCAATGACTAAAGAAGGCAAAATTCCAGAGGGCAGTGGCGGGGGGCTAAAACCTAAACACAGATGGAATGAGGTAGGGTCTCCAAGATACTCTACTTTTGAAGTAAGGGCAGGTGGGAACAAAGATCAAGATGGATAATGGATGGGAAAATAAAGAGAATAGGAAATACAAAGAGAAAAGGGTGCAGTGCCAAGGGGAATAAGAAAAATGTGCACATCCTTGGAGAAAGGAGCATTCATTCTAAAGGTGTAAAGGTGCCTGCCTTCTATCCTTCTGTTAGTTCTAGTCTGTTGGAGCAGAACAGACATTATTAAAGCCTTCTTTTTCCCTTTCTATTTTACTTGGAGTCTTCCTAGGTTCAGTTCCAAAAGTAACAACCTATGGCTGGTAAAATGTATAAAAGGGATCTTTTCCCAGATATTTTGTATGAGTAATTAAGACATATTTTTGGAGACCAAAATTTCCATGGAGTTAAACCCTGGGCTCTGAGGTTACTTCTTGAAATGTTTACCCAATCACAGAATGGACTACTATCATGTCTTGGTCTACTTCATCATTGTTTAAAGATAAGCCTTTGCTTGCGTGTTAATTATGTATTAATATGAGTTTTCACATTATTAATAAGGATATGCACTGAATATATCCCCACAATTTGCTAATTCCTTGAGTAACTGAAATTTTGTTCTTTATTTCTTTGGTTTATTTTGAGGGGGGAGGGAGCATTACAAATCCATGACTTTGGATTGTGAAATGGCTTCACCCAACTCCATAAATTTGAGATTTCTCTATTAGGTATTTATCCCCAAGCTGCTATATACAGCATGGGTGTTTTGCTGGCACAAAGTAACATGCCACTGCAGCAAAAGCATCTTTGCAATCTGCTCTTCAGCCCTTGTAGTATGGTAAGCAATTGCACAACTAATAAGAATTTCATACTAACCATGTGTAACTGCAATTTTTAAATTTATCACCAAGGAGGTTTCCTTGAATATAGGCCCTTGTCAAGGACTATGTTACTTTGAGGTGCTAATTTTCATGGATTTTATATGTATTTATCTCAATGTCAGACTGGATTTTAAATATATATTATTCCCACCCTCACCCTACCCTCCAAATAGCTGAATAAATTTTAGTCCAAGCTGAAAAACAAGTGAAATCCTATAAATCCCCTCTTGGGAAGAGGAAAACACTTGTAGTAAATAAAAGGGAAGCAGACAAAATACAAGGTTAAGAACAGGGTATTTCAAAAGACATCTGAGCTGAGCCTAACAGTTTTTAAAAGACCTGATACCTTTTTAGAAGAGAATTGACCCAGGGGCAGCTAGGTGGCACAGTGGGTAAAGCACCGGTCCTGGAGTCAGGAGTACCTGAGTTCAAATCCGGCCTCAGACACTTGACACTTACTAGCTGTGTGACCCTGGGCAAGTCACTTAACCCCAATAGCCTCACCAAAGAAGAAGAAGAAGAAGAAGAAGAGAATTGACCCAGCTGGTATAGGGGATAAGAGTAATTTTTCTTATTTTAAGGTCTTGATTAAATTAAAATGATGTAGCACAGAGAAAAAAATGTTTCACCTTCTTAACATGAATGCTTCTTGTTGTTGTTGTTGGTCCTTCATTTTCAAAGAGGACTAATGACACAATGGGGTGATGTCTTGACTTGTGCATGAATTGGATTTAAGTGAAACAGAATTACACAAAGTCATCAGTCTTACTCTCTCTTCCTGAGTCATCAAAGTCCAGTGGCAGGATAAAAGTCAAGATGACTGGCAATGGCCTGGGATGCACTGGATGACCTTAGTTTCTTGGTCATACAACATCAATGCAAATATACAATGATGCTACTAGAGAAAGGAAAGGAGAGAGAGAGGTGTAGAGGTGACACTGACTGTAAACTCCTTGAGGGCAGGGGCCATGTCTTATTTATGTTGGCATCTCCCTAACACTTAGCACAGTACACTGTATACAGAAGCACTTAAAAAAAAATTTTTGCAGGGCAATGAGGGTTAAGTGACTTGCCCAGGGTCACACAGCTAGTAAGTGTCAAGTGTCTGAGGCTGGATTTGAACTCAGGTCCTCCTGACTCCAGGGCCAGTGCTTTATCCACTGTGCCACCTAGCTGCCCCCCAGAAGCACTTTTAAAAAATATATTTGTGGGGCAGCTAGGTGGCGCAGTGGATAGAGCACCGGCCCTGGAGTCAGGAGGACCTGAGTTCAAATCCAGCCTCAGACCCTTGACACTTACTAGCTGTGTGACCCTGGGCAAGTCACTTAACGCCTATTGCCTCACTTAAAATATATATATATTTGCATTGTTGCCTGGAATTACAGATGTTCTAGGAATGCCTACAGGAAAGTTTTTAAAAAGATATTCTCAAATGCAACTTCATCTCCTGTATCTCTCTTTTAGAGTCTAACTCCCCAATTTAAATTTCCTTGACTATGATATCACTCTTTCCTCTTGCACATCTTAACAACCGCTCCTGCCACCCTGCTCATTTTAGGTAGACATCTGTCTCTACCACACTGCTACCATGTGTCTTATTTCATGTCTACTGAAATCTTCAATTCATTAATGTCATGCCCATCTTCTCATCTTTCTACTAATTTTCAGGTCTTAAAAAAAAACAACCTTCACTTTATGTAAAAGAAACTCTGGCTGAAAGCAGAAGATCCCTTTATCTTTGCCATAAATTCCCCATTGAGGCCAGGGAAGAGACAAATGGAACTGCAAAAAAAAGGCTTTCCAAACGGAGTTACCCAACCTGATGTAGACCAGGGGCTCGGGCAAAAGAGGGAAGGAAATGCAGGGAAAGAGAAAGTTTGGTTCAATCTTATATTTCGCTCCAAATTCAATTAATATAGAAAATTAGGCATGTTTTTTTTTCTTTTTCAAGTCAGATTGATCTTTTTTGAAGTAGAATTATAACACTGACTTGTCCCTTAGTTATTTCAAAATTCAAGTCAAAATTATTGTCAATGGATTTTTTTAACATGTATTAATACTTGTCTCTCTCAAACATAGCATTCTCTTTCTTCCATTTCATAGAGAGTATTCTTTCTTACCTCATAATCTCTTCTCCATGAGTAAAAGCCCCCTTGCCTTGGTCATCAGTGCCATCTGGAATAGCTTTCCTTTTATTTCCAATATTTCATTCTACCTTATTTCACCTTAAAATGAATGTTTCTCCCTTAAATGAATCATTTTCATTTCTCCCCCTCTCTGCCTTTGGCCTCGTGACAGGAAGCTGCATTTCAGTCATTATGTCACATTTATACTCATTCCTTCCTTAATTTATGCCCTATCCTACCCTCCTGGGCCCTTGGATATAACATGTACAAAGATATGATCAAAAATGGAATTTTATTGACTTAGATGAACAATTGTGGCAGCAATTCCTATAGATGCTGTTGGCAAGACAGAAGCTATAAGGTCCGCCTTGTTTCAGAGCAAAAATGAGAAATGACATCTCTGACGGAGAAGACTCCATGGAGAACTGAGTAGAGATGGGGTCTGTTCCTCTGTGCCAGAGACTCTCTTTCCCCTTATAGAATTGACAGGTGTGTAATCATTTTCCTTAGTCACAGTTTGTGTTAAAATCCCCGATTACAAAATGAATGGGAATTGAGTTCTGTGTGGATATCACCAGTCAAAAAACGAAGTCATGTCAAGCAAAGAATATACTCTAAGTAAGTAAAAGCCTTAGCTGTGAGCATCCTTTGCTGAGCCTGCAATATGGTTTTTCAATGAAGCTATATACTAGAAAGGCAATAATGGACTCTATTATTTAAACATTTCTAATCTTTCCAATCCACAACATATTTGAGTTGTCCAGAACACCCTGGAATGCCCTCCCCCCACCCCCACTGCTGCCCTTTATACCTGGCTATGCAATGATTCAGGCAACTGTCCATTCACATCTTCACTTCAAATATGTATTCTCTCTCTCTCTCTCTCTCTCTCTCTCACACACACACACACACACACATATACACACACACACACACACATGCACTAACCTCCCTTCTCTCTCCACTAATGGTGACCACCACCTCTGTACTTCACCATCCACCCAATTGTTCAAAAATTAAACAGATTCAACTTAAAAGTCTATCATGCTTTTTCCCCTTCTGCAAAGGTGGTTGTCAAACATTTAAGAGCACACCCCTGCCTATTATTATTGAGGGCACCACCAATGTCCCATTCAGCCAGTCTCATAAAGCTTAGTGTCATTCATCATTGACTGCTCACTTTCACTCACTCCACATAACCAAACTGTTGCCTGGTCTCCTCGTTCTACCTTCCCAACATCTCTCCTATATGCCACTTTCTCTCCATTCACATAAGCCACCACTCTGGTACAGGCTTTCATTACCTCATGCTTGATATAACTATAATAGCCTTCTAGTTAGTCTTCATCACTCAAGTCTCTCCCCACTCCAATCCATCCTCCACTCAACTGCTGAGGTAATTTTCTTAAAGCCCACACGAAATGTCACCTATCTAATCAATCTACTCCAAGAGCTCCTTATTGCTGCTGGGATCAAATAGAAAATCCCCTGTTTGGCTTGTAAAGCATTTCGCAACCTGGCCCCTTCCTGTCTTTCTAGTCTCATTGCACACTACTTCCCTTTGCAAACTCTATGAAACACTGACACCAGACATCTTGCTGTTCCTCTCATGCGACACTTCATCTCCCCAAACTGTGTTTTTTCACTGACTGTCTTCCTCCTGGCTGCCCTGGATTTCTTCAAGACTCCACTCAAATCCACTTTGGTTGGGATACCTGTCCTGGTCCTTCTTCCCTCTCCTCACCCCACCCCCACCCCATCCCATTCCCTCACTAAGACTACCTGCCATCTATTATGTATACATGATAGAAGTACACAATTTGCATGCTGTCTCCCCCCACCCAGCCCCCATTAGAACACTAGCTCTTTGAGGGAAGAAACCATGCTTCTGCCTTTCTTCCTATCCCCATTGATTAATGCAGTGCCTAGGCTTATCCTTGGGATTTACTAAACTTTCTTACAGGCAGTGAATAGAGATCTGGGCCTGGAGTCAGAAAGATTCATCTTCCTGAGTTCAAATCTGGTCTTTGACACTTACTAGCTGTGTGACCCTGGGCAAGTCACTTAACCCTGTTTGCCCCAGTTTCCTCATCAGTAAAATGAGCTGGAGAAGGAAATGGCAAACCATTTCAATATCTCTGCCAAGAAAACCCCAAATGGGGTCACAAAGAGTGGAAAACAAAAACTCTCTTATCCTGTTTCCCTATCTATATATAAACTAGGAATGATAATAGCACCTAACTCATGGGATTGTTGTGAAGAGCAAATGAGATAATGTGTAAAGTGCTCAAAGTGCTATGTAAATATTAGCTTTATCTCTTGTCATTCCTTTCTTAAACATTTTATAGTGCCTTGCACACAGTAAGAGCTTAATAAATACTTGTTGAATTCTAAAGCTCTCTAGTTCCGTGGTTCAGAACTCAAGTGTCCTAAGCCTACCTTGTGCTCTTTCTGTTCAGCCATCCTTTGTTAAGGCTAACATACATATTATACAATAATATCTTAGTTTCAGAGGTTTGAGAAGGGAACATAAAAGCAGCTGGTAGTACAGTGGATAGAGCACTGGGCCTGGAGCCTGGAAGACTTACCAGTCTCAACCACTTACTAGCTTAATCTCTGTCTGTCTCAGTTTCCTCATCTGTAAAATGGGGATAATAATTGCACCTACTTCTCAGGGTGGTTTGGGGGATAATAATAGCACCCAGGCAACTAGGTGGCATAGATGATATAGCACTGGCCCTGGAGTCAGGAGGATCTGAGTTCAAATCTCACCTCAGAAAAGTACTAGCTGTGTGACCCTGGGCAAGTCACTTAACCTGATTGCCTCAAGCATCAGAGGCCATCTCCAGTCATACTGGTATATATCTTGCCACTGGACTCAGATGGCTCCAAAGGAGTGAGGTTGGTGACTTTGTACAGCCCTCCCTCACTTAAATCTAATTCAATGTAAGTCATGCCATCACCCCCCAATGTCATGTTCCTCTTGGTAGCAACACCTACCTCTTAGGGATGTTGTGAGTTTCAAAGGAAACTATTTGTAAAAAGCCCTTACTTAGCACAGTGCCTGGCACAGAGGTGTTGTTCGTCCTTTGTTTTAAGAGGACCTATGATATCACATGTGATGTCTTGACTTGATTGTGAATTGGATTTAATTGAGGCAGAGTTTTGTGTGAAGTCATCAGTCTTGCTTTCTCTTCCTGAGTCATTGAAGTCCCAGCACATGTTAGGTGCTAGATAAATGCTTATTCCTTTCCCCTTCCTTTCAAGGTCCAGGCTTCAGGCCTCGCATGCTATGTCTCTCTGCCTTACACTCTTCTTTATTTGCTTCTGGAAGCTTTGGCAGTGAACTTTCAGAGTGAAAAGCACACTGCTTTCCACATATGGTAGGAAGAATCTTGTGCATCAGCTGAACGCATCCTGTACCACACACACATTCTGTTTTCTCTCTGGGCACAGCTGTTCTGCAAAAGCTGACAAAACGTGAAACCTTCTGTGCAGTAAAAAACATGGATAAGGAGAAGCTAGACTATGACTTAGAAGATGTGACACAAGCCAGAAACAGCCACAAGGTTTCAAACTTAAGGCTCAAGTGGAACATGCTTGCTGTGACAAAGATGAGTTGGGAACTAGGAGTGATCCTTAACTTCAGCATGCCTCACTCTTGGCTTCTGTCACAACCTCTGAGGTGAAAGACCCCCATCTCCTAACCTTATTTACTGCTAAAGTTGGGAAGAAATGTGCATATGAACCATCAGAAAGTAAGGAGGTTTGCTTTTTTTGTCTATTTGATGAGGAAGTTAAATAAATACAATGATATTTGAGAGTGCTTTTATAGATTTGCTTTGCTAGGGGCCCACAAGGAATATTTGTCAGTTCTCCTGTGAGCTTTAGCTGACCTTCACTTACTAGGAAACCCCACCTGATTTAGGGACCCACAGGAGCCATTGCTGATTACCTAGGAGTTACTGAAAGTAAAATCTGAGCCTAATGTAGGATTCAGGATTCTTTGTTAAATATGGAACATTACAGAAGGCGCAGGGCTCAATGCCCTTCCTCTTTTCTTCTCATTCTCCTGATAAACCCTCATCTAATACTGCACAAGAGGAAAAAACGGGGTAAGCATTTTTTTGCAGGGCAATGAGGGTTGAGTCACTTGCCCAGGGTCACACTCAGGTCCTCCCGAATCCAGGGCTGGTACTTTACCCACTGCACCACCTAGCTGCCCAAAATACTTCCTTATGATTTCTTCCCTTCATATAATTAGGCTATAACTAACATCCACATTGTTGTTCAGTTTCAGTTGTGTCCTATTCTTCCTGACCCCATTTGGTATTTTCTTGGCAGATACCTAAGATTTTTGCCATTTCCTTCCCCAGTTCATTTTATAGATGGAACTGAGGCAAACAGAGTTAAGTGACTTGCCTACATCTGGCACTCTATCAACTGAGCCAGGTAACTACCCCTGCATACAAGTAGGTAAGACAAAACTGAAAATTCAAAAAATTGAAGACTTTTATTGATTTTATTGAAGTTAAAGTTTGTGGGGGGGGGCAACAAATCATAGATTGAGATCCCCAAGGGACCTTTTAAGTCATCTTGTCCAATCTCCTCATTTAACAAGTGAGGAAACTGAGGCCCAAACAGGTTAAGTGATTTGCCAGGATCTTGCCCAGTTCCTGAAACTCCTGAATCAACAATCTTTCCACTGGACCACACTGCCTCATTAAACAGAGTGCTCTATCAGCCTGAGAGCAGCAAGGATTTATCTATTTACTTCACAGATGCAGTTAGTGATCTGACAGAAGTCACTAGGTACAAATTAGAATTTTGGAATTCTTGACAACGAACCCGTTTTGCAACTAAGAGTGCAAAAGGCAAAGAGAGCAAGGCTGAGGCAATTATGGAATTTCACAATAGTATCTCAACCATCTGCTGGGCAACCCCTTCTGTTAGGTGATGAGGATACCATCTCTTATCAGCTCACCCCTTTTGTCTGGCAGAGCAGTGAAGGTACAGTAGAATTCTTAAAGACTTAGGAAGCTTGGCAATGCAGAAGCATGTGTTGTGACTAACCTAATTTATTCTGCTCTCAGAATTTAGAATTGAGTTAAGAGATTATTTAGAAATCTAGCCTCTCAAAAATGTTAGGGAGCGATAGAAGTTAACCCCAAACTTGTAGAAATCTTTGTGTTGCCTGAGGCATGCTTTGGCTTATTTGAGTCAGCTGTTCATTTTCAATATGGTTTCAGTGTGTTGAATTGCTAGGAAGAATAAAATACATATTTCAAAGGGTCTGGCAGCTGCATCAGTTTCCAGGGGTTATGTCAAGTCAAGTCAAGAAGTATTTATTAAGCACTTAGTGTGTGCCATTCACTGGGCTAAGCACTGGGGATATGTTGTTCTATTGTTCAGTCATTCAGTCACATCTGACTTTTCGTGATCCCAGGGACAATATAGCATGCCAAGATTTTCTATCCCCCACTATCTCTTTTTTTTTTTCCTTTTGGTGAGGCAATTGGGGTTAAGTGACTTGTCCAGGGTCACACAGCTAGTAAGTGTTAAGTGTCTGAGGCCAGATTTGAACTCAGGTCCTCCTGAATCCAGGGCCAGTGCTCTATCCACTGAGCCACCTAGCTGCCCTCCCCACCACTATCTCTTGAAGTCTATCCAAGCTTATGGTCATTGCTTCCATGACACTATCTATCCATCTCATCTTCTGCCATCCCTTTTTCATTTTGCCTTCAACACCAGGGTCTTTTCCAATGAATCCTGTCTTCTGTGGCAAAAGATAGTCCCTGATCTCAAGAAGCTCACAATTTAATGGGGGTGACAATATGTAAAACACTATATAAAAAAAAAAACAACCAAGTTATATGCAGGCTAAATTGGAGATAATTTTGTTTGTATATGTCTGAATATTCATTTATATGTATGTACATAACTATATATGGATATTGTATGTACATGTGTATTAAGACTGTTTTTCATTATTTCAATATACAATTAGAGGAATAAAATAGTCATTTGTGGTACTGGAAAGAGTGTGGTTTTGAAGTCAGAAGACCTGAGTTTGAATCTTGCTTTTGATGCTTAATAGCAGTCTGACCTTAGAGAAGCCATTTAGTTTCCTTAGTCATCAGTTTCCTCACCTAGAAAATGAGAGGTTAAGACTAGATGAGCTCTGAGGTTCCTTCCTCTCTTCCTCTATGATTCCATAGGTAGGTGGAGAAGCAGCTCACCCTTTAATTTCTTTTGTTAGCAGAAACTCTGCTACTTGAAACGTATTGCTATATTATCTGTAATCTGCCATTGAGAGTTTAAAGCAGCAAATGATTCAAATGGTAAAAACATTTCTTCTAGAATTGTCCAAATTATCTAGGACTCACCCTTTAACAAGGTAAAACAGCAAGCTGGATTTAGCTCCAGCATTCCTTCTACACATTCTCTAAGGAGCCTTAAAAGATGGGATGAGAAAAACACTCCATCTTTCTTTCTCTTAATGTTCTTAGATGGAAGCTTCCATTTTCAACTCTTTTTTTGTCCTTTTTTTCATGCTTAGATGGACTATGGATGGCTGCCCACCATCAGCCATCACGGTTTAGACTCATCCAACCAACTGCTCCCTGCATCATGCGCAAACTGCAGCTGAAATCTGAGGCATGACTTGTATGCCAAGAAGTATCAGACATTCTGGAAAGCATTTTGGAACTGTGACCAAAAAGTTACTAAACTGTGCATACCCTCTGACACAGTGATATCACTACTAGGTCTACACTGGCAAAGAGATTAAAGAATGAGGGAGGGGCAGTTAGGTGGAGCAGTGGATAGAGCACCCACCCTGGAATCAGGAAGACCTGAGTTCAAATCTTGCCTTAGACACTTGACATTTACAAGCTGTGTGGGCAAGTCACTTAACCCCAAATTGCCTCATAAAAAAACAAACAAAGAATGAGGGAAAAGACTCATATTTACAAGAAGATTTAGCAACTCTTTTTGTAGTAACAAATAACTGGAAACTAAAGGGGTGCCTATCAATTAGGGGATGGCTGAACAAATTGTGATATATAAATGTCATGGATTACTATTGTAGCATGAGAAATGATGAGATACATTTAGAGAAAAACTCATATGAACTGATACAAAGTGAAGTATGTAGAACCAGGAGAACTATTTATACAATAACAACACTATAAACACAAACATCTTTGACAGATTTGAGAGTTTTGTTCAATGCAATGACCAACTATGATTCCAGAGGAATGATGATGAAAAATGTTACCTACCTGCTGAATGAGAGGTGATGGATTCAGGGTGCAAAATAAGACATTTTTCGGATATAATCAATGCAGGAATTTGTTTTGCTTGACTATTTATATTTGTTATAAGGGTTTTGTTTTTTCAAATGGAGGAGGTAAGGAGAGAAAATGGAATTTAATTAATTTTTTTAAATCTTACTTTAAAACATCATTATAAAATAGGACATAAATAATAAATAGAAAGTTGAGACAAATAAGTGCTAAAACGAATTCAGAGGGAGGAGAGATCACTTTCTGGATAGACCAACTCCATCCAAAAATTAGAATTCTGGATAGTCCTTACCATAAACCTTGGTTGAGTTATAGTGCTGGAAGCTACATAGGCACAAAGGAAACCATCCCTCCTGGAAATCCCAAATCCTAACATCTAGCTCCAACACGTAAAATTTCTAACATATGTGCTTTATTTTTCCATTGAGCTTTTCTGCTATTCATCAAGTTTGGAACAATAATGGTTTGCCTCAAAAAAGAAGACTATAGTTATCGAATTTAATTTAATATTCAAGAATCTTGCCTTTTCTAGCGTAGTTTGTTCCAATCTCATATATGAGGTCGATGAAAATGAAATTGTGATCATAAGATTATAAATGAAAGCTATAGATAGAGCTGAATGTCATTTACTATTATTTCTAGTAATAACAGTAATAGCTAGCATATATATATATATAGTACTTTTTGAGATTTGCAAAGTGCTTTACAAATATCATTTCCTTTGATCCTCACAACAACCCTGGGAGGTAGGTACTATTATTATCCCATTTTACAGATAAGGAAACAGAGAGAAACATAAGGCTAAGTGATTTGCCCAGGGTCACACAGGTATTATCTAAAGGCTGGATTTGAACTCAGGTCTTTGGGACTCCAGGTGTTCAGCAGTTTATTCACTGTACCACCTAGAAGCCACATTAGTTTTACTTTTGTTAGTTTTACTAACAAAAATTCCCCCTTTAACAGTATGACCATGACTCTCTTCCCTTCTTGGCCACCATCACTGACCTAATTCTCTGCTACCCATCCTGACTTGGTTTCTTGTCTCCTGCTCTTTGCTCCCCCTCCTCAGCACCTAGTCCTACTGTTAAATAAACAATAGAATTCTGGGGGAAATTGTCTTTCCTGCTGTTAGAAAGAAGATAGATGATACCATTCCTCTCCTCTTTTCAAGAGCGTACTTTTTTTTTTTCCTTTTCATTCTGATAAGAAGGTAAATGACACCATGTACAGGAAATGTGAGGTATCATAGAATCATAGATTATTAGGTCTGAAAGGGACCTTAGGGATCTTTTTTTTAATTTATTTTTTTTTGTGGGGCAATGGGGGTTAAGTGACTTGCCCAAGGTCACACAGCTAATAAGTGTCAAGTGTCTGAGGCCGGATTTGAACTCAGGTACTCCTGAATCCAGAGCCGGTGCTTTATCCACTGTGCCACCTAGCTGCCCTGACCTTAGGGATCTTATAGTCGGTGCAATTCAACAATTATTTATTAATCCCCTGTTATACTCAAGGCTCTCTGCGACATGTTGGGGGTCCCAAAGCCAAAAGGAATTAAACTAGACCCTTAAGGAATTTATATTCAGCCATGGTGATACAACATGAATATGAATATGAATAACTAAATACCAAGTATATACAAAGAAATTTCAAGAAAAAGGAAATGCTAATAACTGGGTGTTGCTGGAGTTATATGTAAAGGCTTCATGTAGGAGGTGGCAAGTGAATTATGTTTTGAAGGAAATTAGGGATTCTATGTGGTGGAGGTGAGTAGAGAATGCCTTGCAGATATGACTTAACCACCTGAACAAAGACACAATTGGGAGAAGGAAAGATAAGTAAAGGGAACAGTTAGCAGACATATTGAACAGAATGGGGAGTGTATGAAGTGTATGTAGTAATATGAATAAGATTGGAAAGGCAGGTGGAAGCCAGATTCTAAAGGACTTTAAATGCCAACCTGAGGATTATGGATATTATTCCATAAGCACTAGAGAGGCATTGAAGATTTTTGAACAAATGATGTAACATGATCCTAACCATTCACTTTACTGATAAGGAAACTAATACTCAAGATTCCTCAGGAAGGTGAAGGGGGAAAATTAAGAATCGCAGTTGTTAACATCAAAAACACTATAAAACAATATTTGGTCTTCCCCTTGCCATTAGGACACTGATCAGTATATTAAAGACTGGGGGCAAAAAGCAGTGCTTTTTGTGGGGCAATGAGGGTTCAGGGTCACATAGCTAGTAAGTGTTAAGTGTCTGAGGCCGGATTTGAACTCAGGTCCTCCTGAATCCAGGGCTACTGCTTTATCCACTGTGCCACCTAGCTGCCCCAGCAGCGCTTTTTGACAAAGAAGAGATATTGTGTGTTTATTTTAGCCAAAATGAGATTGATTGTTTTCCTCTTTTACCTAATCTATCACCAAGTTTATGGGTTAGACTTTGCTGTCTATCTAATGGCAAAGTCTGTTAGATTCTAATGTTAATGGAAACTCAGCTGGTGAGTCCTTTACCCTTCAGGGCATCTGTCATTTATAATCAAAGAGAGTGACAAGTGTCAGCTTCTTTAGCAAGGGACAATTGAAAAAAATCTGTTTGTATACATAAATGAACTAAAAACAAGTGGGAGTGAGGGGAAAATTCAAAATTACCCTTGAAGCTAATGGAAAGCAAGGTTTCAATTGCTTCTCCTGCACCTGAGGAAGTGGGATTAACCAACAAGATACAGTAGTTATCTGTTCCATCTTTCATTTCCATCTCACCTAAAGTCCTAAATTACAATCCTTGAATCTGATTACTGAATGTAGGCCCTCTTAGAATTTTTGGATTCTTGGTAGGTTATGAGCGCATAGATACCCCACCCCCCAGCAAGGCATAATAGATAGAGTCAGCCTTGTAATCAGAAAGACCTGAGTTTGAGGCCTGCTTCAGACATATACTAGCTGTGTCACTCTAAGAAAGTCACTTAACATATCAGTATCCCAGTCAGCTCTTTTAAACTATAAATTGCTTATGAGATGGCAATCTGTAGAGATTTTCTTCCCATGGATGAAATTACAATATATATTTTTTATTTATCTGTGTACATGTTGTTTCTCCCCAGTACAATATAAGCATCCTAAGGACAGGAACTATTTGGTTTTGTCTTTGTATTCTATATGTATTGAAATGAATGCACAGAGCACTTTGGAATTATGCCAAAAGGGCTATGGAACTGTGCATGCCCTTTCATCCAGCAATACCACTGCTAGGTTTATATCCCAAAGACATCCCCCCAAAGAGGAAAAAGACCTCTTTGTACAAAAATATTCATAGCAGCTCTTTTGTAGTGGCTAAGAATTGGAAATCAAAGGAATGCCCATCAATTGGGGAATGGCTGAATAACCTGTGGTATATGATGATGATGGAATATTTTGTGCTATAAGAAATGACAAGCAGGATGATTTCAGAAAGGGCTGGAGACTTGTATGAATTGATGTATAGTGAAGTGAGCAGAAGCAGGAGAACATTGTACACAGTGATAGCAATATTGTTTGAGGAAAAACTGTGAATGACTTAACTCTTCTCAGCAATACAATGATCCAAGACAATCCCAAAGGACTAATGATAAACCATACTATCCACCTCCAAAGAAAGAACTGATATTGATTGAACACAGACTGAAGCATGGTGTTTTTCACCTTCTTTCATTTTTTATTTTATTCAAGTTTTCTCATACAAAATGACTAATATGGAAATGTTTTACATAATTGCATATGTATAAACTGTATCTGATTGCTTACTGTCTCAGGAAACAGGGAAGGAATGGAAGGAAAGGAAGGAGGGATAAAATTTGGACCTCAAAACTTTAAATAAAAATGTTTATTTTTTTTTAAATAATTGAATGCACTTTCACTTCCAAGGGGAAGTACAGAATCTACGCAAATATCACAGAGGCAAATATTCTTCCAAACTCTGCTTCCTCTGCCATTACTGACATTTAGCATCAGAGACTGATCTGAATCCAGCCAGAACTTGGAGTAGCCTAAGTTATATTCAAGTTATCCTATATCTAGAAGAACTAGAAGAAGGCTAGGTTAGTCCATTCTAGGGCTAATATGAAGATTCGGGTACCCTTGCCTAATGCCTTCCAGGAATCCTGCAAAAAAAATATGGGTCCCCTGAGCCCACCTTGTTCTACACCTCTACTTCTGGATCTGGCCCTAGGCCTGCACCAGTACCCTTCGGGTAGTGATGATGTTTTTCACAGACAGGGGATGGGTTATTTCTGAGTAAAGAAACACTTCTAACAAGTGAGAAGTTTGGAACACTTGATGCGTTTCCTAAGAAACTGAGAAACATTGGAAAATACTTGGTATCTCAAGTCCCTATCCCTATTTCAAGTCCCCAAGCTATTGTTAAATGTTGGCTTCTCAACAAATGATATAAAACAACAAAATTGTCAAGAAAAAACAACTTTGAAAGACTTTAGGATTTTATTCAATGGCTCCAAAGGACCAATAAGGAAGCATATTACCTACATCACCTGACAGAGAGGTGATGGATAGTCAAAATACAGAATGAGGGGACAAATGGGGGCAGCTAGGTGGTGTAGTGGATAGAGCACTGGCCCTGGATTCAGGAGGACCTGAGTTCAAATCTGGCCTCAGACACTTGACACTTACTAGCTGTGTGACCCTGGGCAAGTCACTTAACCCCCATTGCCTCACAAAAAAAAGATGCAGAATGAAATATATATTATTGGACACAGAGAATGTGGGAAATTGTTTTGTTTGACTCTAAATATTTATTATAAGGGTTTTCTTACCAATTGGGGGCAGTAAAGAGGGAGGGGTAGGGACTGTGCTCCCTCTTAGAAAAATGAGAAGAAAACAGAAGGAATCATAGATAAGCAGAATGGCTTGGAAAGTTACACGTTGAATTTATCATAAACTTAAAAAGAAAAGCAACCTCTGTGTAATGGGGATTCAGTTTCATATACAATCTTCTCCTGTTTTACAATGAATATCAAAATATTCATTGTATTTAGTGTTCAGAATAAAAATTAAATGAGAGTTCAGAAGATCAGAATAAAAATAAAATGAAATGGAAAAAAATTGCTATCTCAAGATCAATTACATAGCTGGGTTGAAAACAAGTTCCGCCAAAAGCTCCAAACTAGAAAATAAATTTTTGTTATGACAGCATATGGTGCTGAGGACCAGCCTCCAGAAGCAATGCCACATGACAGTACTCTCAGCCAATAGCTCTGATGGGGACCTATTCTGTGTGAGGTGTGAGGGAGATGACAAGTCTAAAGTCTAGGATGCTGGGGCAATGGTCAGCATATGATGGTGAGCAGGGAAGCCACTACCACTTGGCAAATAGAAAATTCCAAACAAACAGTCCGATGGGAATCTAGATTATGCCCTGAAGGATGAGATATGATTAACCTCCTTGTAGCATGTGTAACTACAAATGTTGCTGGTCATAAAATTATCCAGCTCTTATTAAAAACCAGCTGCAGCCCTGGGTTCAGCGACCTCCTAAGGGAGAGATTTCCACAAGATAGCAAAAGACTTTGTGGAAGGGGAGCTCTTTTCTAGCTTTTACTCTACAGGAGTGCCTTTTAAAGTTTAATGAGGAGATCTTGAGAGAGACCAGGTTCCTTCATATTAAAAGCTTTAAAAAAATAAGCAGGGCCAGATTACACTCTGTTTGCTACTTGGTGGGCAGCCAGCCTACAGTTCTAACTATGTACTCCTTTCTGGAAGCATGCATATACCTGTACGTAGTCATGTTCATTTATACATGTGATATAGTCAGACTGAGGAGAGAGAATGCTAGGCTCAGCACCAGAAAGACAGAAGTTCAAGACTTTCCTTTATCACTTACTAGCTGTGTGACCCTGGGTAAGTCACTAAACCTCTATACACCTCAAGCAAATCCCTTAGGACTTACCGATTCATGGAGGGATCACAAATTGCATTGATTGAAAGGGTTAGTTTCCATAGCAAGAATTCCCCACATAGATGAAATCCTTCACCTATTTGTGTCTATGCACTTATTTTTTTCTATCCAAATTTTACTTGCTTAGATTCTTATTTTCTAACCACTTCAGAGAATCATAAAATTACAGAACTGCAAGAGATCATAGACATAATTTATATCAGCCTCCAAAAATGAACTGGGCTGCCTCACAAGATAGTGGGCTCCCAGTAATCACAAGTATTCAAGTAAAAGCTGGATGATTCCATGATATATCCATATTACCAAAGGCACATGGTGGCTAGAATAAGTTAATTTGTCAATTATTTGTATCAATTATTTATCAATAATTTGTAATTTAGAATCTCTTTCCTGCCTAATTCTGCCTCCATCCTAAGAGATTTTGTCTTAGAAACCTCCTCTCCTAAACAATACTGTCACAGAAATGTCCTCTCCTTTTCTTCGAAGCTAGGTGGGAAAATGGATACGAGAGTCAAGCACACCCTGAGTTCAAATCCAGTCTCAGCCACTTAATAGCTGTGTAATCTTGGGCAAGCCACTTAATGTCTATCTGCCTCAGTTTCCTCATCTGTAAAATGGAGATGATAATAGTACCTACCTCACAAAGTTGTTACAAGAGTAAAATGAGAACATTTGCAAAGTGCTTGGAAAGCATTAAAATGTTGGCAAGAAGAAGCAAGAATATATGAGAAAGGGGCAGTTAGGTGGCGCAGTGGATAGAGCACCAGCCCTGGAGTCAGGAGGACCTGAGTTCAAATCCAGCCTCAGACACTTGACACTTACTAGCTGTGTGACTCTGGGCAAGTCACTTAACCCCAGTTGCCTCACCAAAAAAAAAAATATATATGAGAAAAGGGTTGGGGCCTTTTTTTGTTTTTATTGTTGTTTTGCTTATCACAAATTGCACTTGGAAGTACACAGCTAATATTAGAGGAATTAAAATAGTGGCTTTTTCTTTTTCTGATCACAGAATCAAAGAATCTCCAAGTTGGAAGAGATCTCCAGGGTTATTCAGTCCATCCCAGACCTGAGCAGGTATCCCTGAGCTGGGCTCATTCATCCTCCAATGAGGGGAAACCACCCCTCCTTGAGTCAGCCCTCTCTTTGTTTAGAACGCTTGTAATTGTTAGTGTTTCCTGACTTGAACTTGGTCTCTCTGTCACTTCTACTCATCGTTCCCTCTTCTGCCTTATGGAGCCAAGCAGAACAAGACTAACCCTTTCCCACACAACAGGTCTTCAAGAACAGTGAAGACAGCCATCACATACCTCTCTCTCTCTCTCTCTCTCTCTCTCTCTCTCTCTCTCTCTCTCTCTCTCTCTCTCTCTCTCTCTCTCTCTCTCTCTTTGCAGGGCAATGAGGGTTAAGTGACTTGCCCAGGATCATACAGCTAGTGTCAAGTGGCTGAGGCCAGATTTGAACTCATGTCCTCCTAAATCCAGGGATAGTGCTTTATCCACTGCACCACCTAGCTGCCCCCTCTCTTTTTCAGACTAACGCATTCCTTCCCTTTTCTTTTAACTGATTTTCATATACTATGGTCTCTAGTCTCCTCAAAATCCTGATCATGTAACTCAGGACAAGGTTGAGTGTGCCAATGTGCTTTCTAAATTGTGGTGCCCTAAACAAAGCACAAGGAAATATTTTGCTTAATAAGTATTTGTTGAATTGACTGGACACTCCAATGTGGTTTAACTGCAGAAAACATCAGGAGATGGATTACTTAGTATGAATATTTTAATTTCCTCTCTTTCATATAAGTACCACAATATTCATTTTAATGGATGGCTTTTTCCTCTTGGAATTTCATTCTCCTCTTAGTAATCTACCTAGAGATTTAGCATCTTTCCCCCTATTTAATTTCATAAAATTTAAATATATTATCTACCAAGAAAACCTAGAGCTTGAATGTCTGTGGAATATAGGTAGATAATAACAGCTATCATTTGTCCAGTGATTTCTCTGTGCCAAGCATGGTGCTAAGCATTTTACAAATATCATCTCATTTGATCCTCAAAACAACCCTGGGAGGTAGGTTCTATTATTATCCCCATTTTACAGATGAGGAAACTAAGGCAAATAGAGGTTAAATGACTCACCCAGGGTCACGAAGCTAATAAGTATCTGAGGCTGCATTTGAATTCAAGTCTTCTTAACTTCAAGCCCAGCATTCCATCCTCTGTGCCACCTACCTATCTAAATTCTTAACCTTCTTCTCTCCCCATCTCCCATCTCCTCTCAGTGATATAGGAACTATTCATTTTTCATAATCCAAAAAAGATCAGCTTTTCCTGAACAGTTTTCCAACTAAAATGATTTTAAAGCAGCTATCCCTTCAATCTCATTATATGTAGATATAGATATATGTATACACATATACATATATTTATATATACACTGTGCACATATGTATATACATATGTGCATGCATGCATATATTTGGCATCTTCAACATATTTTATTTTTAAGGTTTAACCCTCATTTAAACCACCTCCAAATATTTTATATCATTCCTACAAAAACCAAAAACTAGTTTCAAAAGCAATAACTGGTCTCTGAGTTGTTGTGGGGGAGGAGATCTCGAGATCTTAAACTCTGGCTATAAATTGAAGCTCTCTTAGCCTAAACTGCCTTCTCCAGTTCCAAACTGTTATCAGCTCCAGCAGCCTATGAAAACAGGTGGCAAATGTCCAGAATAAACCTTTAACCTACAGCCAACTGCTCTGAAATGCAGTTGCTCCTACCTCTCCAGTCCCCTAGTTTTCACCTTTTTTCCAACAGCTCCCTCAGCTTAAATGTCAGCATTGATTTTCATTTAAAGGTATCAAATGGCCCTTTTGATCCTAAGCAATGTAAAGGAGAGGGGAGAGGAAAGAATCTAACTATACAACAAACATAATGTATATGAGGAAGGACTTAAGTTCATGCATATGAGTACAAATGTACCCTCATCAGCAAATTTTAAAATATGCTGCCTTTTAAAAATCAAAATAACAAAACAGTGGGTTTATGTCATACACTAAATGACCTGCCAGGTCCAAATAAGCTAATCTTTCAAAAAGGACAATTTGTTTTTATTAACCTCTAAAAGCCTTTCTTTCAATCCACCCTCATTAGGTGAGTTTCAGCATTTAAGAACCAGGGGGCCATTAAGAAGCAACCATGTGATGACTTAGTATGGTTTTGCTTCAAAGAATATATGATTTTAATGGTCTCTTTTGAAGACCTCAGAATCACAGCTAGGAGGGACTAAAAATGTATGCTACACTTTCCAAGGGATTCATTTCTTTCTGATACTTAAAAAAACAGCCAAGCTGTAATAATTATTCAGTCTAAACAGCCCCAAGTAAATGAAACAGCCCTTAGACAGCTGTCAAGATTCAGTCTTCCGGAAGCTTTGATTTTAATGAAACTCATTAAGGAAAGAAATTAACAGAAAATATCATAATCTGTCTTGTTTCAGAAAGCTAAACAGAAACAAAGGACTTCTTAACCTGACAAGTAATTTGACCAGTCAAGCTCCTTTCTTGCATTTAGTCATCCCCACTGATGCTAACCTTCTCAGTTTTGTGGATGCCACTAGACAGCTTTGCATGTCAAAAGGAGTACATTAAATAAAAATCTTACCTCACAAGGTATTAGCACAGAGTTGTCTAGAAGAATACAGGTTCCTTGAGAGTAGGGATTGTTTTGGTCTTTGAATTTGTGTTAGCACGGTATTTGGCACATAGTTGAAACTTAACAAAAACTTGTTGGTTGTTGGTGGTTTGGTTGTCTATATGTTGTATGTTCCAAATGATTACTGTGCAAATTTTGAAGATCTGGGGTAATGAAAAGTGATGGATAAAGAAAGTTCCCAGAAAAGGGCTAGTCATCAGGATTTGTTGACCTTCTGGATGAAAGCATCCCTACCCCAAAATCTTACTTTTCTCATTCATCCTCGATCTAGCAACTACTATATGATTTCCTGTTCAGAAAATTGATAAAACTGTTAAGTACCATGTTAGCTTCTTGAGAGCAGGAACTGTTTTGGGGGGTTTTTTTAGCTACCAGCACATCTGGGACATAGCAGGTACTTAGTATTTGTTGACATGAAGTTGAATTGTAATACTTTTTTTTGTAACCGTTAGATAGGTTTGTGTTTTTTATTACAATAAAAGGAGTATCATAAAATATACACCCCTGTCTTTGCCCTCCATCATGTCATCCAAAGAGAGATAGAATGTTCCCAAGAAGAGAATGAATAATTCATCTGGTATTAGTTTGTGTGTACTTATCAGGATATTCTGTGCTCAATAAAAGTCTTTTAAAAATCACCCTCTTCCCAAATTGGATCCTAGTAACAGCTAGGTTCATTTCTTTTCAGTGGTCTGACCTAGCTTTGAGTTAGGAGCATCTAGCTATCTGATCATCTATATTTCCAAGAGAGTCACCATTTTTTTTTAGAAAGGACACTTCTAATTGTCAAATAGCTAAACAAACAGTATATGCATAGAATGTAATTTTTTGTGAAATGAGAATGAAGAATTCAGAGAAATGTAGGAAGACCTCTCTGAACTTATGCAGAGTAAAGTAAGCAGGACCAAGAGAAAAATACATTGAGTGATCACAATTTCCTTTCAAAGGAAAATAACATTAAGAATATCATAATTCATATAAATGCAATGACTTATCTTGACACCAGAGAACTGATGATGAAAATTACTTCCCTCCTCTTTGTAGAAAGGTGGTAGACTACAAGAAAAAACGAATCCTGTATTGTCAGGTATGGTTATTGTGCTGGTTTGTTTTGCTTAACTCTATTTTGTGCTTCTCTGTTACAAGTCAAGGTTCCATGGGAAATGGGCAGGATTATTACAAATGACAACAAAGTAAAAATATAGAAGTATAATGCATTGTTTTCTTTTTGCTTTTTAAGGAGGCTATCAGTTGAGGAATTGAAAAAGGAAGAAAAGAGAATATCAAAAGCAATATGCCCATATAGACCATATGACCAGCAGGTAGGGAAAAAGCCAATGTGTGTTTTCTGGAGCCTAGTGATGCCCTGTGACAGAAGTGGAGATTGTCAGCCAGATACCTCCTTTTGTCAACACACTGCTCCTTCAGAAAGGTGACGGTTACCATACAGGAAAGATTGGCCTAAAACATAAGAGGAGGAGTTGGCCACCTTTAGGTGTAAATGACAGCAGATGCTTTCATATGTTTCTAATAAGCCAGAGAGTTCTACCCCTCCCATTTTACAGACAAGAAAACTGAAACCCAGAAAGATTGACCAAGTCACTCAAGCTAATACCTGTCTGAGGCATAGAAAGAAAAATAAACTATTCCAAGCCAGTGGTTTTATACTTGATGGCCAAAGTTCCTATCTTCGATTGGATTGGTCACTTCATCAACATTTGCCATTAGGCATTAGTTGAAACCTGGATGCATTATACAAAGCCTCCTGTAGGTGCTACCCAAAGCTTCCTGCAATCTCACATTATCTCAACATGCTGTACCTGTGTATAATGACTTTGTAATGATACTATGACAGAATGATTAGGAATAATAAGGTTCTTTCTCGGACTATAACCAAGTAAAGCAGCCTAAGTAATCTACAAAGCACTTTTGCCATACCATGGATTCAATTATAGCATTATTTGAGCTATTTATGATCCCATCAAAATCAGAAAGAATATCGACCGTACACCCCTTGTTTATAGGGGAAATCCATCCATTCCTCCACTATATTCTGTGCATATTGAAGTTTTTATTCTGACTCAATGTTCCCCCTCTTTTTATTTATTAAATACTAGTTTCTAGTGTTGCGGTTGGCTAAAATAACTTCCACCTTAATTTAGTTCATCTCTAGCCCTGCTTAGTTTGTTTGTGCTACATTGTTTGCATGCTGAAATGAGAATAATAGTAATAATCAACCAGATTATCCTTCATTTTGTGCAGTCACTATATCTCTTTGTTGCACAGAGCCTGTGCCAGCTTTAAAAGAATTCAGCCAGTTTCTACATAGCTCAACTTCTAAATCTTCACCATGCATAAGTGAAGAAGGTGAGTGGCAAAGCAGTATTCTCTGGATCTTAAAGCAAGAGAACTTGAGGCATGGTAAAGTTCAGTTAGTGGTAAAGCTGGCAATGAATGGCTCATCCAAGCCCCAG
The DNA here is from genome assembly GCF_019393635.1 of Dromiciops gliroides. Lineage (NCBI taxonomy): Eukaryota > Metazoa > Chordata > Mammalia > Microbiotheria > Microbiotheriidae > Dromiciops > Dromiciops gliroides. Next base: position 337,513,033 of record NC_057864.1, on the reverse strand, counting down.
GTTAAAACTATGAGATCACATACCCGCTCTTCCTAACTTTCGAATTAGCATGCCTTAATAAAAGCTCTTTCATCCATCCATTCAGTACATGATCACCTTTCTAGTCTCCTTAGTTAAAATAGCCAACCAAGTCTTTCCAAATAACAGATTTTCAATTTTTCATATCACTAGAATTGTTCTTTTGGAGAAGCATTCCTTTAAACATTTTCATAAGCAACAACAACAAAAAAGCCTATAAATGAGTGGATGTTTTGTCAAACCCTCTAAAAATTCTGTATAATTTTAGGCTTGTTTCTTTCCTATTACATAATAGGATTTTATGAGACTAAATATGACATAAACTAAGATCCAACACATCTTATTTAATCTTGTCTGAAATTCATTTCTTGGACAATTTAGGTGCCTCAGGAATATTTCAGAACTAAGGCTTGCCAAAAGGCAAACTAAAAGATTTCAATACTTTTAAGACATTATTTCATTGGTATATGCAGTAGTATCAGGATTAGCATAAGAGAAACCATAGTGTTATTGTTCAGCTGTTTCACTTGTATCTGAATTCATGACCCCATCTGGGGTTTTCTTGGCAAAGATACTGGGGTGGTTTGCCATTTCCTTCTCCAGCTCATTTGACAGATGAAGATACTGAGGCAAACAGGGTTAAGTGACTTGGCCAGGGTCACACAGGTAGTGCCTGAGGACAGATTTGAACTCAAAAAGATGAATCTTCCTGACTTCAGGTCTTGCACTCTATTCATTGAGCCCTCCATTAGTTTGATCACTATAGCTAGTGATCGAAAACCACGACAACATACTCTCTCCTAAATATTGATCAGAATCCGGATTTGAACTCAGGTACTCTCATGCTTCCCTAAGAAAAATATTATAAACTTAATTCTATATTTCAATTGATGATATAAGGATTAGATACTTCCTATTTAATATTTATTTTTAAACTTTCATCATCAGATTCTAGGTTGGTGATGATGAAAGTTTAAAAATAAATATTAAATAGGAAGTATCTTAGGGAAGCATGAGAGTGGATAGAAAACAAGTCTGGAAATCAGGAAGACCTATTTTTAAGTTCCACCCTGACCCATACTAGCTGCGTGACCCTGGGGAAGTTATTTAACTTCTCAGTACCCCCAGTCAACTCTGGTTATAAATTATAGGGTAGGAGGGGCAGCTAGGTGGCGCAGTGGATAAAGCACCGGCCCTGGATTCAGGAGGACCTGAGTTCAAATCTGGCCTCAGACACTTGACACTTACTAGCTGTGTGACCCTGGGCAAGTCACTTAACCCCCATTGCCCCGAAAAAAAAAAAAAGGAAAAAAAATAAATTATAGGGTAGATACCAATCTGTTTGGGTAGAGGGAGCTTTCTCACTGGGAGTTCCCTATACCAATAATATCACAGGTCCAGTCTACCTTAAAGGAAAGCTACGTGGCACAGTGGATAGAATGCCAGATTGGAGTAAAGAAGATCTGAATTCAAATGCAGCCCCAGATACTTACAAGCTGTGTAACCCTGGGCAAGTTACTTAACCCTATTTGCCTCAATTTCCTCATCTGTCAAAAGAGCTGGAGAAAGAAATGGCAAACTACTCTAGTATCTTTGCCAAGAAAATCCCAAATAGGGTCACGAAAAGTCAGACATGACTGGAATGACTGAACAGCAACCATTCCATTCCATTCTTTTTCCCCCCTTTTGGGAACACACTTTATAGCATGTCAGTACCATTTAACTCGCAGAATTAATACCTTAGCTCTTAAATTTTATAGTTCTTTTTTTAAATTATAGCATATAATGTACGAAGTAAATACATCATAGTTATCATAGTATATTTAGCAAACAAACTATAATAGAACATATAGCAAATAAACTATGGCCAAGAAAAGTTTTATAATTTTATATTTCTATTCCTATACCCTTACTATGTCAATATATATCACATGGAAAAGGATACAAAAGAAAATATACAAAGTGAATTCTTAGCTATAGTCTTTAATGGAGTAGGAAAGAATCAATAAAGTCTAACAATGCAAAACAATTGATAATAAAATAACAAGAAATGCAGTCCCATCGAATCGTACAAACAGGCACAGTTTCATAATTAATCCTGTCCTCTCCTACTTTGGGGTTATTTTCGATGGCTCCAAACTTAACCAAGTAAAAAGGACAGATAGCCTTGAGCTGCTCCGATTATTCTAGTCACAAATAATCAGGGATTGTTGGTTTACATATAATGTCATTGGGTTTTCTTGGGCAAAAAAAGTAAAGGTTTTGTTTCACCTGAAGTACTTGGCATTTTGTATTTATCTGCCTGATGATTCTGTGATCATTAAAATTTTAAAAAGAGTACTTGACTGATTTTTTACAAATTCAGTACATGACTAAAAGGTATCAACATAGCTCTTCAAATTTAAAATTTGTGGCTCATTCATCACCTCTAAAGAAAATGTCAGTAAATACAAGGCACGTGCCCTGTAATTTCAAATAGCTCCCAATGAATTTTTTAGAGATTCCAGTAATACATGATGGTTCGGGATGAGGTCTATGTGGTTCTGTGTTGCAAAACTAGCTATTTTTAAAGATTCTGTTTAAAAATCACCTTCACCTGAAATGCTCATTAATCATTTATCTGAGACAGCACCTCATACTTTAATTTCTTCTGTTGTCTTTTATTGCTAATTTTAAATTTCAGTGAAAAAAACCCTGAAAAATGTTAAACCAATATTCCATACCTCTATTATATTCTTTTTCACATAATTAATTATACATCTCCTTTAGTCACTAAAAATTCATGTTGCTGCCCATAATCAGTTGGGCTTTAAACAGATCACAGGTAAATTTTTATAGCGCAGATAGAGGTCAGAAAGCACAGATTCTCACAGAATTGTGTAGCCACTTTGCCTGATTCATTCTCTGACCCGGTCTCAAGGGTATAGGTTTGAATAGATTGTCTGGTGTTCTTTTCTGTAGCGTACAATATATTAGAGTCCACAACTTTGTTCTATTAACTCATTGTTAACTGTGAACTTTTGTTCTTCCTTCACTCTACTGGATAGGGGCATTGCCAGGTGTGCACATCTGTTCCAACAGCTGACCAGATTTGGTTCCATCCTAAATGAGGCTGTTGTAACATTTTCGAAATTAGGTTTAAACTAACCCTACTCCTTGAATAGCTACAAGATTTAAAACAGTTGATTACTTACATATAAACCTTTATTCATGCATAACAGTATTTCTCCTGTCTGGGCTTCCATGGCTTATCAACAGTGTTGCTGCCATTTGCTTTGTTAGGCACAAATTAATGCACCAGAACCATATAATTTATCCATGCCATTTTGTGAAGCCTGTTCTCATAGAAATAGCCTGAGAAAACCCCAACATTCCCTTGTCCTCCCTCCAAGAAATCATGTTCTGCAGCTCACATTTGGTGCAATGGGTCAGCTTGCTCTCCTGCCAACATCTGAGGTGATGGAAATCACACTCTTCTCTGTTTCATGGTGTGGCAGGTAAGCTGATTTGTGTGTACACGGAAGAATTATGACATCGGTATAATGGAAAACTTCTGACTGCATGGAAATTTTTGGAAAGGCCATTAATAGGCCATTCAGTGAATCAAGGACAAAGAGTTGATTTACTGATTTAACTTGCGATTATACATTTCTTTCTTTTAAAAAAAATGACAGACAGCTTCGCTACATCATTACGCTGACACAATTGACTCCGATAACATATTATAATGCAGGCAGCTTCGAACGTTCAAACATGCCCGCTTGCAACACTTCTCTTTCTCCGAAAAGGAAAGATATAGAAGAGGTCTTTCCACCTTGCCTCGGAATCCTCTGGTCTGGTGTTAATACATATAACAAAGCACCTTTTGGCAAGAATTGTTAAATCTGTCATTAAAAGACCTCCGAAAGTCTTTCACTCTGCAATTGAAAGTGTTTCCCAATCCTCTTACCCTCAACATAACAAATCCTACTGTTTCTTAAATCCACTGTTTTGTAAATTTGATATTCCATGGCTTATGGGGTGTTTGGGTAGGGGGAGGGGAAATATATTGTCCTTTCTGAAACAACTGAAAAGAGGCTCTGGTGAAAGGGAAAAGAAAATCAAGAGCACCTCTTTCATCACGGTATGGGCATAATTCTAGAACTAGAAGACTCAACAATATTGCTAACCAATTACAGTTCTGTCTGGGTCATGTGCTATCTGTAGCAGAAAGAAGCAAGATGGCAGATGCCCTGGGTTATTTTAATTAATTTAATCATGTGACTAATTGGTCTCTGCTGGGTTTCTGTGGTAACTGCTTCCTAAGTGCTGATGGGCAATTGTGTTAAATGTAGCTTGGAAACCGCACGTAGGGTGCACTGCCTTCTAGAGAGCAAAGGGAATTGTACAGCTGTGCTTGGAAGGTGCCCCTGCTGGGGCTTTGATTATCTCACTGCAGAATGTTTACAGCTGTACTGTCCTCTCTGCCTCTCTTGAAATAGACTTTTCCATCTGATTTTCTGAAAAGATGTGCTGCCTACCTACAGACTCTGGGCATGTATCCCCAGTGGACATAGGAAAATGCATACATGTATACAGAGCAGTCAGGTTCTATAAGCATTTTGGTGGCAGACTTAGAAAGGCAACCGAAATAAAGGAATATCCGTAGGAAAGTGAGGAGTGGAATTAAGGGTACTCTTCTGTGAATAATATGAAACCCCAGAAGCTATCATGTGTTATTCATTGCTGTCCAAATGATACTAATAAGTCATTCCTTTAAATGCCTTCTGGGGTTTATGATTTTTCCCCCCATTCTCTTGCAGTCTCATTTCTCCCTGTCACTGAGTGGGTGCGTGGGAGAATGAGTGGGTGGTTGGCCAGTTTTAGAGCACAGTCTACTGCAAACAGATGGAAGGCAAATGACTTCCAAATTCTCTCATGAAGTGGGATATGTTTGTGTTTGTGCAATGCATTCTAGCACCTGTGCAGAGAAAAATAAAATGTAATCACAGATTTCCCTACACAAGGGGTTTATAAAAAAAAGCAAAACCATTAGCTGCAGATCAGAGATGCTGCTGCTATACATTAGCAAGCTTTTCTGCTTTAATACTTGTCAGTTAATGTCTTTCAGAACAAATGTCTCCCTGCCACCCCTGGTAAAAGCCAACAGATACCTAGATCCTTAGAGGAGCAACAAGAGAAACTGCTTTCTCGGACTATTTCCATGTCTTTTGTAAGGGTGTCCGGAACAATACTTCTTCCACAGAATGGTAGGGAGTCAATGAACTGAAAATGTTGCATTGTTTTTCCTTGACAAATGCAAAAATGGTCCATGGAAATGACTCCTTTGTGCCAAGCAATGTCCCTGAGCTTTGAATTTTATACGGTAAAGAAGTGGTTCACAACCTGCATGGTTCCAGCTTTAAAAAAATTTTTTTCAGGCTTGCATTTCAGTATGAAGAGGTGCCTTGGTGAATCGAGCTAAATTGGTTTCATCTAAAAATTCACATTAGAAATGAACATTTAATAGTCTGACCGGTTGCGTTCATTTAAGAGCAGACAGGGGATTCTCCTAAATCTCACAATGGTATCTGACAGCAAGTCCAGGCAGCCACATGTTATTTAATATAATATCTCACTATAAAATAAAGACTGAGACCTTGCCCACATCCATTATGCGCCTGTAATGTGAATGGAAGAATTTGAGTCCATGATACTGCGAGTTTTGTGAGTCTAATGACACCCATTTCCAGAGGTGTCTGTCTGCTCCAGGTGTTTTAGCACACAGCTTTGAAACTGTCATTGAATCTACGAGCCCCAGACGCCAGGAGGAGGGTACTGTCTCCTACAGGGAGGTAGAATTGCTCCCTCACCGATTTTGCAAAGTTCATTCTTGAACAAAGTTATTTTAAAAGCCTGCATGGGAGTACAAAAACTAGCTGTTGATAGAGCCATGTCTAGAGTTAGGAAAGGCAAAGAACTGCCCAAGGAACAAGACCCCACAAAGGATAACAAGGGATGCCTTTTAATATTACTTTTTAGAAATGAACTTTTTTAATTCCAGAAAATTTTGTTCTCTATCCATTAATCAGTCAATCAACAAGCATTTATTAAGTACCTAAGACGTTCCAGGCACTTGTGCTAGGTGCTAGGGACACAAGTACAATGAATGAAACAATTATTACTTGCAACAGGTACATATATAAATATAAACAGCCAAAATATGAAATAAGTAAATACAGAATAGTTAAATGCAAGGGAGCATGAGAGATATTTGTCACTGAAGTATTTGTTTTGTTCTGTGATAAGTCCAGTCACATGTATTACAATAAAGGCTCCCAATACATTGGGAGGGGGAGCACTTTCTGACATTACTGTTCTTTTCCCCCGTGGCTTCCTTCCCCCAAGAAACAGCTGTGTGTGTGTATGAATATACATATGTATACATACACACACACACACACACACACACACACACACACACACACACATACACTCCTAATTGGTCTCCCTGCCTCCATCTTTCAATCTACCGTCACACAGGTGTCAAAATCTTATTCCTGTATCAGAGTTCTGATCATTTCACTCTCCAGCTCAGTCAAGAAGCTTCCCAGGGCAGCTAGGTGGTGCAGTGGATAGAGCAGCGGCCCTGGAGTCAGGAGTACCTGAGTTCAAATCCGACCTCAGACACTTGACACTTACTAGCTGTGTGACCCTGGGCAAGTCACTTAACCCCCATTGCCCCGCAAAAACAAAACAAAAAAAAGAAGCTTCCCAGACTTCCCACTGCCTATAGGATAAAATTCCAACTCCTCTTTCTTATATAAAACCATTCAATATCTGGCCCTAACATATCTTTCCAGATAATTCACATGTATTCCCTTCAAGTGCTCTACACTCCAGCCAAACTAACCTACCTGCTGTCCCTCCCTCATATGAGATATTCCATCCTCCATCTCCATTCTCTCATTGCTAGGCTCTTGGGACCCTCGCTTCCATTCAAGGCTCAGTTCATATGCTGCCTCTGACATGAGACCATCTCTCCAGTTGTGAGATGTTAAAGGGACTCCCCCCAATATACAATAAATTAATTTGAATGAGTTTACTTTATTTGTTATTTGGTTTTTACTTATACATGTACATTTTGTTAAGCCCTGGTAGAATATAAGCTTCCCATTGGGGAAAGAAACAAGCCTTTATTAAGTGCCAATTATGTGCTAAGTGCTTTAAAAATATTATTTCTGTGATCTTCACAATAACCCTAGGAGGTAGATACTATTATCCCCATCTTAAAGTTGAGGAAAACGAGGCAGATGGCAGGCAGCTAAATAACTTGCCGAGGGTCACAGAGCTAGTGAGAGTTTAAGGCTGTATTTGAATTCAAACCTTCCTGACTCTGGAACCAGAGGTCTATTCACTGTGCCACCTAGCTGCTCCTAAGACCTTGGCATATAGTAGGAGCTTGACAAATGAATGCTGGATTTAATTGCAATTGTGGCAAAGTAGAAGCCATGAAACCTGAATCCTAGGCTGTGAATGCTCGTATGTATTATCTATATGGACTTGATCAAATCATTTAATCTCTCGGGACCTCAATTTCTTCATTTGTCATATAAGTGAGTTAGACTCATAACCTTGACAAATCTCAACCTTTTTTAAACCCTTAGTATCATGAAGCATTGGTAAGTATTGTTAACCCTTAATACTAGTAACACTTCCTTAGTATTCCACTCTACGGAGGCACACCTGCCTTTGGCTATCGAATAAGGATTCTGAGCCCTGACCTCTACCCCAAGCCAACTTAGAGGCATCCACATTTTAGGAGCTATTGAGCTTCCCCTGGGATGAGAGGCTACTGCTTTCACCACTTGTCACTGAGAGCCCTAGGTGATGGTGATTATTCTGGGCGCAGTGCCTAATGAGAGTAATTTGGGAGACAATCAGCGGGTTTTGCCAGCCCTCGGACAAGGAGGGCATAGGCCGAGGGATGACCAATCCTTTTGTGGAGACAAAGTAAGGAAGGCCACCAGCGTTGGAGAGGCAATCTACTGACCCAGAAAGAGTAATGCATTTAGAGTGAGAAGTCCTTAGTTCAAATTGCCCCACTGCCACTTCCTAGCTGAATCTGTATTTTTGCAAGTCGCTTAACCACACTTTGTAATTGTCTAACTAGATAAATGTATGATGTAGTTATTATTCAACCGCCCTGTCCTCAAATGGGGTCAGTGCCACCGGTTCTCCTATGGCCCACAACAAAAGAGTAGAAGATAGGAAATGGGGACAGCTAGGTGGCGCAGTGGATAGAGCACTGGTCCTAGATTCAGGAGGACCTGAGTTCAAATCCAGCCTCAGACACTTAACACTTACTAGCTGTGTGACTCTGGGCAAATCACTTAACCCCAACTGCCTCACCAAAAAAAAAAAAAAAAAAAGATTGGAAATGTGTGGTGAAGATACACACTTTTCCTCCTTCTAAGTGAGTCTCAGTACAACACAGACATTTGAGCTATAAACAGATTTAAGTCTCAGAAGGACCTCAATTTGGCCCCCAGCAGCTAGAACCCTTCAAGAGTTCTAACCATACGCCAGATCAAGAGTATAACTCTGAGGCTTCCCCCACTGAAATCTAGGATTACTGAAGGGAAGCTGTGCTATCCTGGATAACTGAGAAACATGCTGGCCAGGAATAGACAGCAGAAAACTCAGTTATCACATAGAACAATGAGGACAGCACAGTCTACCATACCTTATGCCACCTAGGGTAGAGGTCAGAACTCAGAATCCTTGCTCGGGCTAAATTGGGCTACAATAAGAAAAGGCGAGCATCCCTCTGTGGAGTGAAATACTATGGGAAACCTGTACCCAAGATCTAAAAATGATTGTTGTGATTATCTAGCCTAACTCACTTATTTGACAAATGAAGAAATTAAAGCCCAAAGAAACTAAATGACGATGTCCAAGTTCAGACTCAAAAAGAACCAAATGCTTGTAGTATACGTTGGTTATTCAATTTTTTTCAATTGTGTCAGACTCTTCATAACCCCATTTGAGGTTTTCCTGGCAAAGATACTGGAGTGGTTTGTCATTTCCTTCTCCAGCCCATTTTTTACAGATGAGGAAACTGAGGCAAATAGGATTGAGTGACTTGCCCAGGATCACATATCTACTAAGTATCTGAGGCCAGATTTGAACTGAGGAACTCACACTGGCTTAGAAAACCACAAGTTAACATGATTTATGTGTCACAGTATTTTTTTTATTCTGTTAAATAGTTCCCAGTTACATTTTAATCTGGTGCTGGTGGCACTTTAAAGGTTGTGGGCAGTGCTGGTGGCTGTATCCTGCCCTGAGTTTGACAGCTCTTCCCTCCACCCAATTTCTTCAAAGAGTTGCCAAAAATATCAAGGATCCAGAAGAGTAAAGTATGGGAAGAGAACATTTAGAACAAGCATATAATTGTCATCACATTAAGCAACAACAAAAAGATAAAAAGATTGAGGGTGAACAGCACATACTCTTAGTCCTATTCAATTAGGTAAAGGGTAGGGGCAGTCTGGCTCCAATCTACCTTTTCAGCCTCTTAAACATATAGTAAAACATACAGGCATATTGTTTCTCTTCGCAGGACACTCCGTCTTTCACTTCCAGACCTCTGCCTGTGCTGAGGAATTCCATGCCTCAAATGCACACCCTTCTTATTCATTCTCTGCCTCATAGAAATCTTCAATTTCTTTCAAAGGAAGCTGGAGTTTCTCCTGATTCTCCCAGCCCCCCTCCCCACCCCAATGACCTAGTGTCTCTTTCCTAGATTACCTTGTGTTTATTTTGCATCTACTTAAAATCATATTGTTATACATATTACCTCCCCATATATAATACGGACAGGATGCTCTCTCCAGACAGAGAATATTTTGTATCATTAGAACTTAGTGCACAGGGTAGCTAGGTGGTGAAATGTATAGAGTACCAAGCCTGGATTCAGGAGGACTTGAGTTCTAAATACAGCCTCAGATACATACTAGTTATGTGACCCTAGGCAAGTCACTTAATTCTGTTTGCCTCAGTTGCCTCATCTGCAAAATGAGCTGAAGAAGGAAATGGCAAGCCACTCCATTACCTTTGCCAAGAAAACTCCAAGTGGGGTCACAAAGAGTCAGACAAGACTGAAATAACTGAACAACAAAGTACAGTGCCTGGCATGTAAAAAGGAAGGCAGCTATATGGCATAGTGTCTAGCTTCTTGAACTGTGGGTCACGGCCCCATATGGGTGGCGTAGCTGAATGTGGGAGTTGCAAAAAATTTGGTACAATAAAAGGTTATTTGCACCTATTTTATATGCCTATATACCAGGGTTCACTTAAAAATTCCTCAGGAGAAAAGGGGTCTCGAGTGGAAAAAGTTTAAGACGCCCTGGCATAATGGATAGAGTGCCAGTACTGGAACTAGAAAGACCTGAGTTCAAATCTGCCCTTAGAAACTTATTAACAGGGGCAGCTAGATGGCACAGTGGATGGAGCACCAGCCCTGGAGTCAGGAGGACCTGAGTTCAAATCCAGCCTCAGATACTTAATACTTACTAGCTGTGTGACCCTGGGCAAGTCACAACCCCAATTGCCTCACCAAAAAAAAAAAGAAGAAGAAGAAGAAGAAAAAAAAAAGAAACTTATTAACTGCATGACCCTGGACAAGTCACATAACCTCTGTCTGCCTCAATTTCAGTCAATACTTAAAGAAATTAATTCAGGGTATTCACTGGAAAGTCAAATACTGAAGCAGAAGCTGAAATACTTTGGACACAATAAGACAGAGTTCATTGGAAAAAGTTGTTGGTGTTAGGAAAGACTGAAGGAAAAAGGAGAAGGGGATAGCAGAGGATGAGATTGATAAATAGTGTCATGGAAGCAATGAGTGTAAACTAGGACTGACTTCAGGTGATAATGGAAGATAGAAGGGGCTGGTGTGTTTTGGTCCATGGGGTCACAAAGAGTTGGACACAATAAAAACAACAAAAATAACACAATGGGGAGAATAATAATCACACCCACCTCCTAAGGTTGTCATCAAATAATCAAAAAGATCGAATGAGGTAAACTGTAAAGTTCCTAGCCAATGGTAAGAGCTATGTAAATGCCAGCTATTAATTGCTATTATTGATCCAGAGCTGTAGAGGTAAATGGACCCTTTTTTCCCTGTGTATATTTTGGCTTGATCTTTGGATTCAGGGCTCCAGAAGTCTTGGGACTTTTCTTGAATACTTTGTCTCCAGAAAGCCACAAAAAGCATGGTGGAGGCCAGAGAAGAAAGCAAAGAACTTATCTAGACTCACGTGTAAGATGCCAAGTGGACAACTATCTCACAGAATCACAGGATTAAAGTCAGAAGAGAGAAACCTTCTAGTCCAACTCCCCGATTCTGCAGATGTAGTTCAAGCCCACAAAGGTAAAGAAGCAGTAGAGCTGTTCTCTGCTGCCAAATCTAGAACTCTTTCCTATGCACATCACTATTGTTTTGCCCAATACACAAGATAATGAAGAAAGGTTAGAGGTAATCCCTGTGAAGGTCCACTCTTTTTACTACCTATGTATTTGAGTGAAAGTAGGGAACTCAAGGAAGGGTATTAAGGGATGGGAGGGGATACTATATTATTGCCTTCTTTACACTTCAATTTAATTAAATTATTAGCAATTTTGTCACCAAGCTTATTGACAAAAGTAAAGCCCATCAGTGTGGATTTGGAGAGGACTCTAACCCACAAAATAACCACAGATGCATACTAGCTATATGACCCTGGGCAAGTCACTTAACCCCATTTGCCTCAGTTTCCTCATTTGCAAAGTGAGCTGGAGAAGTTGACTACAAGGTCCAAAGCAAGGGAGATCTGTGAACCAGAATAGTAAAGGAGGGAGAGGAAATAATCTGTCAGGGAGTAAAGATTATACATTTCATAACAAGAGTGCCTTGTGCTATATTCCTCAGGAGCTTCTCCATAGGCGACTGGAGAAAGAGGAGTGAGAAATCCTTGCACAAGACATTCCATCTCCTGACCGTGACTTTTTACTGGCTGTCTGCCATGTCTGGAATTCTCTCCCTCCTAGATTCCCTGGCTTCATTCAAGTTATAGCCAAAAGTTCACCTTCTACAAAAAGCCTTTTCAAATTCCCTTTAATACCTAGTGCCTTCTCTCTGTTGCTTATCCCCAATTTATCCTGAATAAATTTTACTCGTACATATTTGTTTGCATGTTGTCACCGCATTAGTTAGTTAGTTTGCAGGGCAATGAGGGTTAAGTGACTTGCCCAGGGTCACACAGCTAGTGAGTGTCAAGTGTCTGAGGCCGGATTTAAACTCAGGTCCTCCTGAATTCAGGGCTGGTGCTTTATCTACTGCATCACCTAGCTGCCTCTGCCCTCTGGTTCTAAGAGATTTTTTTGAAATTTTTGTTGTGTTTGTTTGTTTGTTTGTTTTGCCTTTCTTTGTATCCCTAGCACTTGGCACAGTACCTTGGTATACACAGTTGGTGCTTAATAAATGCTTGCTCACTGCTGACTAACAAAAATCCCAACAGACAATGTAACGGGCCATGATGGAGCAGCCATCATCCCCTGTGGAATCACAAGCAGAGTGAGAAATCCTTGCACAAGATTCAATAGAGGGGCAGCTAGGTGGTGCAGTGGATGGAGAGCTGGCCCTGGAGTCAGGAGTACCTGAGTTCAAATATGGCCTCAGACACTTAACACTTACTAGCTGTGTCACCTCGGGCAAGTCACTTAACCCCAATTGCCTCACTAAAAAAAAAAAAAAAAAAAAAAAAGATTCAATGGAGCACTATGGGATTTTAGGCAACTCTGATTGGCCTGTTGCTGATTTATATAATATTTGCTGATTTTTCTTTTAAGTAAACTTTCTTCTTATACATTGAGGCTAGAATCCTTTCAAGTCAAGGATTTGGTAGCAGCCTCCCAGTCTGTCCAGCAAAGAGCTTCCCCAGGTTGTAGCTATTTTATGAGTTTGAATCTTCTCCAACCCCCCACCTATGTACAGGATGGGCCAAAAGTCACGATGTTTTAATAACTTTTTGAAAATTATTTTTTCTTTATTTTTTGTCACTTACAAGATTTGATTTTTCATGCATAATATAAATTCATTTCCTATATATACTGTATATGATGATATGGTATTGTGAATTAAAAACAAAAAGTAAAGGAGTTATTAAATATGGAAACCCATTCATGACTTTTGGCCCACCCTATATTTTGCTTTTGCTCATCTGATGACAGGCTCAGTTCATAAAAAAGAAATCAAATAGCGATGTAACTAAAGCAATAAGACAATACTACCTCCCACCAGCATCCTGGAGCCCATCATTCTCCCTCGAATACATAAACCTTTAGTGAGAAGAGTAGCTCTTCATTGAGATTATCTCTGAGTCCTTTATATTATTTTGTGAATTGGGAAGAATAGCAGCAGGAGGAGTTCTAGATTTGGCATGGGGAGAGGACATGGGGTTCAAATCCCAGCTCTGCTACGAACTACCTGTGTGTCCCTTCACAACTTGCTGAAACCTGTCCCAGGTTTAGGGGGTTTTGTGGGGTGAGGGTAGGGAGAGAGTCTCAAGACAAAAGAAGTACAGTTATCCCTTCTGCATCACAGGGGCTAGGGGTGCGTCACCCCTACAATCTGGAAAATTGCCATAAAATTTTTTGGCCCTCCCTTCATACCAGAGAATTCTGATTCTTTTTCTTTTTCTTTCATGAGGTGTTTACAGTACTTTCTTGTAAAATTTGGGTTAAGTATTTAGTCATAAGCTCTGTGGCATCTGCTGACCTTCACGTGTCATCTTCAGCTTCCACAAAACACCCCAGATATTCCCATTTAATTTCTTATGCCGACCCCTGATATATCAAAACCATGATGGGGAAAGTTGTGGTGTGGAAGGGATGACTATACTATAGAGCTCAACAAGTAAAACCCCAGCTTTAGGGACTGCGCACATCTTTAATCCAAGGGTTTTAGTTTTCTTCTCTAGACAATAAGGGTTAACTCTGAGACTGCCTACTTGGATCTCCAATGCAGTCTACATGAGGAAGAGAGGAAGAGGTAGAGTGAATTCTGTGAGGCAGTCATAAAAGCAGACCTATCAGGAGAAAGAGCAGAAGCCAGTTCTGCTGTTATATTCCCACCTTCAGGGGGATTCCCACCTTGGTTTCCCAGGAAATCTGGCTTCCCAAGGAAGCACTTGTAAATTAGTGGGGATGAAAAGTAGTCGAGATTTTCATGGGGCTTGGGAAAACAGCAAAATCAATCCTGAGGGATAACCCTGGCCCTCCCTTGACCACCCCCACGCAGAACTGGCAAAGCAGAGACTGAAGCAGCATACAGGAAAATCCAGAGTTGCTGAACTGGCTCTGCCACTTGCTAGCTATGTGATCTGGGGCAAGTCCCCTTCCTCTCTAGACCTCAGTTTCTCTACTTATAAAGTGAAAGTTCCAAACTGGAAAATCTCTAAGGTCCCTTCCACCTTTCACTATATGGACTGTTTTAAGAGTCACACAAATAAGCTATAATTTTTTAAAATCACACAAGATGATGTATTCAAGAGGTTTTCAAACCTTAAAGTGCTATATACATGTGAGTTACTAGTATTTGCCACCACTGCTTTTCAATGGAATTTCCCCCTAAAGTTTTTTCTTGGGTTTTTTGTTTTTTGTTTTTTTTTTTTTTTTTGGTGAGGCAATTGGGGATAAGTGAGTCACACAGCTAGAAAGTGTCAAGTGTGTGAGGCCGGATTTGAACTCAGGTCCTCCTGAATCCAGGGCCAGTGATCTATCCACTGTGCCACCTAGCTGCACCCCGCTAAAGTTTTGACAGAAATACACGGAGATAGAAGCTAGGCTTGTGATTTTAATGTATAGGTATCCCCTGGGAAGGAAACTCCTACCCACAAAATTAACAGATTCTCTGGAAGTTTCAAGTCTTAAAAGGCTACCTAGACTGCAGTAATGTCCAACTTAAACAGAAATGGATCCTTTGGGGCCACATATTGACTTAGAAAATGGCAAATGAACATTATCTGAGTTATACTGTATTTTTATTTATTTTGCTAAACATTCCCCAATTCCATTTAAGTCTGGTCCATGTCATACTCAGAGTTTTGCTGACTCCTCTGACCTGGAGCACTGAGAAATTAAGAGACTGCCCTGTAGGTATTAGAGGCAGTACTTGAACCCAAATATACCTGGCTTCTAAGATAGCTTTTTATCCACTACATCCTGGGCTTTTGTTGTTATTTAGATATTTCAGCTGTGTCCCATTCTTCCTCAGCCCATTTGAGGTTTTCTTGGAAGAGATCCTGGAGTGGTTTTCCATTTCCTTCTCCAACTCATTTTACAGATGAGGAAACTGAGGCAAACAGGTTAAGTGACTTGCTCATGGTCACACAGCTAGTAAGTGTCGGAAGCACCCTAGCCTCAGCACCCTATTCACCTAGCTACCCCAATATCAGTAAAATATATAAACTTACTACATTTACCTCCCTCCTCACACATGAAGGAAACGAATACAAATACAACTTTTACCAGACTACTGACTAAATATTTAAGGATGAAACATTTGAGATATCGGAGGAATTTGAAAGCCTGCTTGTTTCCAAGACTTCCATATCACTAAGAAAAACCAAATATATTTGAAACTTTCTAGGTGGTGCAGTGGATAGAGTGCAGGGCTTGGAGTCAGGAAGACTCATCTTCCTGAATTCAAATCTGGCCTCACATATTTACTAGGTGTGTGACACTGGACAAGTCACTTCACTCTATTTGCCTCAGTTTCCTCATCTATAAAATGAGCTGGAGAAGGAAATGGCAAACAACTCCAGTACCTTTGCCAAGAAAAGCCCAAATAGGGTCATGATGAGTTGGATACAACTGAGTAACAACAACAAAGTACAAATAGGTTGCACTGAATGGGTAACTGGATGAAAGAGATTGAAGTGAACTCCACCAGATGAGAGGGAGGGAACAGGAGGAAACAGTTGAACTCAAACACTCCCTCTATACTATTGTATCATATTTTACTTTAATTCAATACATTTGGAAATAAAGTCCTAAAATCCTATCCCATCAGGAGCCTGAGGCTTTGTTCCAACTTTCTGAAATGACAATAAATCCCATCGTTTTCTCCTCGCTCTGTCCATGCTATGATGGGTCTCTCCTCTTTTACAATGCATTCCCTGAGTTCTGTCTCTTTTCATTATTCCTTAAACACAGTTTTTAGGGAACATTATCTTTTGCTGTCTATTCCACACATCTGAAGAAAGAAATGGGGTGAGGGAGGGAGATAGTGGCATCAGTGATGCAAAGATGTCTCTGGAGCCATTCAGGCTATAAAATATGTAATTCTTGATTTCGTTAAGTCCCATTGTGGCAGTCTGTTGTTCCATTGGCTTCAAGTCAATGGAATCCAGCAGGTTATTTCCAATGATAATGCATTCCATTCATAAATTCCTCAATTCCTGTGTGATCTTTGCCATTAAAGAGAAAACCATTGGGGGCAGCTAGGTGGTGCAGTGGATAGAGCACTGGCCCTGGATTCAGGAGGACCTGAGTTCAAATCCAGCCTCAGACACTTGACACTTACTAGCTGTGTGACCCTGGGCAAGTCACTTAACTCCAATTGCCTCACCAAAAATAATTAATTAATTAAAAATAAGAAAATAAAGAGAAGACCATTAAAGAGAAACTAAATCACACTATTAGCAACTGGTATATTTTGTAGCTTCTCTGTTAGCTAGATTAAAAACTACTTGAGGGCATAAATGGTAACTTTTTTCCCATCTGAGTATCTCCAGTGCCTAGCACAGAATCATGCCCATGGTAGGTGTTTAATAAATATTTGAATAATTAATGGGTTTCCAGCCACTTGAAAGTAGACTAAGTTGCCTACTTTCCTGAAGTATGTCTGACCAGTATCTGGTGTTAGAAAAGAGAATAATATTATTTTTCCAACATGGGAAGTCATTAATTTCAAAGCTAAAGAGTGAGATCAGATTATCTTACTAGTAGAATAGCAACCAATCATAGTTCTTATTCACCAGTCAAATCAATTTGACAAACATTTGTTCGATGGCTATTATATGAAAGGTACTAGTGACATAATGAAGAACTACAAAGTCCTTGGCCTCTAAGAGCTTAAAATCTAATAAAGGTATGTGTCAGGCACTGCCCTAAGCACTTTAAAGACATCTCACTTGATCTCACAATGACCCTGGGAGGGAGGTCCTGTTATTCTCCTCGTTTTATAGGTGAGGAACCTGAGGCAAACAGAGGTTAGGTGATGTCCAGGGTCACACAGCTAGTAACTGAAGCTAAATTTAAAGTCAGGTTGTCCTGACTCCTGGTCCAGCCTTCTAGCCACTGTTCTATCCAGCTGCATTCTAGGTGAAACAATGTGAATTAAGATGGTAAATATTAGTTGGTACTATATTGTGAAGAATCTTAAATGTCATGGAAAGAACCATTATTTTCTAACATAAGCATTGGAAGCCACAGTAATTTTTTAACAAGGGACAAACCTATGTATTTGTTCATTTATTCATTCAAATAAGCACTTATGAAGCACCTATTGTGTGTCAATCAGAGCAGCTAGGTGGTGCAATGGATCGAGCACTGGGCCTAGAGTCAGGAAGATCTGAATTCAAATACAGGCTTAGACCCTAACTAGCTGTGTGATCCTGGGCAAATCATTTAGCTCCTATTTATATCAGTTGCTCATCTGTAAAATGGGGACACATTGGAGAAGGAAATGGCAAACCACTCTATTTTCTTTGCCAGGAAAACCCCAAGGATTTGTCCATGGAGTCATGAAGAGTCAAACATGGTTAAACAACTAAACAACAAATGTTTCAATTATTGTGCTATATATAAGAGTTGCAGATATAAAGACCAAAAAAGTCCTTGTCAGTAAGGAGCTTATGATATATATATATATATTTGGTGAGGCAATTGGGGTTGACTTGCCCAGGGTCACACAGCTAGTAATTGTTAAGTGCCTGAGGCTGAATTTGAACTCAGGTCCTCCTGACTCCAAGGCTGGTGCTCTATCCACTGCACCACCTAGCTGCCCCTGAGCTTATATTATATTGAGGAAAGCAAAGTAAATACAAAATATACATGAGGTAATGGGACTTAATAAGTAATTAGACAATGGATAAGGAAAGTCCCCAGAAAGGAAGAAGCAGTTAACCTGAACTTTGAAAGAAGTGAGAAGAAAGTACATTCTAGAAACTGATGGGAAATGATGCAATAACATGTGCAAGGAATAGCAAATAAGCCAGTTTGTATGGAGAATACATAAAGGGGAATGATATATTATAAACCTATAAAAGTAGGTCAGACCTAAATTGTAAAGGGCTTTAAATCTCAAACAGAAGTTTGTATTTTATTCTAAAGGCAAGAAGTCCTACTGGAACTTCCTGAGAAGGGGAATGACATGGTTGGCCCTGTACTTTAAGTACAGGGTATGTGGAATATGGAGTGAACTTGGATTATAACTGAGTAGAGAGATATGGGATATTAAAGAGCTAGAATTGACAAGACTTGAATCTGATTAACATAGGGAAATGAGCAAGAAAGAAGAGTTGATGATAATGCTGAGGTTGCAAATTTGAGTGATTGGAAGGAATAACAGAACCAAGGAATATAATTGGCTATCCTGAAACTCTTAACCCCAAGGGGTCTATGGGTAGATTTCAAGGGATCCATGAACATGGAGGGGGAAATATTACATTTTATTTTCATTGACCTTTAACTGAAATTTAACATTTCTTTTTGGTATAGAATGTTTGCTTTGGCTCTATTGCTTCCATTAGCTTGAGGAAACAAGCCACATCACTAGCTAGAGCTTATAGAATTTAGCTGAGATGACAAACTTTAGTTCAAGTGATTAACTGGTTAGTATAAAGAGAATTTCTGGCTCAGCTTTATTACCTCTATTCACTTAAGATGATCATGTCAAATAACTAGCTTGGGGGTTAATAGTTCTCTTTAGTCTGCAAATTCCAGCTTTATCCCTAGTGTTTACTGACCAGTTTATAATTTTACCTTAAGCAGATCTTTCCCATCTACTAGCTATTCTTTGATGTACAAATCTCCACCTCCCCCTTCTGCCCTGTGTAATATTCCACTGTATCCATCTTGCCTGAAGTAACTAAGACCTATATAAAGTTGTTGAAAAGGCTGCAGGGCCCCACTGGTTTTGTGTACCATGAGACTATACCAAGCATATAACAACCAGTTAAATGCATATAATAATCCAATTAAAATGTCTCTGCATATTGAAAAGTATGATTGCCAGTAGTACCTATCAATGAACCCTTGGACAATTTTTATGACACCTTTAATTATGAATGTGGGCAACAAAACATTATTCTGAGAAGGTATCAAGGGTTTACCGAGTGCCAAAGTGGCCCATGACACAAAAATGATTAAGAACCCTTGATCTAGTTCAATTCAAAACGGTGGTATCCTCAAAAGAAATCAGGATGTTATGAAGATGGATGGCTTGGAGGGTGGGAGGGAATAATGATTTCCATTTCTGATATGATAAGTTTAAGATACCTCTGGGATATCCAGTTAGAAATGCTCAAGAGGTGACTGGTAATTGGTGGTTGGTTGTTGTCCTTCAGCCTTTTTTTTTTTCTTCATTCTTGAAGAGAACCAAAATGACATCAAGGTACAGGGTCAAGGTGTCTGATTGTGGTTGATCAGACCAATATGAGTTCAGAAGGCACTACCACAGGTCAGGCACAAATAGTCCACGTGAATATTTGGAGTAGAGGTGCCTCTATTTGGTGATACATGCTTAGATATGAGAAGACAATTAGGGTGACCTTTTGGACAGCCGTGTGAAGGATGGACTAGAGAGAGGGAGAACTTGAAAGGAGATGGAGACATTGACAACTAAGCTAAATCATCCATGATTTCTAAAATCCTTGGTCCCTACATTTGATCTGCTCACTCTCAGCAAAAACTAATTCCAAAAGTCCCTGATACATCCCTTGAATTGAAGCATTCTGTGATCCTGTTTGTCTTCACTTTTCCTTCATTCACTTTTCAGTGACAGTAAAGAGTTAACACTGATTCATTTCCTAGACCAGGCTATCTTTCCAGGTTCATATAAGTCTAATTCCTAACTGACCTCAACATCACCTCTAAATTTTATTTTGAATTTTTAGTTTCAGATTTAGCCAAAAAGTTCAGGTAACATAAAATGGAGTGAGTGCGTGCAGTGAGGATGTGCCACTGTTTCATTCATATCTCCAGCGTCTGGTGCATTTTTGCTCTACTTTTTTAATCCTGTCAGACATTCAAAAGCTCTTTTGCTCCTTTAACAGCCAGTACCATGGATTTGCCTTATAGCCTCTAATAAGTTTCTTTCTCCAGGGAATCTGCAAATTCAATGTGTATGGGACACATAATAATATCATACTCTCTCTATTCTTCACTCACACTCATTCCACATGTCCAAGCTACAGTTGAGTTTTTCATTCCCATTAGAAAGTAAATTAATTGTGAATAGGAGTCATTCTTTCTTCCTGTATTCCCATGGGCCAGCCCAGTACCTGGAATATTATAAGAGCTTAATAAATACTTGTCTACTGACTGACTGACAAAAAAAAATGTGAACAACATTTGTTTGTGAGTACTGCCGAAAAGCTGACTGAATGGAATGATAGCCAAAATCAGGTTACTTCATTATATTTAGATTTATTAGGAGGTTTTTCATAGCTCTCTGGTTTTTACCAACCAAAGTGAACTTCCCCCACATTATTGTCATCTTCCATGTAACAAGCAATCAACATATTAAGTGGCCAATCCTAATATAGCCCTGGAGAGCTAACATTAAATTTCCTGTCCTCTGAGGAACACCCATTCACTACTTATCCAGGTTCTTCCTCTCCAGCAAGACTTTTTGCCTCGCCTCTTCTTATTTATTTTCCTCAAGGGTGCCTTCTAAAGGAGCAGGCCAAATGCTAAGTGAATTACTTGAATTTGTAAAGCTCTAAATAAATTACCACACTTTTTGCAGGGTTATAGTTTGAATATTTATTTATTTTTATACTGAATACCTACTGACAGGAGCATGATTTTTTTTCCTCTGAGGAGATCTGAAGGTCTAACACTCTCAGATTAGGTTCATATCAACATTATACTATTATGTTGTTGTTGTTGTTGCTGCTTAGTCCTTTCAGTCATGTCCAACACTTTGTGACTTCATTTAGGGTTTTCTTGTCAAAGATACTGGCGTGGTTTGCCATTTCCTTCTCCAGCTCATTTTACAGATAAGGAAACTGAGGCAAACAGGGTTAATTGACTTGCCCATGGTCACACAGTTAGTGTCTACACCATTATATGATTCCTTAGACATATATTTCATACCATTGAGATGATTTCCCCTATCTAAAATTATGAAGGTCTTTTAATGTGTGAAAAGCCAGATATAATCCCACACTGACATCCTATATTCTCAGTTACAGTTGCTACATTTAACAGAATGGGGGTCTTAGTAGCCAGGTGACCCATAAATTGTAGAACTGTAGTAGATCTACATTGGTAGAGTTATCTTCCACCACAGGAGTTCCCTACACCAATGAAATCACATCTAATCATGTAGTATTTTGTAATAATGATGATGCTATTAATAATAGCTCACATTAGCTTCTATGAAGCATTTCTAATAAATTATCTCATTTTATTCTCCCTATAGTCCAGTGTGGGTAGGTGCTATTATTGCTTCCAATGTAGAAAGAGATTAAGTGACTTTCCCAGGGTCACACAACTAATAAGTGCCTAAGACGTGATCCAAACCAAAGTATTCCTGACTCCAACTTCACCATTATACTTGGTTGAATTTTTTAATTTCATCTCTTTGCCCCCTCAATTTTCCAATTTTCTTTTAACCCATCTTGTTAGTTTCTTGAGACAGATTTTCATGTTTTAAAAGATGCCTTTTTAATCCTAATAAACTTTCATACTTGTCTGTTTAATCATGCCAGCTTTACTGTCCCCTTTTTCCTTTTTGTTTTTGGCTCAGAGGTATATAAACCATCTGTGCCTCTAAAACAGTTTTCTTAAATAGCCTCCAGGCAGATTTTATGGTTTTAAAGTTTTTTACTTTAACCTTCAGCCTGCTGTTAGCCATTTTCATCACAGTTTAAAAATCAGCCTCTTTTGGAGGTGATTGTCACTGTGTGTGGTTCTCGGGGCTATTGAGAGGGAGGCAAAACTAGGATGATTTCCAACTTAATTGCACTATGGCCATTCTTAACCAAGATACCACAGTCCTTTGCTCAGGGTGTGTTCAAGCTGAACATAAGGGATCATCATTCTTCTCCTGTGAGGATTTGACATCCTGGTTATCTATTTGAGAAAACTATCATTTAGCAGAAACCATGTCCATCAACTAGTTAACACAGGGGAAACCTAAAATCTACAGCTATTTACCTGCCCATTTGTCTGTCTCTCCAAATCTAAGAAGCTTGTCTACATAATACCAGGCACTAAAATGAGATACTAGGCTAGAACAAAGAATCCAAAGAAAGAGAGAACTCTTCCTCCCCTACACACCATTGTGTTATGTTATCAGGCATCACTATTTTTCCAGTAGATTTTGCTATTTTGTTTCAATTTTACCTCCATATTCTTGTCTGGGGACCTGAGTGATAATTATGTATAGTGTTTCCTGAAATTTGTGATCAGCCAATGTTCATCTCCACCCTTGAATTAAATTTTGATATAACTTTATGGTACCCTGCATGTATAATGCAGCTGTCTCTTCCTCCCCCACCCAGGGTGTTAATCTACCCTTTCTGTGGTTCTCTTCACCAAGAAGCCACTTATCCCATTTATTTTCAATCACCCAGCCACATTTATCAGACACTAATTATACCACTCTCCTTTTCCAAAGCAAAGCTTTTAGCTTTTCCCTTTTCTTTGTTGTCATTGTGGCTTATTTTATGCAGGCATTTGATCATTAAAAACAGCATTTTAAAATTTATTTACAAAATGCATTCATTACCTTCATGAGTTAATGAATTGTCAAAACACTCCGTGATGTGAATCAGTATTACTGTCGCAACTCTACAGTCAATGTTATCGATTGTAAACTCCTGGAGGGCAAAAAACGGTACTGTATACATTTTATCTCTTATAACCATTATGGTGATGCCTTAAATTAATTCTTTCATTCAATAAAGCCATTATTAGATGCCTCTGATGTGCCAAGGAAGGGGTCATACAGAGACAGTGCCTGCCCTCAAGGAACTCCCGTTTTATTGGGGGAGAACAATACATACACATATTAAGTAATTTCAAAATCTAGAACAAAGTAGTTTTGCGGAGAGAAAAGGAAGGAGCAACTGAGGAGATTAGCTTTTTGGTGCTTAAGCTAAGCTTTGAAGAAAGGTGGGGATTCTAAGCAGTAGAAGAGAGAAAAGTTTGCATGCCAGCTATTGGGAATGACCTGTGCAAAGGCACAAAGATGAGAGATAGAATGTCTATGTTCGGGGGCGGGGCACTAGGTGGCACAGTGGATAAAGCACCGGCCCTGGATTCAGGAGGACCTGATTTCAAATCCGACCCCAAACACTTGACACTTACTAGCTGTGTGACCCTGAACAAGTCACTTAACCCTCATTGCCCCGCAAAAAAAAAAAAAGAGAAAAAAATAATTTCTATATGAAAAAAAGCAGATAGACCAATTCAGGTGGAAGGCAGAAGTGTGATGGGAAGTAGCGTGGAGTAAGTCTGGAAAGGTAGGATGGAGACAGATTGTGAAGGACATTAAATGACAAATTTGTCATTTTTCCTAAAGCCAGTTGAGAGCTACTGGGAATTTCTTAAGCAAGGAAATGACAGTGATCAAACCTGTGCTTAAAGAATATTAATTTAGTACCAATGTGAAGGATGGATTAGAGAGGGGAGGCAGTAAAGATGCTGAAGTCAGGGACACCAATTAGGAAGCATTATAGTAGTCCAGATGAAAGTATGGACTAAGGCCATGGCCATAGAAGCGAAAAGAAGGGGACAGGTATGAGGGATGTTGCTGCGGTAGGATCTATGAGATTCATCAGCTGATTGGATAAAGAGAGTGAGGCAAAGTGATGATTTGAGGATGACTCTGAGACTGCCAAACCAGAGTGACCAGAAGGAAGATAGGAAAAGGGATAGGCAATTAGTTCTGTTTTAGACGTGTTGAGTTTAAGATGATGACAGGATATTGTTTGCTTTCTGCTAATAGTTTTAGATTCATAAACTCATAGAACAGTTATTGACTGAATGATAGGATCAGTGAGGTTACTAACCCAGAGGAATTACAGGGCCAGAATTAGAATTTGGGTTTTCTGCCTCCAAGGTTTTGTAATCCTGTTCATGAGAACCCAAACTTTAGACTTCCAACTCATTAGAATCTCACTTCTCTTCAAAAAGATTCCTTTTCCTTGCTATTTATGAAAGCTTGCTACAACTTAATAGATCAAATTCCCAAATATCCACACAAGGATTAACTTCATAACAGATTCTTTGTAAGAAGGACAGCTTCAGAGGCACCTTTTTTTAAAACAATAAAACAACTTCAAACGACTATCCAAACTGTCCTGGAATCATCTGCCTCCCCACAGATAGGACAGTCTTGGACCAGAGCCAAATCTGCCACTGACACTTAATGAAGTTATATTGTGTATTATTTTCTATTTTTAATTAAATGTATCATTGCTCCTCTTCATGAGTGAGAATAATTGAGCTAACTGTAATTACTTTCTCTTGGCCTTACCCAGCTTTGCCTGTTTTACAGAATGAAAAAAAAAAAAGAAAAAAAGAATGGACTGAAACACACACCCTTGCCCTAGGGTTACCCTTCTTCCCAAGTGGTACCACAACTAAATAATACACACTACACCACCTTCTTGATTGTTAACATTAGGGACAGTTGTTACTGCATATGAGATAGATGGCTCTTTGAAGAAGCCTGTGACAGAATGGCAAACTTATCTCTTCCATCTCATAGCCAACATTCAGCCTCCAAAGTCATGAGGAAGCCTGGCAGAAATTTTCCTTTGATGAACTCTGGGGCATTTGTGTGTAACTTTGGGAAAACCACTTAACCTTTCTTGACCTCAGTTTTCCCATTTGTCAAATAAGGGTGTTGGGCTGGGTAATATCTGGCATCCTTTCTAATTCTAAATTTATTATCCTATGACTTGTCTCTCTTCCAATCAATATGTCATTAATTAATTTTCATCATCAAACTATCACTTCTCCTAACAAATGAAACCTTTGGATTAAGTGAAATTAAAGAACACTGATTTGGGAGCCTGAGGACCTGGGTTTCTCTACCACCTCTGAACCTTACTTCCTAAGAAACATTGGGACACTCAGCCTCCCTAGGCTCAAGAGTCTTCATCTGTAAAAAGTGGGCATAGCATTGGATGGCCTCTGAGATCCCTTGCAGTCCCATAGATGTGATTTTAGGATTATTGAGTAGATATCCCATGTACAATTAAGCTCCTCTTCCCATCTTGCCACATCTAGAATTAGTAACTTCTGTTCATGTCAGGTTTGGGGGTTTGCAAAGTATTTCAACAATGTCCCTTAGGACTTCATCAATCTTTATGTATGTTGTAAATCTCCCAATAAACTCATGAGTCCCTAGTGCCCAATTTAGGTACTGTCAGTTGCTTGTAGTCTCAGATGCTAATCTCATTGGTAGACACAGATCAAAGTAGTTAGTATTGCCATACTTAAGTCTGGATCTATGCTGGGAAATAAAACAAGCCACTTAACATCCTGCCCTCATTTTCCTCCCCTCCCAAACACACACACACACATGCATATATATAGACATATACACATATGTGTACATACATACAAATGTATGTGTACATATATGTGTGCGTGCACATATGCATGTGTATAAATGTACTGCATGCTTTTGGTATTGGGCAATTTTTCATAATTGACGATAAATGTTTGTTGACTAAGATGAACAACAAATCAGCAATCTCCAGTTTTCTATGATGAGGCCCACTCTACTTTGACCCAGCTGCTGTTGCCTTTTCCGACTCATTCATCTTAGCTATATTTGGAAGCTTATATAAATGAATACCCCATTTTAACTAGGACATGTTAAGCTGGAGAGCCTTCAGAGGAGGGTGACTAGGATGGCAAAAGGAGTAGAGGTCATACCATATGGGGCATAGTTGAAGGAACTGATGAAGGAGCTAGGTGACACACTGGCCACAGATATTTACTAGTGGGGTGACCCTGGGCAAGTCACTTAACTTCTGTCTGCTTTAGTTACCTCACATTGTAAATGGTGATAATCATAGCACCTACCTCCCAGAGTTATATAAGGATCAAATGAGATATCTGTAAAGTACTTTGCAAACCTTAAGTTGATATTTAAATTCTAGTTACTATTATAAAAGGAAAACTTTCCTAACAATTAGGTTCATCCAAAAATAGAATCATCCAAAAATGGAATGGTCTGACTTTGGAGGCAATAGTCCCTCCCCTTTTCCCCACCTAAAGGTCTTCAAGACAATTCTGGGGTACCACTTATTGAGTATATTCTAGAAAATATTCCTATTCCAATAGGAGGTGATGTAATGGCCTTTGAGATGCTGTGATTCTAATTCCCTAACTTTATCTTGGCCAGAACTAATTCTATAGATTTTAATTTTATTTGGATATATACATACACAGACATACACACACACACACAAATTTGGGTTTCTAAATACCAAGTAAATGAGAACTAAGGATTATATAATATAAGCACTTGCTTTCAAGTGAGTAAATCCCTTACTCTGATCATTTGCTTAATTTCTGCACCCAAAAAGTGATGGCATGAACATCTTAATTTTTCCACAAACACCTTAATCTCAAAAATTCTCATTGGAAAACAGTTTTTGAAGTCCTGTCATAGACTTTTCAATAGATTTGTCCATTACTTTAAATAATCTCAAATAATTCCATTACACTAGTTTAGAAGGTAAAGTTTATTTTATGGCAGCCACAGCTGTTCTATAGAACTGAACAAATATTGCAGATTTACAACAGAACAGTAATTGACTTAAGAACAAATTAACGTATAAATTAACATGGCAGCTAGGTGGTTCAAAGGATAGAGTGCCTGCCGGGTTTGGAGTCAGAAAAAAAACTGAGTTCAAATCTGATCTCAGAGCTATTTTACTAGCTGGGTGACCCTGGGCAAGTCACTTAACCCCTGCCTGCCTCAATTTCCTCAACTGTAAAATGAGGATAATAATAGCACTCTGTATCCCAGAGCTGTTGTGAAGACCAAAAGAAATATTTGTAAATGCTCTTAACACAATGCCTAATACATGACAAATAGTAGGTGATATAGATATAGTAGAGATATAGATGTGGATATGGATATGGATATAGATAGAGAGATTAGATAGAGAGATAGATTATAGAAAGATAGATCGATATGGATATGGATATGGATATGGAGAGAGAGAGAGAGAGAGAGAGAGAGAGAGAGAGAGAGAGAGAGAGAGGTTCTTATTCTCTCCCCCTTCTCCCATTTCTTCCATAGTTTAATCAAGATGAC
Source organism: Dromiciops gliroides (assembly GCF_019393635.1). NCBI lineage: Eukaryota > Metazoa > Chordata > Mammalia > Microbiotheria > Microbiotheriidae > Dromiciops > Dromiciops gliroides. Next base: position 337,485,408 of record NC_057864.1, on the reverse strand, counting down.
CGCTGATGTCCCTTACAATTCTAAAATTCTGTAATCCTGTGGGAAAACTTTTCCCTACTCCTTAGTTAATGCTTTCTTTCTCCTCAAACCATTATATGTAGATATAAATATATGTACGCACACATAGAGGATAGATGTTATGTCTCCTCATAGAGCATAAGCTCCTTGGGACAAAAGATTACTTTTTGTCTTTCTATCCCCAGCACCAAATATAGTATCTTTCACAAAGTAAATAATAAATGCCTATTGGATTACCTTGTAACATTAATTTAAATATCAACAAGAATCATTTTTTCTGTGGATCTCAAGGTTCTAAAACAGGGCTGTGTGATATAGCAGTGAGAACAATGGACTTGGGGTCAGGACAACTTGCGTTCAAATTTTCAGCCTCAGACATTTACTAACTGTGCGATGAAAGGGAGGCCACTTAAAATCTCTCAGTCTCATTTTATACAGAAGTAACCTAATGACACTGGAAGGTAATATAAAGTACTTTGCAAACCCTAAAGCTCTAAGTGATAGTTATTATTGCTTATGTTATATTGACCTAAACTTCTTATTCCTTCAAAGGAAAGGTTCATCAGTCCTAATTGTATTTTGCAAAGGAAAAGAATATTATATCTAAAAGGGTTAACTAGCAACAGAGATTTGTTGGAGCCTGCAAGAGAAATACAGTAATGACAGGGGGGAAAACAATCCTTAGCTAATTTCATCAATTCACACAACATACTTCTATTTTTAAAAATCAATAATTTTTAAGTTAAAGATGTCCCTTTTCTCCAATCAAATGCAACTACATATTTAAAAAATAAATTACAATTTATTTATAGCAGCAAATGTCCAATATGCCTACTAAATTTTTCTTTTAAATCAGTCTAATAAAGCACATGGGGATAGGGGGAGTATTGCATATTCACTAACCTTATGTTTTGTTCTAGTCAAAAAATGAATTAAACAGAAATTTCATTAGTGTCTGAATTTATTATGGGAATTGCCCTGTTGTGAACCCTTAACTACAGTGGACTAATGAGCTACATTCTACCATGGAAAGATTAATAAGGACTCTCTAGTACTGAGATTTAACATTTTGAGGATTTAGCCACATACAGATCTTCTTTGCCTTTTAATTTTTCACTTTGCAGATGATTTAGAATGATACTACTTGTCAGCATAAGCATCCTAATTTTTGAGAAAAGTCTTATTTCTTTAAATAAATGTTATTCTTTTAAAAAATTCATAGTATAAAAATAACCCCCATTAAAGCAACACTTTCAGAATTTTGTCTTCCTAGGGCCAAATTCTCTCAAATACCTGGTGGTATGAGAAAGCTACTAAGCCCCTAAAGAACAAATCTGGCCACCTGTCCCTTAGCAATGAAGAAGTAATACAAATTCCAATAGGTTGTAGTTTTGCAACACTGACTCTCTCTGTCCTCTGGTATTGTCTTTGTTTAAGAGTGCCATCTACAGCTAGGTGGTACAGTGGATAGAGCACCAGCCCTGGAGTCAGGAGTACCTGAGTTCAAATCCAGCCTCAGACACTTGACACTTACTAGCTGTGTGACCCTGGGCAAGTCACTTAACCCCAATTGCCTCACTAAAAAACAAAAAAAACAAAAAAAAAAACAAAAAAAAAAACCCCAAGAGTGCCATTTAACCGGAGTATTTCGTATAATGCAGCAGGGTTGCAAACATCTTTGCTGAATTCACTGAACAACTGATCTCTTTAATGCTTATAGGACAAGTATTTACAGAAGATACAGAAAGCTGATATATAACCTTCACAGGCAATTAGTATTTGCAGATCCATCCTGGGTGTGGACTATTACAAAAGGTATTTTTCCCCTTGTGAGTTTCCAGTGATGAAATGGACACAGTGGAAAACTGTAGCATCCTATTATTTACTGGATATTAATCTGAAATGATATGAACTGAGAGTAAAGGGACACAGGACCAAAGGAACAGTTTACACACTGTTTGCTTGTCTACATTGAGTCCAGAGGCAATATGATAAGAGAAAATAAACCTAAGCATGGATGTGTAAAGGGGTTATAGATTAATTTCCTGAAAGATTTTTTGAGACTTACAGTCATTGTGGTTCTGAATCTCAGAAACTGATAGAATACACATGCTATATGCAACTCTCCAAACTTATTACACCCAAATCTGTAAAGGACCTAAATGCATACCACCTGCCCCTCCCAAGAATACACTAAGCATTCGATATTTTTATAGAACTATCTGAGCAAATAGAAAATAAACACGGAAAGATATTAAGAGCAAAACAGGACATTGTTTCTTCCTTGGTCATTTTGCAAAGCTCACCTATGCCCCACAGGACATTATTTCTTCCTTGGTCACTCTGAAAAGGTTGCCTCATATATATATATATATATATATATATATATATATATATATATATGCTGTGCCTTCTACTTTCTCTAGTGTTCATTACTAAGGTGTGATCACACCTTCCCTTTTAAATCAGATGGAACAGGTTTCTTTTGGATTAACTCAACCTATCTTCTGATGTGAAAAGAATACCAAGAGGAATGATTACATAATTCTTTTGTTGCACAGTTGGTATGCAAATGAAAACCCTGTTACTGGCAAGGTGAGAGATGTGGCAGTGCAGGTGTATGGAAGAAGAAGGAGGACACATCAGATAATTAGATTTTTTCCTGGCAATTTGTTTGACTGAAATTCCCACTACCCAAACAGACAGTCAGACCATGAACCCCCAAAAAGCACATTTATCAACATAACACAATACTGACCAGCATACAATGTGGCTGATGTAACCTGACACTGTGGTTAAGGGCAAAGGGAAACCTGCCTTTCAGATATATTGAATAAAACCTGACCAATTGGAGAAGAGAGAGAAAAAAAAACAATTTCAATTTATGGCACTAAATAGCCACAGATGGTTGGTAAGATACCTACTGTGCCTGAAAGCTAATGAGCCTGCACGTGTGCCAACAGCCACTAGGCATCCCATGGTGACCCCATTCAGGTTTCAGAGTCTGCTGCCATTACCATACTCCCACTCCAACATAACCAACCATAAATGAATCTTTAACACACATTGGTACTAGAGTTGATTTGGGTTTTCAGTGATCCTGTGTTCTTTAACTTGAATCTTCAAAATCACACTCGGTATTTTAAATCTATTCTGGGCAGTGTTGGAATTTGTATAATGTCTGGTTTCATTTCTTTTAAAAGAAGATTTACCAATTTATACTGGAATATCAATATCGTAAAAACAATTTTGAAAGATTTAAGAACTCTGATCAATGAGTCCAGAGGAATGGTGATAAAGACTGCTACCCACCTCCTAACAGAGGGGAGATGGCCTAATAGCCAAAATGAGACACACATTTTTGGACATGGCCAAGATGGGAATGTCTTGTTTGATTATTTATTGGTTAAAAGGATTTTGTTGTTCCCTACCCCATACTTTCATGGGGTGAGTGGAGGAAGTAAGATAGAAAAAAATTAATGCTTGGTAACTGAAAAAAAAAAGTTCATTTAAAAAATAATGGACATCTTATATATCAAAAGAAAAATAAAAGATGAGCCCCATGGGAAAAAAGTAATTATCCATCTTTTTACCACAACCCTAGCATGCCCTCTATCTTTAATTTAATCTCTGATAGGTAGGAATAATTCTCAAGATTCTGCATATCCTTCCTCAAGAACTTCCAGGTATCCTCAGGGTCTCTTGAGTCTCATAACAGGGATTGAAATCTTTCCTCCCATCAGAAATGTGCTTACAAAGTTATAGTCCCATCTCACACTTCTGCTATTGCTTATCCCAGTTTGCCATTTGTAGGAACTCATCAATATTCCATTAAATATTTCAACACATCAGAGAATGAGAGAGCAGGTGGGTTTGTTATTTTTCCCACTAGATTCTCCTAAGGATTCTTTTATTTGCTATAACCAACAGGGAATTGAGACACTGGCTTACTTTATAGGACTAAGACCCCATACAGCATCCACCCTACTAAAAAGCAAGGCAACCCACTGACTTTAATGAAAGTCCCCAAAGCATCTGCAAATCCAAAGTAATCCTATCCTACCAGGACAGCCAGACTGACCACCAGCATTCACTGCAACCTCAACAGACATCTAATTAAAACAAGGGAAATCAAAAGGGAAAATATTGACTCCCTAGAAGCATTTATAAATATGGCAAAGCTTCCTTTAGAACAGAAAGCCAAAATGGGACTGGTAGCTTGAGCTTTTGAATGTCAGGGGACATTAATTGTGTCTAATCTCTTGAGGCCATTTTGCAAACTTCTATGAATGATAGTCATTTTGCAAATTAAATTTTGCAGGTGTTGGAGGAAAAAATGCAGCAGACAGATTTTTGTCATTACTCATTGGCTTAACTGGGAGATCGTTAAATATTTCTTCTGCACTGGTAGGTTATATAATTAAGCCTGAAATGAAGAAAACTTTGCCCATTAAGTTTTCAGTTTTAATATCAAAGAGCAATATTCTGCATCAAGCCACAATGTAGCTCCAAATAAGCAATATGATGACATATATTCATTAGAAATGTGTTCTTCCAGAGATGATTCCTGTAGATTAATTATTCTATTTCAAATTCATGAACTAGTTTTTATTTCTTTTTTTACATAGTTTAAAAGCAAAAGAAGGAATTATTTAACATATTGGTATGTAGTATGTAAACTTATGCTAATAACTATGACTAACTATTACTAATAATAACTATTACAATTGTAGCCATGCTTTTATAGTGTCATTTGCAAATGCTGGCTCTCTCTAAATACCTGAAAGAAAAATATTTTAAATATGCAAACTTGCTTCCACTGAGCTTCAATCCAGCTGTTGAATAAGCCACCTGTTTTTCCTACCAGGATAGCCAGCTGGGAAAAGAAAGCTAAAAGTAAATTGGGGGGCAGCTAGATGGCACAGCAGGTGAAGCACCAGCCCTGGATTCAGGAGAACCTGAGTTCAAATTTGGCCTCAGACACTTGACACTTACTAGCTGTGTGAACCTGGGCAAGTCACTTAACCGTCATTGGCCCGCAAAAAAAGTGAACTGATCTGAATCAAATTGAATTGAATTGACTTTTGGGGAAAGAAAAGGGAAGATTTAGCTTTATGATATGATGGTCCACTTATCAAGAGAGGCAACAATCTATTCTGCCTCCAGAAGGTAAGAGAAACTAGAAAAGGGATAGGAAATAGGTAGTGATTTCTAAAACTGATAGGGAAGCTATCAAATTGTTTATTCAGAAAAGCTACTATACCAGTGACCTGAACAAATAATAATAATAACAATGATAATAAAAATAATCCTTCATGACTCAAGCAACTATTTGCTTTAAGCCTATGACTTGGAGGTTTGTGTTTTGGGAAATTAGTTTAGATGACAAGGAAAACGTAAATTGTTCTCTCTTGTCAATTTTCCTAATTGTACAGTCATGCAAAGCAGTAATAAGATTGAGTACAGGATGTTTGAAAATTACCACCACCTCGGTCCCTATAAGTCGTGTGTGCCTCTTTTCTTCACAGGGGGAAAAGGGATTCTGAGAGACAACTCTCAAAGACAGAACTACTTTAGTGTTTAGTGATGTACAACTACATGTGGGCTTGTGAAGGAAGCAAGCAGTGTGGTGTACCTATCAGAGAACTGAACGTAGTTTCAATATTTCATGTAAAATTGCAACAAGTTGAAATGAATTCTAACAAGAACACCTCAGTGGGAAGTTTTTCTAGGTTCTTCTATTTATGGCCAATTTTGTTAAAGAAATTCTGTCTCCAGTATATGCCCAGTATGTGGACATAATGAAATTGACACCCATGTATACTTAATTCTGACTCTTCCCCACCCAACAAACATGGCATTCATAAAGGTTTAATTGTTTTGTTGAACCATGGTCTCCAAAACTAGATCATCAACTGAACCATTTGGGGATTCAGATTCTTCATAATGAAATTATGAATCAATACAGCTTTTTTTTAGATCCAATATCCTGAAACATGTGAGCTAGTAATTAAACTCCTAACTATATGCAGCTGTGATTCTTGGGCCCACATTAGCAAAGTATTTAGAATAAGCATTTAGAATACAGCCCAAACATTTGTGATAAACGAAACAATTCCAAAATCCAAATCATCTCAAAATGCCCCAAAAAAGGAGGTGTGGGGATGGATAACACTATCACCTCCAAACGCCATTGCAGTAAAGGATTAACTTGTTACCACTCTGCATTGGCTTGTATGTGTACACACATACACACATATATAATATATTATGTGTAATATACTGATATATAGATAGCTATTCTCTAAGTTAATCAGAAACAAAAACCCAAAGAAGTAGGAAAGACAGACACAAATGAAATTGATTTAAAGGAGTGAATTTTCGGTTGGCTTAAGTGAATTTTTCTGCTCAGAAAATCAGCTTTTGCCCAAACAACTAAGTATTTATGAAAAACATGGTGGGTAACTGCAGGAACAGCTGTCCAATTTACATTCACAAATGCAGGTGTTGTTCGTACACAAAACAGAGGTCAGCTGAAAAATCTGTCTCTTAATTAGCTACCTTTTCTAGCAGAATTTTTCTTAGTGAAGTTCTGTGTATAATTTAGGTTCAAATTAGAGACCCTTTCTTGGACCCTACCATGCTACCAAGCAGGAAACTATCCATCTTTGTGAATCTTAATTTACAACATGTTTAATTTCACATGTTTTATCTGCATTACACCTAAAGCAAAAGCTTGTTCTACATGCAAGGTTATGGGGTGTTTTTTTTTTCTTTTTTCTTTTTCGGTGTATAACTTTGATATCTATAAGTGGAGGAAAATATTTCTTTTTTAGCAATGGGGGAAATTTTTGCCTCTCCTCATCTGGTTTTAAAATTGAGAAAAATATGCAATTATAATCGGAGCTTCTTTTCAGCTTTTGAAAATGATGCAAGATTTAAGTGCTCTGTCTGCTATCATTTCAATAGAGGGAAGCCCCAGAGCTTATTACAGCACTTCTTAGAAATGACAGAACAGGGAACAGTGTCTAATACAATCCATTAGGAAACCCAAGCCTTAAATCAAATGACCACAGAGCCCTCTCAGTTAACAGAAATGCAGCAGCTGTACATATTTACTGTAATACAATGCTATATTGTTGCAGAGATAACGCTGTTTAAAAAAAACGAATCCAGCATATGACATGTGACCGACTTACTCCTCAATGTGCAAAATGAGAAGGTTGAGAGTGGTATTACTTTTGAAATATATAAATAAGTACTAGGATCATAGAGAAGACAGGTATTATGTGCTGCTACACTTGGAGAATCCATTTGGAGGTCACTAGGTTAGAATGAAACTAATGCAGCTCCTGGATTTTTGCTATGATTTTGAAGACCTACACTAATCACTACTTGCCAGAAATGAGACATCAGTGTTTGCCTATCCCTCCTTGTATTTGCCCTGATTCCATAGCATTTCTACAGATATGCTAAATAGGACTTCTTATTTTTGTTCATCACATTTCACGGTAAATCAAGAATGCAGGATATGAAAGATGAATCAAGATCGATTCCAAATCTTAATCTAGATTTTTATCATCACTAGTGATAATGCCTTGTGACTTTCTGTCAAATAATATGTATTGCTTTTCTTCCAAAGAACTCAAAAGGCTGAGGTAAAGCATGCTGTTGGTGGATACGCCCGGGAGCTTCTAGCATCTTCCTAATCTCATTTTACCTGCCCATCCTCCTCCTTGCAATTTTGTCTCAAACCACACACTAAGATTCAGAATACTGTCCAGGGCCCTTCAGATTTACAGAAAGAAAAAAAATGTTCTGTGGCAATCTCTTTGAATAGTATGAATAGTATTTTGCTCTAGGGAGCTGGGCCACATAGAGAAAGAGAGATGGGGTGATTCCTGCTATTTTCACCATAACATTCTTGACAATGACCAATAAGAACCATGATTTCTCCAAAATATTCAGTTTAGTCTACATCACCTCCAATGTATGCTGTATATATCTTATATGCACATAGTTGTTAGCATCTTGTCTCCCCATTAGATTGTGAGCTCCTTGAGGGCCCAAGCTATATTTTTTTTTGCTTTTCTTTTTATCCCCAGCACTTAGCACAGTGCCTGTCACATAGTAGGTGCTTAATAAATACTTGTTGACTTGTTAACTACATACAGGAAATCACTTTTCTCCATAGTACAGTTGAATATCAAGGAGCATTTCTCTCCCTGCATCCCTTTCCTCCTCACTGACTTCTGCCAAATAGGATAGAAGTTCAATCTGTTGAGTTTTAAATGAGATTCCAATGGATTTCCTTACTGGCCTCCCTGTTCCAATGAAGATCATGAGCTTGATTCTCAAAGATATCTACTAAAATTCTATTCCATGGACATATGCAACCCAATTCTTTCGGCATTATGTTTTGGGGCAGAATGATGTGACCCAAATTGGCAAAGTAGGGTGATATTTTGCCGCAGTGGAATTCCTTAAATTAGATCCCATAATTAGAAATTCAGGATTTCAAATAGGAGATTTCTTTTTAAAGGACAGAATTTGATCCTGAATTATGGAAATGACAATGCTTAGCAAAATGTGGAAAATTTTATAAATTAAGAAGGCTTTATAGATCAATAGAAAATAGTCAAGAGCTCGCAATATCTTTCAGTAATTAGTGGCAAAATGCCATAGTTCTTCAAAGACTCAGAAATTAGGTTGTTTGTGTGTATGTGTGTGTGTGCTAATAGAAAAACCACGCATTCACTTTCACATAAACAGTACTTTAATATATTCTAATAGTGTTTTTTTCTGTCCTGGAATATCTTTTTTTCTAATTTATGGTTACATTGCTTTTGGAATCTGAATGCATATATCATGCAAGCATTCCATGGTGTTACAATATTAATAATGTTCAGCAGTGATTAGAATGGCTCTTACTATGATGGAGGCATGGGGCATGTCCATCAAACCTCAGGTATGAAATCAGCAAGTCAGAATTTGGAAAGAAGAAGCAAAATGTTTCCATCCGGGGATTCATTAAATAGACAAAGGCATAGTTGCACAGGTTAGGAACCTAATGCCTTATTTTGCATAAGAACTCTTCACAGACTATCTTTTTACGTACAGGATATCTTGCCTGTACCCTCTAAAGTCAAAATAGTATTCTGGTTTAGGTTATGGTACCTATTTATTGTGTCCTCATTAAATTCATCCACCCTCACATGACTCAAACAACAAGGCAGAAATTGAGGAACAGGTTAGTAAAGATTGTTTATCCAATAAAATTTAAAATGAGAGAGAGCAAGAACGAGAGGAAGAGCGAGAGTGGGGGGGGAGAGAAAGAGAGAGAGAGAGAGAGAGAGCAAAAGGGGGAGGGAGAGAAACAGAGTGACAGAGAGAGCAGAGCCCCCCAAAAAGCAGACAATATTTTCAGAGACTAACAGACAATAGCACACTAACTAGCTCATGATTTAGACCTAGCCTGCATCCATGCTATGGTTCTCTTACCTTGTTCCTCTTGAAGTATGCTCTTCGGCAAGCTGCGAAGCACTTCTCACTGCAGAAGCTTTTCACCTCGCTTCCCATACTCAGGGAATATCGCTTGATTCCCACTTTCTGGCACCAGGCACACATTATTTGTACATTTGACACATCATCTTCTATAACAAAAGTATAAGAAAAACGTTGACATCAGAAGCAAACAACCCATCAAACTTACACATACACACACACACACACACACACACACACACACACACACACATACATACACACACTGAACCTGACAAAAGTGAGTGGGGGCCTACGATGCTTTAGTTTCACTAGCCTCACTACTTTCTAATGGTACAGGATGGCTCCTGGCTAGATAGGTTTAGGAGATTTTCCTGCTCCTGGGTTACTGGAAGAGATGGCTTGCATACAAAACAGAGCATGACAGAAAAGTGGTGGAAGGTCCTAGGGGAAGGAGGGGTTAGCCCTGTTTTTAGATACCTCCCTCTGCTCCTCAAAACTAGCCTCAAAATTAATGAAGCTTGCAAAGTAACCCCATTCCTAATAGGGCATTGCTTAAATCTGAGATATTCTGCCACATTATTTCCTCACCAAATGCAAAAGGCATCTACACAGCATAGCCTTTGAGTAGCATTAACTTCATGTGTGTCTTAAAGCTGTTAGGAACCAAGGGAACTATCTCTTTCCAAGGGGATATTCATTCCCATATGTGCCAGGTGGAAGAATTTTGAGAGATCTCTGCATTTAGCAATAGAAAGGAAGATCTGAGTGGTCACATGCTAGATAGGTAAGCACTCCCTAATAATTAAGATGTTATGCACACTTGGCTTTCTGAATAAGCTATGAAAAGTACAACCTTTGGGCACTGGTTTCCCCATATGCAAGTCGGATTCAATATCACCTATTAATTTGATCATTTTTTTCCTCCCATCAATGGAGGGATTGTGATCATATGGTCCATAAGGACTGAGGTCATGTAGCCTTACAGAATCCTTTTCTCCCTTCATTTCCAGGCTGTCTTTTTGGTGTACATGTTTCTTTGTCTATGGGAATTAAGTTAAAATGAAAACTTGAACTTCGAAGCTAGGTAAAGCTTTTCTGCCTATAGTAAGTGAAGTACTTCTATATCACAGAAGGTTTTGGTCCATTTTGAGTTTCTTCTCTCCCTTCCAATAGATGGTAGACAAGATGGCATGCTGTTAGTAGCCAACTCTCTCCTTCCTGTATGGAACCATTTTTATAGGCTAAATCAGAGCCTTTCCTATGGACTTGAACTGCAATCACAGGATCCCTGGCTATCTCTGGCATTCTCTGTTGTCTGATTTCTGAGCAAAATCTCCCAAAGACTAATTACTAAAGCAGTCCTTGGTCCATGAGTTGTTGACACATTCATGGTTCAGAGAGTCTGTCATACAATCATCTCATTTCCTTCTGAGAGATTTGTTTTGCAGCATTGCTGTCAGCAGCCTGCAAAATTAGAAGCAAACTAATTTGTAGTGCAGCGATATCGCTTTTTTTTTCCTTGAGTATCATAACTCAGGATTACATGCTACATTTTATTCACCTTATTGGAATAAATATTGCCAGTTTAATGGGTTTTTATTCCACAAATTATATGGTGCAATTTATAGTTACATATAGGCAAAAAGCTGACCTTTCCTTTTTAATCAGACTTCTTTTATAACTTATACCTTTCTTTAATTGGAACCAAACAAACCTCAAATTTAATGCTCCAAACATATTGCATTTTATAATTTATTTGTTCAAAGCTTTATTTATATATATATGCATAGATATTTTAAATTATATCACACATTTTCATATTAGATACAATATCCATGGATGGCATATAAAATTCCCAAAATGTCCTGATTTACCTTAGAGTAGGTTGAGGAGTGTTTTTTTAAATTTAGTTATAGTTATTATATTTTTAAATAACCATTCTTCATTCCCAAAAGAACATGATTAACATCATCCTCTGTTTTATTTTTTAATTTTCCCCCATTAATTAAATACATTTCAAATCTAGAATTCCTGAAAAAAAGAAGATGGCTCAGCAGAACGTTTTGCAAATGATCCAGTGGTAATAATCTCACTGCTGATGAAAACCTGAAAGGAAAAATCGAACTGGGGCAATCAGTTGGCATCACAGTTCAGTGAGGAAAGCACACTTTGAGAATATCTCCACTAATTAGGTTCCATTCCTTACTTCCCTCTCTCAGGAGTCCAGATTCTAAAGCCAAGCACAGCATTCTGAATCACTGTTATTTATTTAGCAGTAAAGAATTGAACTGAGAAGGAAAAGTATAGTGGGCAAAATCGCAGGAAGGCCAAGTACTGAGGCTTATGCAAACTGGAACATATGAAGGCTTATAGGGATCCAAGAATTTAGTTTGGTTTCCCTCCCCTCATCCCATCATCATCAAATATAAGAATCGCTCATTCAAACTGTCATTTTACTTCAGGGGACCCTTTCTGACAATAAGCCTAGTGATTGAACAAGGAAGGTGTCATAAAAAAAGACTGTTTTGCAAACGAGCCCCATTGCAGGCCAACAATATGGTAAAATGCCGCCAAAGAGATCGTGCGATTTCTTTTTCTTTATTCAGCAGTTGGAAAACTCTAAGAATGGTGGTTAGCATTTGTCTTGATAAATAAGTTGGCATTCCCATTAGATTCTCATTGAATTCAATTTCAGAGAGGCACCACCTTGGAAAACAGTCATCAACTTTTTTCTTTTCAGTCATAAAATTGTTATCAATTACTGCTGATTCCCCCCCCCCAATTCCATAAAAGGTTTATTCCAAAAATTCAAGCAAACATTTTTCACATGTCTCATTTATTCTGGTCTTCTGCAAAGCTCAGTAAATTACCAGTAGAGTTAGTAAACAAAGAAAGTAGCTGTGATTTATTTCAAGATTAATTTTAGCAATCAATACTAGGCATGAAATTCTCCTACAATCCCTGAGCTGTTCTTCCTTGTCTTAAATATGCTACATGCCACTCCACTACCACCCCACACACAAAAATATACAAATCACTACTCTAAAGCTAAGGAATTTCCAAGATGGTCACATTAGACAATTAGCTCAAATGGGGAATGAACGTGGGTACTCAGGTTAAATAGATTCCTTGATTATCTTAACTTTTCTAACTTTAAGCTCAGTAGATAGTTTTCATTTTTCTTCCTTTAAAAAAAATTGCAGCAAAGAGAAACCAATAATTCCTTAACTATGTCTGTACTTAAAGGTTATGGCATTATAGGTAGGAAGGAGTGTTCCCAAAAACTACCTCAGGAACTGGATTTATGATCTACCGCTCCTTATGGTCTTTAGCCTGTATATTTTTCATAATAGAAAAAAATGCAACAAATGTAGAATGTTTACAACATTAAGTCATGTTCCCAAAGGGAACAGTTTGTGTAACAAGAAAAAATTATCACATTAAAATAACTAAATATGCATCAGTCTAAAGGATGCTTCAAGTAATCATCCAAAATTTGTATCACCTCTCTAGATCTTAATTAGGCAGAATGTTTAAAGTTGTTTTTCTTTTCTTTTTTTTTCAATCTCATGTTTAAAGTACTAAAGAAATTTTTCCTACTTTAAATCTCAAAAAGGAGAAATTTAGATAAATTTTGACCAATATTTCTGGTCAACATTTTATTCTGGTTCAGTTCTGGAGAAGAGGAGGTGGGGCACAATTGTCATCTTCAAAAATCAATTTGCATGGGGGAGCTAGGTGATGAAGTGATTAAAGCACCAGCCCTGGATTCAGGAGGACCTGAGTTCAAATCCAGCCTCAGACACTTGACACTAGCTGTGTGACCCTGGGCAAGTCACTTAACCCTCATTGCCCTGCCCCCCCAAAATCAATTTGCATAGCTCTAAGTGGGGCAGAAATAGGACCAATTTTTAAAAGTTAAACAAGCAGATTTCAACTAAGTATAAGTAATTTATTAACAATTATAATCATCCAAATTTTGCATTGGTAAATGGAAGCTGGGTAGCCACTTTTCAGTAATGTTGCTTCCTTCTAAGAGGAAAGACTCCTGCTTCCAGAACAACTTTAAAATCCCTTCTGGCCCTTTGTGCCCTTCTGGCACAAAGATTCTATGATGCTGTAAGAATTTTCTTCATTTTGATGGAAGCCTGGTAAGATTGTGTCAATTGTTTGTGAAATTTCAAGACTGCTTATGAAATCTCCTTTTCAGGGTCTTCTAAAGAAGAGCATAGGGGCAGCTAGGTGGTGCAGTGGATAGAGCACTGGCCCTGGAGTCAGGAGTACCTGAGTTCAAATCCAGCCTCAGACACTTGACACTTACTAGCTGTGTGACCCTGGGCAAGTCACTTAACCCCAATTGCCTCACTAAAAAAGCAAAAAAAAAACAAACACATAAAGAAGAGCATGGATAATGAGGTACCGTCCTGGAATGGGAGAAGGTATAAGGATGAAAACTCTGGTCTATGTCACCAGATATTAAAAGAAAGAAGTTGGTCATGGTAGAAAGCAGGAAGTTAGCTTTCTATTGTGGAAAGGAAAATGAAAATACCCTGTCTCTTTTTCCTCTTCCTTTTGGATTCCCATAGGAATCTATGTCTGTGGGGAAACTCGGAAAATATTGGCTATAGGCAGATGGTTATCTTCTCCAGTGACATATAGGATGAGTGAATTTGAATAACATTTTTGAAAACCAAATGATCTTTTTGAAACAATTTACAAGAAGGCTTTGGTTGTAGTCCTGATTGTCCCCAGTGGAGTGAAACGAGGTTGTATTCAATCTAGCTTTCTGTAGCCTTGCTTGGAGGCACACACAGATGCAGCTTAGGATCTGATGTTAAATTTTCCTTTGAGTCCTTCTGGAGATTAGTTAATTCAAAAGACAGCAAGACCCCTGTAAGAAGACCCTGTGATGGCCCTCCAGGATTGACAGTGTTCTAGAAACATATACCTGGAATACCTGACAGGGTTCCTGAACCATTTTTCATATTTAGCATAGCAATTCATGATGATAGCATTGATAATTGCCTACTATTGCCAGACACCGCATAAAACATTCTATGAATATTATATCATTGGATCCTTGGAAGATGCTATCATTATCCCCATTTTTTACAGTTAAGGAAACTGAGGCAGACGAATTAAGTGACCTGGCCAGGGTCACAGAGCTAGTAAGTGTTTGAGGCTAGATTTGAACTCAGGATATGCTGACTGCAGACTCAGCTCTCTACCCACTGAACCAGCTTATCTAATCCTATGCCTTCAATTCTAATTAGGAGCTGACAGTAAGGCAAGAGAAGACTGCAATCCCGTATCAATCCCCACCAAGGAAAAACAAAACTGCTAATAAGGTAAGAACTTTTCTCCTATGTATGAAACTGAGAATTGTCACAAATTCTGTGACCTGGGCAGTACATTATCCACTGACACTCAGATAAACCCTCCTGGACCATTACAGTACCTCCTAACCTGTCCTCTTGGTCTCATTTGCTGAACCTTCTGGTCCTTTGACTCTCTCACTCTTCTACTCAACTTCAATGGACTCTTTTTTTTTTTTTTTTAGTGAGGCAATTGGGGTTAAGTGACTTGCCCAGGGTCACACAGCTAGTAAGTGTTAAGTGTCTGAGGCTGGATTTGAACTCAGGTACTCCTGACTCCAGGGCCAGTGCTCTATCCACTGTGCCACCTAGCTGCCCCTTCAATGGACTCTTGTTGCCTCCCCAGTAAAGTTCACATTTCTTATCCTCATGTTCAAGGCACTCCACAAACTAGGGCTGCCTTACCTTTCCAGTCATTTTCACTGCAGCGCTTCCTGTATACTATACTCCAGCCAAATCGAACAATTTTCTCTCTTACCAATATGCCTTGCACTCTTACTTCTCCGTGCTTCAACTAGTGATCTCTTCTGTGCCTGCAACATCCCACCCTCCTCTCTTCACCAGATAAATTCCTACCCATGCCCAAATCCAATGCCACCTCCCCTATGAAGTTTTTCTGGATTTCTTCACTCCCACTTGCTGCAAGAAACATCTTTCCCCCTGCAGCCTCACGTAGTACTCTATTAAATGAATGAATGAATGAATGAATGAGTGAGTGAATGAATGAAAAAGCATTTAAGTCCTGACTTTGTGCTAGGCACTACACTTGGCAATAGAGATACAAAAACAAAGAAACTGATCCTGCTGATACATATAAGGGAATGGTGGCCAGGGAAGGGAGTTTTTGCCTGGTGAATCACAGGGATGATGACTTCATACAGAGGGTGGATAATTGGCATACCTTTTTCCTTTAGAGATTTGTAAAACTTTTCATACATTACTATATGTTACATTTATCTGTGTTTGTGTTTTTTCTCATCCTAAACTGGAAGCTGGATGCAAGCCAAGCCTCTGACTTCTGTAAATTTTATATTTCCCCCAGAACTTAGCAGGGTGAGCTTTATAAATATTACTTCAAATAAGGAAGAAATGAATGAGTGAGTGAATCAAGTAGAAATTCACATTTGAAATATCAACATGCCTTTGAAGAGAATGTTAAATAGAGATGTTTAGTAAATATTTGTTGATTGATTGATTGATTGGGGGGAATCATGTTTGAGGCCTACAAAACATGCCTTTAATGACTCTGTGACTAAGAGAATTGGACCTGCTGAAAGTACCACATCTGACTTGCATTAACATAATCTATGAGCCAGATTTGACATGAAGTGACAAGTCAGAATCAACATCCAAGACCAATAATTCATTCAGTCGTCTGTTTATAAAACATTTTAACACTTAAGCTCAAATGAGATAATGCACATAAAATGCTTTGCAACTTTAAGGTATATTAAATTGTTAGTTGATATCATTATTATTACGACTACTGTTATTTATATGCTGCTATATGAAGTTCAGTAGCATAGCTATGGGAAACAGAAGAGTGGTCCTTGACACCAGCACAGTCAAAATGTCATCAGCACTTCTATTCCATTCTGTGGATGATTGATGACAGCAGAACATAGACATATAGCCTTTCACCCAGGTGGCTACCTGTAGAATTTCATCTCATGGATGTCAAAAATATCTCTATCCACATTTGAATGAAACATAGGATTTAGAACTGGAAAGGACCTTAGATCTCTTTTATCTCAAGCCTCTCTCATTTTACAAATGAGGAAACTGAGGCCCAGTAAGGAAAATTGACTTTTTCCAAGGTTACTCAGGGCATGGCTGAGATTTGAACCTGGATCCTCTCCGATCCAATTCCACAATTCAAAACTCCTTCCTTTAGCTTAAAGCTTCTTTGTTCTTGTTCAGTCATGCCCAACTCTTTGTGACCCCATTTGGAGTTTTCTTGGCAAAGATACTAGAGTAGTTTGCCATTTCCTTTTCCAGCTCATTTGACAGATGAGGAAACTAGGGCAAACAGGGTTAAATGACTTGCCCAGGGTCACACAGCTAGGAAGTATCTGAAGCCAGATTTGAACTCAGAAAAATGAGTCTTCCTGATTCCAGGCCTAGTGCTCTATCCACTGTATCACCTGTTGCTGTTGTTAAGGAGCAGCTGAGTGGTTTCTTATCTCTTATTAAAATGAAAATGGGGCAGCTAGGTGGCACAGTGGATAGAGCACCAGCCCTGGAGTCAGGAAGACCTGAGTTCAAATCCAACTTCAGACACTTGACACGTACTCACTGTGTGACCCTGGGCAAGTCATTTAACCCCAATTGCCTCACCCCCCCCAAAAAAAAAACAAAAAAAAAGAAAATATCATCTTCCCACCACCCAAAGAATGAATAGTCATAAAGTGAACTTTTTTAGTCACAAAATAGACTTAATAAATGTTTAGTGATGATGATTTACACTTTAATATACATTAGTTTACCAGATTTTTCCCCTAAGTGTCTTTTTAAGGCTAGGAGGGTGACCAGCAGAATGTCAAGAAACCAAATGTCTGGATGGCAGGAAGAAGACATAACTACTAGAAGGGGAGAGTGTGAGCAGATGATCTCCCTACATCCGCTATCTCCTCTCTCCCATTCATCCTCCACATAACTACCAAAGGGATATTCCTAAATTATATGTCTGACCACATTATGCCCCTCCTCATGAAGCTTCAGTGGCTCCCTATTGCCTCAAGGATAAAAATACAAATTCTTTCATTTGTTATTTAAAGCCCTTTATAATCTGGCTTCAACCTACCATTCCAGAATGACTTCACATTATTTCTTTTCATGCCTTCTACATGACAGACTGCACTGTCTGCTATTCCTCATACAAACATTCCATTTCCCATCTCCTTGCCTTTGCACTGGGTGTCCCCCATGCCTGGAATGCTTGGCTCCTCATCTCTATTATAATCCTTAACTCTGAGTGGAAATTGAAGTATAATTTTCTCACTTTATTTTTCTTTCTTCTTTTGGGGTATGACTAATATGGAAATATGGTTTGCATGATTTCACATGTATAATTGATAATCATATTGCTTGCCTTCTCAGTATGTGGGGTAGGTGTGGTAGGAAAAGAATTTGAAACTCAAATTTTAAAATAAATGATTTTTAAAGAATTTGATGAAGGGGGAACATAAACTAGTTCATTGTATTATAGGACTTAGAACTGAAGAGACTCTCAGCACTCTAGTACAAGGGATTTTAATTTGGGGGTCTGTAAACCTTTTTATTTAAAAATATTTTAGTAACTGCAATTCAATAGAATTGGTTTCCTTTACAATCTCTGCATTTTATTTTATTGCATTTTAACATATTATCCTGAGAATGGACTTCATCAGACTGCCAATGAGGTCCATGATACAAAAAAGGTTATGAATTCCTGATCTAGTCCACCCTACTTATTTTACATATGAAGAAACAGGATCAGCTTTTAAGCATTCTAAGAAACCAGTCAGCATATTTTAAGGAGCCCCATACACCAGCCTATAAGGTAGACACAAAAGAGCCACCTGCTGTCTGATTTGATCATTTCCAGGGTGGGCCCAGGTAAGATGAATCATTGATGAAAAAGCATTCCCTTTGGGCCAGGATGGCTCTTTTCATTCCTCATATTCTCACCTTCTTTCAGCCTGCTTTACACAATTGGTTCACACCCAGAGATACAGAAAAAGCTTCATGAAATATGGGATCGAGCTAAATGGACCCTTTGGACAGATCCCGCTAGAAAGTCGTTAATATAAATTTGACAAAACCACCACCACCCCTGCCCTGAATATACCTAAGAAACTTTTTAAAAAATCATTAGTTCAGGGGCAGCTAGGTGGCACAGTGGATAAAGCACTGGCCCTGGATTCAGGAAGACCTGAGTTCAAATCTGACCTCAGACACTTGACACTAGCTGTGTGACCCTGGGCAAGTCACTCAACCCCCATTGCTACACATACACACACACACACACAAAATTTAAAAAGCATTAGTTCAAGTAGAGTCTCTCATCACTGCGTAGCATTGATATTGAGACAAATATATTGAACTGGGAGTCAGAGGACCTGGGCTAGAAGCCCATGTTTTCTATTTTCTGTCTGCATAACCTTTGGTAAATCACTGCATATCTCTGGACCTCAGTTTCCTAGAATCAGAAATCTAGTAAATGTCCTATGTTGGGTTTGAACCCAGTACTTTTAAATCCAGAGCTCATTCCACCTTAAGAGGATGAACTATTTCTATGTCCCAAGAAAAACATCAATTACATTGAGTGACCAAAATTATTCCTAGCCATGGAAAGGACGAGATTATTTCCAATTATCTAAAAACCTACAAAGCCAGACAATAACTAAGAAAAAATATCATTCCAGCCTAGTGGACGAAGGAAAAACCCCAGATAAGACATTAGTCATTGATCACAATCAGGAATTGAAAGCAAGTCCATTTTGATTGATGGTCATTAGAATTTTGGGTTCATTCCTTAGGATCTCAGTCTGGATCCAAGAGTCCCACTAGGGGTCATCAGAATTCACCTATATTCACCCACATCCCCTCCTTGTGGTCATTGTCTTTCTGGGGATAAAGGATGACAGCCTCACACCCACTACTAGTATGCACTGCCCTGGTATGACCCCAATCAGGTACCTCCCTGCCTTTTTGATTAGAGAATATCCTACAGGAACCTAGTGAGAATGAGAGCTAGCCTATTCAATTCTGACTACCCAATCATCACTCTCATTCTGGTCCTGCTCCACAGGACAGTTCCAGGTCCTACTGGTCCTACCAAGAGAATGATGCTGGTTCAATTCCTTGTTTAAAAACACCTTTCCCTGAGCTACACAATAGATAGAAGAAATGAAGGAGATGTAAAAATACAGCCCCTCCCCCACCCCTGCTGGAATCCATGATAAAGGAACAGAAGAGGATATATTTGTATAGTTCCATCTAGAAAAACAAAACAAAACCACAGCTGTAAAGAAAACAGAGCAATTGAAGACTTTTTTTTTCTCTTTGTGGTGTGTTTTTTTTTTTGCGGGGGGGGGGGCAGGGCAATGAAGGTTAAGTGACTTGCCCAGGGTCACACAGCTAGTGTCAAATGTCTGAGGCTGGATTTGAACTCAGGTCCTCTTGAATCCAAGGCCAGTGCTTTATCCACTTCACCACCTAGCTGCCCCCAAAGACTGTTAATACTATCAGAGCGTAAGTTCCACCAGGACATGGTTTGTTTCTAATCTGAACTTTGTGTTTCCCCTGGGACAGAGCTTTAAACAGAAGAAGTGCTTAATAAATGTTCATGAATTGATGAATGCCTTATGAATTTAGACTTTTACTCCAGCATAATTATCCGATTGGACTCAAGAGGTTGGAGAACAGTTTACTCAAGAGTCAAATACAGTTCCATTTCAACTTTTTTTTTAAGGAAATTTTGATAACTAAGCACTTGGCACCAAGTTCAAGTAAATTATCTCAAGGTCTAACCCCACCCACAGACTGTCATCACAAGGAGGTCCAAGATCTAACATCTCTCTTTAAATCCTATAATTTTTGACAAGCAATCAATTGCCTTCAGCACCTGAACTGGCAAGAACCTCAAAAGATCTCACACTGAGGACCTTTCTTTAGGGCAAGGGTCATTAACTTGGGGTCTATAAACATTTTTTTAAGTTGATAATTCAGGGGCAGCTAGGTGGCCCAGTGGATAAAGCACCAGCCCTTGATTCAGGAGGACCTGAGTTCAAGTCCGGCCTCAGACACCTGACACTTGCTAGCTGTGTGACCCTGGGCAAGTCACTTAACCCTCATTGCCCCGCCCCCCCCCCAAAAAATTGATAATTCTACTTCAGTATAATTGGTTTCCTTTGCAATCCTGTGTATTTTATTATAATGCACTTAAAAGCATTATTCTGAGAAGTCCATGAACTCACCAGACTGCCTAAGGGGTCTATGATAAAAAAAAAAAAAAGGTTAAGGATCCCTGATCTAGTGTGTATGGAGCAAGAAGGTTGCAAATATGCCATAGTTTAGCAAACCAAGGTTGTCATCTTTGTCTAAAACCTAATCTGAACAAACTATCTTTGAAGAAAAGAGAAGTGTGAAAGTAAATAGAAGAAAGGTGGGAAAAGGAAAACTAGAAGCATAAAGACAGGCAGAAAAAAGGAAATCCTGTTTTCTTCTTCTCTACTCACATACCCTAAGAGCCAATGCTCTACTGTTCCAAATGTCTAATAAAACTAGAGGTTAGGAAGATGAGACAAGGACTGCATTCAAAGTCAATAGTACCTCCCAGTGTATCTATTCCCATCTGCTTTAGGCCAGTGATTTATTAATTTCTTTTTTGCGTGTGGGGCAATGAGGGTTAAGTGACTTGCCCAGGGTCACACAGCTAGTAAGTATATTAATTTCTTAATGTGGCATTTAATTTCTGGAAAGTCTGGATTAATTCCAGAGATGGAAATTCTTTTTTTTTTTTTTTTTTTTTGCAGGGCAATGGGGGTTAAGTGACCTGCCCAGGGCCACACAGCCAGCAAGTGTCAAGTGTCTGAGGCCGGATCCGAACTCAGGTACTCCTGAATCCAGGGCCGGCACTCCATCTACTGCGCCACCCAGCTGCCCCCCAGAGATGGAAATTCTTACAAAAGTAAGGAATACTCCTGTTCTTTCTATTCCCATTCATCCATTTAAATATTCATTCAATCAATATTTATTAAATATCCACCATATTCCATGTTATGTGCATTACCACCTTAACCCCTTGGTAATCTTTCAGGGCAGACTGAAGATCCTGTCTTATCTGTGTTCTGCCCTACAAGCAGCTTCGAAGTTCGAGATCATTTTTAGGGACTACAGGAAATGGGGCAGTCAAATGATGGTCAGATAGGATACCAGCTAGAAATATATACATATATATATATTTTTTTTTTTAATTATCGGCTGGTAGACCAGATAGCCAAAATCAAGAAACTTGCGTTCTAGTCTTCTTTTTGTTTTTTGTTACCAGTGCAAATTTGGGCAAATCACTTCTTGTGCCTCAGTTTTTTGTTTGCAAAAATAAAATAATTAGATTATCAATAAGGTTGCTTTGAGCTCTAAATTTCTATGATTGTAAATGTATAACCCAAATAAACGGAATTGGAAAATGTGTTGAGGAGGCATCTTTTCCTTTTTCTCCCTCCAGTTCAGACTATCCATAACTCTAAAACAACTGACCATACAAATGGCCCATAACTGCAAACAGCAACCACTGTTTCTGCCCCGGCTTCTCCCTCCAATTCTAGAGGCCTTGATTTTGAGACTTGTTCTGATAAAAAAAAAAAAAATTAAGCTTTCAAAGCATTTCTGAGTTCATAAGTGGAAAAAGGAAAAAAAGCTATAAAAAGCAGGAATAACTTAAACTGCCTGAAATTCCATCAGTTAGAAATTCATTTGAGTATTTAAGCCTACTCTTTTTAAAATGCAAATGAATTTAGGAGTGTCAAAAGCTATGTCATTCACACTTTACTGTAAATTAGCGCAATCAGATTCTGTTTCTCCGAGCTTAGGTCATCCACACTCAGGGAACAGGAAATTTAATTGGGAGAAAGTGAGATAGGAAATTTGGGGGCATGGAACACTGGGAGAAAGACATAGTGGGAAAAACTATTGGATGTGTAATTAGAAAGATCTGTGTTTGAATCCAGCCTCTGATACATTTGTATGAACCCATGTAACCATGCATGAATAATTCACTTAACATCTTTGAACTTCAATTTCCTTTTTTTTTTTTTTTGCAAAAAGGAGAGAATTTTATCAGCTACCTCAGAGGATGGTGGTGAAGTTCAATAGGGGTGATATAAGTAAAGCACTATAAAAATATGAGTGATTTTGTAGAAGAGTTGATTGGTCAATAAGCATTTATCAAGCATTACTCTATATGCCAGCTACTCTGGTGATACAAAGAAAGACAAAAGGACAGTCCCTGTCCTCAAGAAGCTTACAATCTAATGGGAAGGCACTTTAGGGAAGCAAGGCAAGCCTGGATGAGATGCTGTAGGATTAGGTTAGTACCAATGAGAGACCTAGAGTCTCAGTGCTTAGAGAGAAGGAAACTGTGAGGTAAAAAGAGCAAAATACAGTCCTAACGATAAATTTCACTTGCATCAAAATTTTGCCTGGAGCTAATCCTATACCCAGAAAAAGAGTATAATTATTTTTTCTTTCCCTCTTTGTTCCTCTCTCAATATGCAACCTCCTGCTCCCAAGACTAATAACTCAGTCTAAGACTACTAGAACTATAGTTCAGGTACATTATGAAATGAACATCATAGAGGTGGCCTAGGACACTAACCCCCAGTTACAACATTATTTCTATGGAAAAATATACTCCAAATTCCAAACAACTGACTTATTTACAAATGAATTTTTTAGATATAACCTTTTCATAAGTTGAAGATTGGGCTATATTTTAAGTTCAGGGTCAACCATTGAGAAATAATAATTTATATAGAGACCTTTAAGAATTACAAAGCACTTTATATACATTTTTTTTTTGGTCCTCACAGCAACCCTACAAAGCTCACAACAACTCTGTAAAAACTGTCAAGAATGGACTTATCCATAGTGCATTGCTACTCTTCCCCTTTCCAAGCCTTTCTCTGATTTTGTGCCTTAAAATACCACCAAAATACCTTCTTGTTCACTGTTTCAAACATACTCTCAAGTTGGGCTCTCCTATTGAGCAAGGAGGCAATAAATTAGTTCACACCAAAGCATGAACAACCAATATAATTTATTGTGTTATATCTCACTTGAATTGCAATAAGGGACAATACCTTTAACCCAAGGGAATAGCTCTAATGGTATCATTTCAGACATAGATAATAACTGGCTCAGAGGATTATAGGATCATAAATAAGACCATTTTGCTAGTTGATCATGTTATTGAAGTCAAATTGCAGCCCTTTGATTCTGTTTAAGATAATAAGAAAATAGAAATGCATTATGAGAAATGTTGATCCTGAAAGGGAAAGGAGCTTGGTAAAAACTCCTGGCTACTGATGGTAGAGGTACTTTCAGGATGATTCTAAGAATTCCAATAAGAGGAGTCATCCACCAAGACTAGAACATCCCTGAGTTGCTGCACCTTTATTCAATATATATCCTTGATAACTTTGGCCTTCTTCATTCACCTTAGTATCAGGCAGCTAATCACAAAAGTCCTTTATTTGAACGTAATATTCTTACTTATATAATCATAGGATCACTGATGAAGAACAGGAAGGACTATCAAAGGTTACCTGGTTCAAATACCAAAAGCACAAAAGCAGTAGGTATAAGACGTTCCCAACTCTTTGAACACAGGTCTTCGGCCTCCAGAGCCACATTGTACTATGAGACATTTATATAGTGCTTTAAAGTTTGCAAAGCATTTTACATACATTATTATTTCACTTGAGCCGCCCAAGAATCCTGGGAAGTAGTTACTATTATCCCGTTTTTAAGATGAGAAAACTGAGGCTCAGGGAGATTAAGTAAATTGTTCATGATCACACTGGTAATAGATGCAAGGCAATACTTAAACCTAATCTATAGCTCATTAAGTCTTGTCATTCCCCAGGGCCCTCATCTTAGGCCATCCTCGGTTCTTTCTTTCATTTTACTCTTTCTATGTGATTTCATCAACTCTAATGTGTGAAATTATCATATCTGTGTTGATAATTCCCAAATCTATCTCTCTTTTGCAGTCCTGTCCCACTTTGCCAACTCCTTATCATAATCTCCATTTGGTTGTCCCCTCTAGACTTACAGTCAGTAAGATGTGGGTTCAGATCCTTTCTCTGACATAACCAGCTGGCAAATAACTTAACCTCTCTGAACCTCAGTTTCCTTTTATATAAAATGGAGAGGTTGGGCAAGATGCCTTCACCAAGATCTAAATCTATGCTCCAAAGACCTTAAAAATTAACAAATGTAAAATAGAATTCATTATCTTTTCCCATATAATCATCCTTCCTCAAATATCATGATTTCTGTTGAAGCCACCACCATCCTTCCAGTGATCTAAGTTGATAACCTTAGAGACATCTTTGATTCTTTTTTCTCCCTCACTCATCATATCCACTCATTTTCTAAGTCTTCTTGTTTCTACATCCACACTTTTCACAGCCATCCCCTTACCTTTATTCACAGAGCTAATGCTTCAGTTCAAGCCTTCATTCTCTTTTCATGGACTTCCTCCAAGTCACCTGCCTATCTCCCTCCTTACAAGCTCTTCCCTCTCCTATACATCCTCCACACAGCTACCAAAATGATATCACTAAAACAAATATATGATCATGTCGCACTCATATTCAAATATCTTCAGTATCTCCCTACTGATCTAGGGAAAAATGTAAACTCCTCATTTTAGCATTAAAATCTTATACAGGGGCAGCTAGATGGCTTAGTGGATAAAGCACCGGTCCCGGATTCAAGAGGACCCTAGTTCAAATCCGGCCTCAAAGACTTGACACTTACTAGCTGTGTGACCTTGGGCAAATCACTTAACCCCCATTGCTTGGCCAAAAAAAGAAAAGAAAAGAAAAGAAAAATCTTATACAGGGGCAGCTGGGTGGCACAGTGGATGATGGGGCACTGACCCTGGATTAAGGAGGACCTGGGTTCAGGTCCAGCCTCAGACACTTGACACTTGCTGGCTGTGTGACCCTGGGCAAGTTGCTTGGCCCTCATTGCCCTGCAAAAATAAAAATCTTATCCAAGACAGCCTCCACTTACCTTTCCAGTCATATTTCATACTACTCCCTTTCCCATGCCTTCTGTTCCAGTCAAACTATCTATTTAGTTGTTCCCCATACATAATCATTCCATCTACTGCCTCCATGCCTTTGCTTAAGTGTCCATCAGATATGTAATGTACTCCCACCCCACCTCCACCTCTTATCATCTCTAGCTTCCTTCAAAACACAGAGTAGATGCCAACTTTTTTGGAGGTTTTTCCTGATCCTTCCCAACTACCACCAATTGTTAGTACCCTCTCCCTCCTGAAATTAGTTGTATGACAAACTTTATATACTCTTTGTCTCTACTTAGCTATATATATATATGTGTGTGTGTGTGTAGTATCTTCCTATAGAATGTAAGCTCTTTGAAGGCAAGACTGTCTTGGTTTTTTCTTTGTATCCTTAGAGTCTATTGTAGCATCTTACACACAATAGGCAGTAAATTGTTTGTCAAACTAAATTGAAGGTCTTCCTTATTGCAAATATTGTATTACACGTAAATGTATTCAGTATGGTACATTGCCTCACAGACAGATGACAGATCAGAGAGATTTGGTAGGGAAGGTGGAAAGAGGGAAGGAAGAGGCCCCTCAAATCACACGATATCGACAACTGCCTACTCTATCTTGTAAGACCGGTGCAACTTTTGCATCACTTATTTGGATATCTTTGAGTTAAGAACTTTAGGTAAAGTAGAATTATATTTGGGAAGAGGGGACTGAGATTTGAGGAGTATTATAAAGAGGGAAGACAGATGAGCTAAGCAGAAGATTCCTCACAAAACTCATAAAAACTTTCTTTACTCATAAAACCACTTTTGTTCAAATAATTCACAAGTTAAAATGATTTTCTCTCTCTCAGTCTTTCTCTGTTCCTAATGAATTACAAAAACAGTGCTGCTGTTGTGGGGTTTTCATAAACTTTCCTCATCTCTATGGACTGCTCAAGGTAGTTTCAGAAAGCAAGTCAAATCTTTATAGTTCCCCATCATAAAAGTTTATTTTCATATGCATCTCATGGTAAGAAGCACCTTTTTTCTTTCATTGGGGGAGGGAGAATGGAAGAGGGATCGACAACTCTTTCCAGGCAGTTCTTTTTCCACTAGTTGAGCCGGCTATGGATAAACTAGTTATAAGAAAGGAAAAGCTACTCTTCACCAAATTCCTAAGCTTGGTGGTTTAAATAATGTTTCATGCAATATAGTACCTCTTAGTTTGTAAATTGCTTTCACATGTGTGTTCTCACTTACTCCATGAGACACTATAAAATGAGGGAGTTGCACAAGATGATTTCTAAAGTCTCTTCTGTTCTAACTCCTATGATTACCTAGGTGTTTGTTGTTCAGTTGATCTGTCTCGTCTGACTCTACATGACCCCATAGACAAAGTCCATGGGGTTTTCTTGGCAAAGATTTTGAAATGGTTTTCCATTTCTTTCTCCAGTGTGTCACCATTTTACAAATAAGAACTGAGGCAAATACAGGTTGAGTGACTCGCCCAACATCACATAGCTAATGTCTAAATCTATATTTGAACTCAGATCCTCCTGTCTCCAGGATTGGTGGTCTATCCACTAAGCCATCTAGCTGCCCTAGGTGTTATATATCCCCACTTTACGGAAGAAGAAACTTAGGCTCAGGAATTTTTTTTTTTTTTTTGCCGTGCAATGAGGGTCAAGTGACTTGCCCAGGGTCATACAGCTAGTAAGTATCAAGTGTCTGAGGCCAGATTTAAAATTTAAACTCAGGTCCTCCTGAATCCAGGGCTGGTGCTTTATCCAATTTGCCACCTAGCAGCCCCCCCAGAAGCTCAGGAAATTTCAATGACTTGCCAAAGGTCACTCAGTATGTGGTAGATTGAGAGCTAAAGAATCTGAGAGGTCATCAAGCCTACCCCCTCCATTTAGTAGATGAAGAAACTGAAACACAGAGAGATGAAATGACTTGCCAAATGTCATACAGCCAGTAAGTAAGTGTCTGAGGTTCTCAAATATCAACTAGCTCTGAAATCCTTTTAAACCCAGGTCTTCTGATTCTAAGCCTAGTGATTTTTTCATTACCATCTTGCTTGCTGTCTCCCATAACTTCCTATTTTTAAGTTGGGGATTATTTTTAACAACAGCTATTCTTTTCTAAGGTCAGTGGGGGAACTCAAAACTTTAAAAAACCCGACAAATGTTTAAAATTGTTTTTACACATAATTGGGGGAAATTCTTTTGGTTTTTTAAAAATAAAATATTATTTTTTAAAAAGGTCGGTGTGACTGGACACAATAACATATGCTTCATATAGCTTCTTTCTCCACTTAATCTCTCTATATTTGCCAGGCACTAACTGTTGTCTGATGTCACTTATTAAAGGTTACTGAAATATAACAGTTAATAGGAATTTTAAAAAATCATCTTCAATAAGCAGTGTCCTTTGGAATATGGACTTGAAATTAGGATTGTTCTCATTCAAACCTTACCTCAGACAGTATGATATGGCAGCTAAGAAAGCTAATGCTAACTTGGGCTATATCGAGAGGCATAACATTCAAAACTAGAAAAGTGCTGGTGGTGCTGTACTTTGTCTTGATCATACCGCAGATGGAATTTCACATTGAGCCCTAAGCATCACAAAGGATGTTGAGAAGATAAAGAACATCTAGTGAAAAGCAATCAGGACCTCAGTAACTGAGCTCAGAACATATGAGCATTAGTTTTAAGGAACTGGGGGTGTTTAGCCTGATAGACTCCTACAAAAAGGAAAAAATCAGGGAGGATTGAGATTGTCTTGATGTCTTTGGAAGACTATCTTGTGAAAGCTAATTCCAGAGGTCAGAACTAGGAGCAGTAGAAGTTACAAAAAAGAGGGGCAGCTAGGTGGCGCAGTGGATAGAGCACCAGCCCTGGAGTCAGGAGTACCTGAGGTCAAATCTGACCTCAGACACTTAACACTTACTAGCTGTGTGACCCTGGGCAAGTCACTTAACCCCAATTGCCTCACTAAAAAAAAAAAAAAAGTTACAAAGAGGCAAATTTAAGTTCAACATTATGGAAAACTCCCTAAATATTTGTATTAATAATTATGATAATGATGATGAAGCAAAGCATTAACTATGCAGCTATTATTACCATACACCTAGCTATGGAATTCATTGATATCTGAAATATTCAGTGAATCAATCAACAATTATTGAATGATTACCTGTTTTGTATAATTATTTCCTTCTATATCCCTTATAGTACCTGGTCTAGTGGATGTTTAACAAGTTTTTGTTTAATGAATGAATGACAGTCTGTAGGGATCCTTACTTTAAACAAATCATAGGGACAAAAATATGTAATTTGTAAGACACAAAATTAGAAGGTTGGTGTTCATAGACTTCAGAGGCAAATCCCAAAATTTTTCAGATGAGGGTATTGAGGTTTAGAGAGCTTAAGTGGCTTACTCAAGGATATACAACCAGTTAATGGCAGATTTAAGTCTAGAATCAAAGAGGTCTCTTGATAATCAGTGCAAGCCTTCCTCCTTTTAGTCTACCACACTGTCCTTAAGAGAGCAAATACCTCTGGTGGATTTAAAAGGATTTGATATGTTGAGAGTTATCTTCAAGTATTTGAAGGACTATCATGGAGAGGAGAGATTAGGATTATCCTGTTTGACTCCAAAGGACAAAACTAGAAGCGATGGGTTATAAATTGTTGCTATTGTTCAGTCATTTCAGTTGTGTCCAACTCTTGGTGAACTCAATTTTGGGTTTTCGTAGAAAAGATACTGGAGTGGTGTTCCATTTCCTTCTACAGATGAGAAAACTGTGGCAAACAGGGTTAAATGACTTGCCCAGGGTCACACAGCTAGTAAGTTTATGAGGCTGGATTTGAACGTGGGTCTTCCTGACTCCAGGACCAGCCATCTATCAATTGCTTCATCCAACTTCTCTAAGGTAGAAGCTGAAAAGAGACTCATTTGGACTGGAAATAAGAAAACATTTTCTAGCAGTTAGAGTCACACAATGGGGGAATGAGTTGCCTTGATAGGTGGCGGGTTGTACCTCCTTCAAACCAAGACTAAAAGACTACATACTTCAGTGGGTATTCCTTTGGTAAATGGGTTGACTGGATAGCCACCGAGGTCTCTTCTTACTCTCAAATTCTGTTATAACTTAGAAAACACTTTTCAGAAACACATCTATCACACAAACTGAGGTACACCTGAAATCACTGTCATGGCCGCTGAAGGTTTGTATTTTTCCTGGTTTGGGTAACTTTTGTAATTCTAAATTCTAAATGTCCTTTCCCCCTTATATGTTTCAGTATTCATAATTGACAGAATCTCAAGATGTTCTAGTCATTCAGTCTATTCCCCCACCCCATCCCCACTACAAGTTGCAGACTGAAGAAACTGTGACCCCAGAATGCTAAAATAATTTCCCTAAAGTCAATCATACCACCAGCAGCAAGTGTCAGAATCAGGATTTGATCCCAGGTCTCCTGATATGTAGTAGAGCTCTCTTTCAGTTCTCATTTATCTTTAAAAGATCAGCTTCATTACCATCAACTATTCAATAAGAGGCTGACCTTCTCCAGACATCTTGTTTTTCCTGGACTGCTTTATGGATCTTGAAATTAGCTAAAATCAGATGTTAGTGTCTAAAGCCAAGTTAAAAATAACTTTTGGATTATATGCTGCTAAATTTCATACTGTAGAACTCTGTTTTACACTTCTCTGCCCCTTCTCTCACTCTGATCTTATTCAGCATGTAACACAGTGCTAGGAAGAGAGTAAGTGGTCAAGGAATATTTCTGTATTTATTTATTGGTTAATTGATATTCTGTTTTGCTTACTCCAAACCACCACCAATCCTGCTCTCCACCATGGCCTCCCTGTCCCCCTCTTCCCCGGTACAGTGAATAAGTAATTTACTGTACGTTTCTTAAAAATATATATCTGGTACATTGAGATTAAGTCATCCAAATCCTCTTAAATTTATATAATTTTATTTAATAATTATACTTTAAAGTTTGAACATTTAAATAAATGGCAAACTATGTATCTAAGTAAATCCCATATTTTCTCAATGGCTCTTTGGAACCCATCATTCATGGGCAAGCCCTGAGAATATTGAATAACAGAAGAAATAAATGATGATCCTAATGAAAACCACATTCTGATTCCTGCTTTCCTGCTTGTGCAATTCCATATAAGAATTATAGAAGCCAAAAAAGCAACGTGCACATTAGCTGTGGGTTGCTCAACTACGTACACATAGCCTTGTAGGTCATGTGACTGTTTCCATCTTCTGTGTTAAACTAATGGTTCCTCAGAACCCCATGAGGCCACTCTTAACGCACACATAGAATTCTAGGATTTGCCTGGGAAAAAAAATGTATCGTGTTTCTGTGCCTATGAGCTAAAAAAAACTAATTGGCAAAGCTCAATGAAACCAAACCACCTCAGATGATGGAAAATATCCATTGTTTTCCGAAAAATTGCAAGACTGCAGGTAACTAAGCTGATCTAGGAGACAATATTCTCCTCCCTTCTCATAGGAACATATAGCTGCACTCTCTGAATGGTCCCTCCTTTTCCAGTGACACAGGGTTGCAAACCTGAGAATGGAAATCAAGTCAGCTATCCTTTGAAAGGGATAGAGAAAGTTTATTCATAACTTTCCAGAACCTCGGCAGTAAGAGTATGTGCTCTCCTGCTCTCCTATTTCATTTTGTTATAAAGTAGTCAAAGATTTATAGTGAGGCTGAATTCAGAATAGTCAGGCTGTAAGCCTCTGGGTATTCTGGTAAAACCTGTCAAAAGACGTAGATTTTTTAAAATTCACTTTTCTAAACACAAGGTTTTCCCCTCCTCCCTCAATAGGGTTCAGTGAAACTTTCAGTGAGAAAAAAATCATTTTTATTATACCTTTCTCACAAGGAAAAACAAGAATGAGAATCTTTTGTAATGCCTTTTAGTATTACAAAGAGGCAAGGTGGTACAGTGGCCAGGGAGGGGGGGACAGCGGTCAGGACTGAGGAAGGTGTGGGCAGGGTTGGGGGATATGCTGGTTTTCCCCTCTGCCACTCACTAGCGGTGTGGCCTTTCTGATACTCAGTTTTCTTTTCTGGAAAATAGGAATAATAGCTACTTTCTCTTCCTCTACGATTCACCCTAATTCACCCCCACCTCACACAGTTGTGAGAAGAATTCATATATAGAGTATCCCAAAAGTCTTACTGCAGATTAAAGCTCAAAAAGCTTTAAAAGATTCCACATAATAAAAATATAGGTGAAATCTCTGAAAAGTGAAAAATCACTACTCAAGGAGACAGCTGGGTTAGTTTGTTGTTGTTGTTTGCAATTATACTCTCAACATATCCATAATTCAAATAAAAATATTGAGAATTTTGTTTTACTAGACCATCACTGTAAAACTGTCTGAGAGATCCAAGCCTTTGCTTTTAAGATCATAAATATAGAGCTATTAGGGACCCCAGAGACCATCTAGTCTATCCCCTCATTTTACAGATGACGGAATTGAGGCTCAGAGGGTTTGAGCAACTTGTCCAAGTGAGTGACATAGGCAACACTTGAATTCAGGTCCCCAACACCAAAGCCAGTGCTCTTCCCACTATTCCACACTGTCTCCCAAAAGCTTCTGAGGCTAAACTAATTCAATCACTTTGTGGTCGGTCCATAAAGACCGACCATTCATATGTCAAATCCTACTCTATGGCAAAAAATGTTATAATGAAATTCTAATGAAGATTGTGAAATGTGACCATTCACACTGGGGTTGTCCTCAAGAACTTTCTGTTCCTTTCTAGTTATAGTTTTTTATAGTTTTTTATTTTCGAATCTACCAGACAACAGGATTTTCCTATGTCTTCAAATTTGGGGATAGGGAAAGGGGGAAGACACATTTGGCATAAAAATAAATACTTGGCCAGAGCTTCAGTGCTTGTATCTTGATTATTAGTCTGATGAGGGAAATTTGCTTGTGGATGCTTCCATTTGTCCATTTACTAGATCCTAATGAAAAGGTCTGTGATCTTAATTTCAGCAAAACTGCTACTGACATCAACTGACTCAAGAAAGGTTGCAAAATCAGGGCTATTATCTCGTGTTTATAACAAGTCTGTTACCATAGTAATAACTGTGATGTCACAAATTTGACACTGTGGGCCAAATTCTGGCTCTCAGTGGAGGAAAAAAGTTAGCATAAGAAGAGCGATATAAACATATGTGGTTAAAATAGGGTCAATACTTGTGAGAACCACAAAAGGGCAGGGAGTTCCCCTGTGGCCCAGGCAGTGAGGGGGGAGGAATTGGAGAGGGGGTGGCAGGATTCAGACTGAGGATCTGTTCTGCAGCCACAAAAATGACCAATATCCAACCCTTCTGCATGCAGCTGTGCATGAAGTAGAATAAAAATCAGAGAGAACATAATATCTGTGTGTTCTCAATCATGACTATGCCACTGGGCCAATGGTCTGCCAAAGGCAGTGGATTTGAGCCAAAGCAAAAAACAGTACATTCTAGGGAGTGAATTTTTGCCCATATAAATCCCACTGGCACCCCAGAAGTCATAGCTTATCTCAAAAGAGAAGCACACCCTTCATAATACAGCTAGTGTTTGACTCCCATTGGTTCACTACAGGATCAGGCCTTCAAAAAAAAAAGACCCTTCAGATATAGACATGTAGACATAGACATGTAGTCATCAGAGAGTGTGGAAATATTGCAATAGGCATTGTTATCCTCCTACTATAGATGGAAATTTCATAGGAAGACATTGTGAGCTTAGTTAAAACATCATCACAGAGTCAACTTGTGGTGGAATAAAATTATATATATATATATATATATATATATATATATATATATATATATATATATGTGTGTGTGTGTGTGTGTGTGTGTGTGTATAAAACTCCAGTACAATAATTGTATTCCCAGAAGACCAAAAGACCAAACATTCATTTCATCCAATTTTCCTTACCTTGGAAGGTAATAATAACAAAAGGGGACTACACCTATGATTTTCATCAGTATAGGAAGCTCCCAGGTAAGAAAATTACCTCTACCAATACAAGTGTGAAACTTCTCTGCAACCTTCTCTGCAAGCCTTAGAAAGTTGCCTAAAGCACTGAGAAGTTAAGTGACTTGCCCAGGATCATATAGCCAGTATATAGATATGGTTATAGATAGAGATAGATGAGATAGAGATAGAGATAGAAAGAGATCAGAAATGGAACTTGAATTTGAACCCTGACTTTGAGATGAGTTTTCTATTCATTAGACCTTGCTGACTCTAATAAATGTAATTAATAATAATAATAATATATTACTTTATCTCATATATGTTATAATTATTTTATATTATATCATTCTAGGAATAGACCACATTTCTATAGTATTTTAAGGTTCTCTTAACCCCATGAGGTAGGTAAGCCAAGTATTATTATCCCCATTTTACAGATAAGTAGATTGAGGGTTGAAAGAGATGAAGTCACTTGACCAAGGTAACACAATTAATTAAGATGTCAGAGGTAGGATATAATCTTGTCTCTTGTCTCTAAACTTAGTACAGCTCTTTAGGAATTGGGTTTTTATAGTCAATGCTAGGACATTCAGCTTTTGGTCATCTCACCCCTAATCAGTTAATATATTTATTATACCATGCCCTGCTTAGTGTGGACTGGAAAGGGGTTTCTGATAATTTATTAATTTTATGTTTCAAAGAATAGACTTCATTTATGAAGAAACAAGTCCCAGCAATACAGAACTAATCAACAGGGTCATGAAAACCCAGAGCAGGATACTTGGCACATCACAAATATGTGGGGACTCCTTGTCAACCAATCACCAAATTTCACTTCCTACTTATCCCTAATGCTATAATCTGCACTTTGACATCACATCGAACAGGGATTTTTAACATGTAGTGCTTGAACTTGTGGGTTTTTAAAAAATGCTTTTGATAATTATTTCAATATAATTGGTTTCCTCTGTAATTCTATGTGTTGTATTTTCTGCATTTTAAAATGTCATTCTGAGAAGGGATCCATAGACTTCACCAAAGTGCCAGATGGGTCCATGACTCAAAATAGGCTCTGTTGAGAGATCCTGACAGAATATACCCACTAAGCCCTGGGAGCTTGATTCCTTGGCCTGATATCGTGGGAATTTTCCTATGTGGGACCCTGAATGAGCCAAACTAAAATACAAATCCCATTATTTTGGGTTCAGTAAGTTTTCTGCTGAAGGGCCAATTGGTTCTCAAACTCTTTGAGGTCAAGGAAAATGTCTTCGTCATTTTTCCTACTCCAGCATCCTAGCCCTTGGCTGTATAGGTTCAGGGTTTAACAGTGATGGTACAAGGGCATATTTAAAGACAGTTATCATGACCATACTTTTTCTTTTAAGAATCATAGAAGTTGGGGATCTAAGGTTCCATAGAATGCTGCTTTTAGAAAAAAAAAAAAAACCACAAAAACAAACAAACAAAAAAACCCCTACACTTCTGTTGGGATAATCTGTTTCTCCCAGCCTATCAGAATCCCTGGGCTCCATTACAAGCCTCGTTCCCTTTGCATATTCATTGTATGAACTGATGTTAAATAGGTGCTGTGTGCCTGGATTCCAAGCGGTTTGCAAGGCTGGAAACACCGGAATACATTCTCTGGCATACTGCACCCAAGTGTGTCTCAACTCAGTTCATTTTTAAGTTCCCTTTTGCTCCTGTGAGACACTGTAGGCCAATCAATTTGCATTTTGGTGCATAGCTTTCTTTATGCACAACCTATGTAGGGCATATTTGTTGGTAGGGATGGGGAAGGAGATTAGAGACTAAGAAAAGAAGAGGAAAAGATTTTTTTAATTATTATTATTGGAGCCTCTCACCTAAGCTACTGTACACATGTTCAAAAACAAGCTTCAGTTTTAGAAAATTAACCATTCCTTCCTCCATACTCCTCTATTTGGCCTATTCACAGTAAATATTTTTGGTCTCTTAGGAAGGAAAGTTGGGCCCCATTCTATCCCTGAACAAGCAGCCAATAGAGAAAACGGGCAGAGAAGAATTAAACGTTATCTTAAGAGCAAATCACTTTATTTTTTTAACGAATATTCCTAACAATTCCAGACTTGTGATTTGATAAAGAGCATAAAGGATTGAGGAGTAGACTTGACATCAGAAAGACCAGGGTTCAAAATCTGCCTCCAACACTTCCTTGCTGGGTGACACTGGGTAAGTGACTAAACCTCTGTGAGTCTTGGTTTTTTCATCCATAAAATGGAAAGACTAGTGGTATCTGCCTCAAAGGTTTGTTGTGAGGCATATGTACATAAAGTGCTTTTGTATTACATAAATATCAAATATTGTTATTATTTCATCAATGATATGAACTCCTGGTGTGAATACTCCCTCCACCCATGCAAATTAGCAACTCACCTGCAACTCAGAGTCTTAAAGAATTATCTAGGACACTGACAGGTTAAGTTACTTATTCATGGTCACACAAGCATAATTTTTTTTTAAGTTTGACCAGTAAATGGATCTCGATTGTATATACTTTAAGTGATCCTCAGTATCTAAACACCTCTTAACACTAACATGAAATACTATGCAAACAAGCAAGGAATCTATTGTTGGGATCTATCAGAGGCAATAGTGTAAGAAATGAAAAAAAAAATTACACATTGGAAACCTACCCATAACCTATACTTGAAATTTTGGATGTATACATGTATTGGTCATTTAGGGAAATTCATTCAAACAACTAACTGTATTCCTTAGTTCTCTGGTAAAATTATAATAACCACTGTTAGGACATAAAAAAATAAATACTGTCATATGAACTTGGTATTTATTGGACAATAGGCCACCAATGTATCCAGGATAGTAATAATACAGTTCACCTTAGTCCTAATATTTATAGTATGCCATACACATTATCATATAGAGCAAGGATTCTTAACCACAGACCTAGAAGGGGTATGTCTATAGATTTCAGTGAATCCATGAACTTGGATTGGGAAAAAATACATTTTTACTTCAACATAATTGGTTTCCTTTGAAATCTTATGTATTTTATTTTTAAAACATTATTCTGAGAAGAGTGTCATAGGTTTCACTAGGCTGCCAAAAGGGGTCTATAAAACAAACGAAAAAAGGGTTAAGAACCCCAATGCACGGTATTTCTCTTTGTAAAGCATGTCTGCCACCTAGTTTGCAGGACTGAATAATCATGCTAAGTCTACGATTCCAGTACTTAACTTCAGTTTAAGAATTTAACTTCAGTTTAGAATTTTCTAGAAATGTCATGCTTCTGAGAATAGGAGAGATCTCTATTAAAACAATGAAAACAAACCATAAAGTAACAAACAGTCTAAAAAGTGCTTTCCAAGAATTAAGTAGATCACTAGATGTCATGATCTAGCGTTGGGTTGATTTAAAGGAAAGAAAGATCCTGGCCCAAGATCAATAGATCCTATACGTTCCCTTATGCAGAGAAATAATTGGACTCAGCACATTCCCAAAAGGCCCCCAGTGAGCAAATACTTCCTTGCCCTGAGGCCAATTCAACTCCATTTTGTTCTTTCTCATAACTAAATATTTTGTACATCCTGTTTCAAAATCAGTTCATTTTTAAAGCATTACATTAACAAAAGGAAATAGATCATTTGCAGCCAATAATATCAGAAGCCCTCTGTGATTTGAAAGCCCATGAAATGCATGTGCCTATAGTCTCCTCCAGATTTGGAGTATCAAATATAACATTAATACTTTAAAAAAAACAACAACTGTTTCACAGATCTTCCTTGTGCAACATTCATCACAAGTAATATTACAGTCCTTCCCATGACTTAATTGACTATTTTAAAATTTACTCATAAGATGGCAGAGTCAGGATAATTTTCTATGAATCACTGTCATACTTAAACACTAATGAAGATTTACCTGCTGGTGGCTTTATGAAAGGTGGTGGAATTAATGGTACAATAATGGGTACATTCCCATGATCTTTTGACCCTGCTGGTGAGTCAGTTAGTCCATTTCCTGTGGCAATCCCTGGATAGCCCGTGTTCATATTGTATGGTGAAATAACACTGTCCTCGGATAATTTTGGCTTTGGCAAAGAATTTTCTGTAAAATAAAAAAAATTATGTATACATACATATAATATATATACAGTATGGCAAAAAGGCACTAATTAGTTGAACTAAAACTTTTTCTCTGGTTATTTTCTCAATTCAGAAGACTCTAATAAAAATTAGTATTTTCTATCAGACTTTAAAAAATAAGACATTATCAAAACTCCAGGGAACAATTCTGCTCACATCACTACAAATTTCCATCTGGCTCCTTTGTAATTGGCTTCATGCTGGCCATTTTATTCTGACATCAAAACTGATTAATTTAATATTGTAAAAAACCTCCTTGGAACACCCCAAATTCAGGTTTATTGAAAGTCAAACCATTCTCCCTATCGTGGTGTTTGTAGCACATCTCTCACATGACACTAGCCTATCTAAGCAAGGTTTTGCTGTTTTCCAAATACTGGATTATCACAATTCCAGAAGACTGATGATAAATGATGAGCATGCTACTGACCTCTTGACAGAGGGGTGTTGGACTCCAAGTGCAGATGTGATTTAACATTCTATTGGAAATGGTCAAAGAGAAAATTTGTGTTCTTGATTATATATTCGTTACAAGGGGGTGGGACGGTTTTTTTTTTTCCAATAAGAGGAAAGTAAATATTTTTTGTTGATTTAAAATAACAAAATTAAAATTATAAATACATATAATATTCAATATGTTAGTTTTTTTAAATACCACCATGTAATGACCTGATTGAATTTTTTTAAAAGAACTCAGGAAGTAAATGATTAGAAAGGAGGGAAAAGCCTCATAGGATTAGAGATTCAGAATTGAATGGGACCTTAAAAGCCATCTAGTTCAGCCACTTCATGTATAGATGAAAAAAACTAAAAGCCAGACTAGTTAGATGACTTGCTCAAGGTCACATAGATCACTGTGACAAGAGCCAAGATTCAAACTCAGGTCCTCCAATTTCAAATCTACTCTTCCCCTTCTATGTTGCATATTTCCACAAAAACATATTCGTAGCTAGCAGGCAAAATTATATAAAAAAAAGAAATAAAGGATGCTTATTTTATAGGTTTAGTGATATTTTAGGGATAGAATTTAGTAACCTTAACCTGAGCAAGCATCCAAGTTCTTAAATAAGGAAGTCCCTAAAAACATCAAATAACAAAAATAAGCTGCTCATCCATTAAAACAAAAAAATCAGTAACAAATCCAGGCACTCACCCCTTACTTCTCTCAGAGGAAAAGATTAATACCAAGGTCAGATATTACATGAACTATTAGTTTATGGAATATAAACTCATGACTTGCATCTTTTTTATTTACAGAGAAATTGATGATGCTATCTAGATAACATGATGTACACAATTTCATAGCAAGCTGAATATAAAATTTGTCACGTACATTCGATTCCACATGCCTGCAGGACAGCTCATTTACATTCTATTTGTTGTCATATAAGAAGGAAATGTATTACCTTGGAGACTGGAAATAAAATATTTGAAAAGGTAGTTTATACTGACAGGATTTTCAGTGGAATACAAATGCCGATCAAATTATCAATAACAACATGCAATTAGTTTCATAAATGTTTTGTGAATGTCCCTAAAGAGTGTGGTGGGTTATTCTTTGTTATTTGTCTTGAGGGAGGATTATTTTATACATATCTTTCTCATCTCTACCTAGATAATCTTCTTGAATCTCGGATTCATTAGTCCCCATTTCAACACCCAAAATTGTATAGTTGTGGGTTTCCTTAATGAGGCCCCAAATACAGCTGACCATTCATATGGACCACATGACAGGCCATTGTACTTTGCAAAGCTGCCATTATTTCTCCTCTATACCTCAGCCTGCAGAGAATCCTTGTTGGATAAGTGAAGATCAAGGAATTTGATACACTCTGAATCTGTAGCATTCCTCTTCTTTTCACCCTAGCTACAATTCCCTATTTATCAAATCTGGCCAGAGTATCCAAAGACAGCAATGAACTGGAAAAGAACTAAATCCCTAATTTTCATGAACAACACAAAATCTAGGAATGTCATTCACAACTGGAGCCTAACTCAACAACCCATACTTCTAATATTTTTCCTTATTAGTATTCCCATGTTGGAGGGAAAGGGGGTAGGAGGAAAGAAGCAAAAAAGAAACCCTACCATTTACACTGTAATCTGGATTCTCACTTATTTTTGGATGATCTCACTGACATTTTGCTTAACAGAAAACCTTAGTCCCAGGATTTTTTTTTGTTTGTTTTGTTTTGGTTTGGTTTTGGGGGTTTTTTTGTTGTTTTTTTTGCAGGGCAATGAGGGTTAAGTGACTTGCCCAGGGTCACACAGCTAGTTAAGTGTCAAGTGTCTGAGGCTGAATTTGAACTCAGGTACTCCTGAATCCAAGGCCAGTGCTTTATCCACTGCGCCACCTAGCTGCCTAGTCCCAGGATTTTTTAATAGTAAAAAGGCTCAGTATTCCAAAAGTAGTAAGCAATATTTTCTCCTTTCATTGCTTTTTTTTTTTTTTTGGCAGAACCATGAAATCTTGACTATATAAACTTTTTCTGGCTCTGCCATAATATTACTGTTGGTGGAGAGATAATAGTAAGTTCCTATTTGTTTGATATTGCACTCTCATATTGTATTGGATGCCACTTATGGAAAAACCCTGTTGGAGATGTACATTTAAATCAGCCATTGAGATAGGCTACAAAGCATGAGTCCCATTGCAACTCTATTCTGGCAGGTTGAGATAGTTCATCCTTCTTTGCATGAACAAAGGAACATTAAATGTTATTACCTTTGAGAACAGAAATGTGCTGCCGGCTCTCCCCATCTGTAGGGTAGTTCCTGAATTCAATATCCTCGCCATCTTTCAATTCAACCTTATCATAACCATACCAGCCAAGAAGTTCATTCATGGTGTTTTCCGCAAAGTTCTGAAAGAGAAGAATTGCCTGCTTATTTAGGTAATCAATAATCATTTTCGAAAGAATGTATAAATCGAAATCTATTTGCACTATACCAAGAACTGCTAGCATTGTCCCATCCCCTCCAGACTCACATTAGTTTTTCAAGTCACGTATAAAATATATAACACATTTAAATCCCAGGATGCTATGTGCAATTACGATATACCTTTAGATTTTTTATTTAAAGAAGATAAGAAAAGAGAGGTCATATTTTTAGCCTATATTCATCAGAAAATTTATGTAACATGCTTCTATAAAAATATTGAAAAATGAAACACAAAACTAGATGAGAACAAAAGACTTCCTTATGAAAACAATTAATCAACCTTTTCAGTGCTACAGATTAATTTAAATTGGAATAGCTTTCTAACTCAGATGTGAATTCTTAACATGAATGCCTTGGATCAACTAATATCTCAATAAAGAAATAATTTCTCCATTGTCACTATGTAAAATAGGACAAGTAAGAATACAAGCTTTCTTTTTCATTTTTCATTGAGTAGGAAGAGTTTTGTTTTGTTTTGTTTTGTTTTAAAAAAAATCTTATACTCCTTTTTGGTTCACATACCCAAAATTAAAATTTAAACATCCAGAAATATTAATTTCATTTAATTGACTATATTTTCTTGCTGGATGAACCCAAGGACAGTTGTATTGTCTCCTTTTGCCTCAAAATTCAGTTTAATCCAGCAAATATTTCTTAAGCACCTACCGTGTGCCAGATATTATGCTAGGTGCCAGTATGAAATGTAGATATCTTTAAAATTAACTGCCAACAAATTTTATAATCATTATGGGGGCAGCTAGGTGGTGCAGTGGATAAAGCACCGGCCCTGGATTCAGGAGTACCTGAGTTCAAATCCGGCCTCAGACACTTGATACTTACTAGCTGTGTGACCCTGGGCAAGTCACTTAACCCCCCTTGCCCCGCAAAAAAAAAAAAAAAAAGATAGTCATTATGGAATTGATTCTTCAAGCTCATGCTATCAGTCCAACAAATCTGAAATTTTACAGTCTTACCAACTGTAAATTTCAAAACGAGATATAAAACTGTATGTTTTGATATTCTTTTGTGATGTATGGATAACCATGTGATGATATAAATAAGATACCTGGCTTGGTTGCCACCAACTACCATTTCATATTTTCCTTTTAGTGCAAACACTCTTGGATTCTGCTATGTGGAAATTAGAATTTCAGAATTATATTTTAATTTGTAATTTATGTACTGAAATAATGTATTAGGGTTTTAACCAAGGGTGTGCTGGTAAATGCTTAACAAACAGCTTAGAGAGGAGGGGAGATATAAACATGACACACTTTTAAATTTAATATGCATTATTAACATTTTTCCATCACTTTCTTAAGTCTAGACAATCAACAAGCATTAGATCACTCCCTGATTTGTACAATTTACTGATTTCTGGTATAAATGCTTGCACAACAAATTTAACAGTTGGTTTTCAGAGCCAATACAGGCTGGCTCCAGCACATCACTAATTCTACCTCTAAGGTGCGAAAACAACACCAGTGTTTCAAGTTTTCTTGAATTTCATATCTTTAGATTTCAATTGGGATTGCAGATAAATGAAAAGCTATTTCACTACTATTTCTGCAAAAACAAACCTGGCATTTCAAACCACCCACAGGATGGTAGACCCTTCCTTTAGCACAGAGCTCTGAGTCAAAATAGGATTTAGTGATATGCCAGAAATTTAAAAGAATAAAACAAACACCCCACATCCAGCCAGCCAACATTGCTCCTGTAAAGGGTTTATTCTTTGTGATGGCTGATCATTTCTACATTCTATTAATTAAATAAGGTATGATCAATAAGAAGAATAAACCTAGTAACTTCAAGAATACCACCACCTAGGAGGCTTTTGCTAAATATTTCCCTATTAAATCAGAAGAGCACTTCTTTTGTGAGATGCTATTATCCCTTATTATCTCACTTCTTTCACTCAACTTAATGTCTGACTTGAAAATAAGAAGTAGTGTTACTAACCTAATCTCACATTAAACAAATCCCTCCCCCATCAGACAGGGAGTCAAAACCTATGTTAAGGGCTAAAATTCTAGCTAAACTGTCTAAAATATCTAATGAGTGGTCGCCAATAAATTATAAGCTTTAGCAAGAGTTAGACTTTTAAGCATTTATTAAGGAGAATAAGAATTTGGTAAAGAGAGAGAAAGGCCTAGATTCCTATCTATTAAAGGGAGAGCACATTTCTAGCTCCGCTCTCCACCAGAGTCCAAAGGAAAGAGCGTGAGACCGAGCGCCAGTCTCTTCCTTCCTCCTCCCACTAGCCCGCGTCACTTCCTGACTCCTGGTCTTGCCCTCAAAGACCTTCCCTTCATGGGCAGAACTCTTCTACAGTAAGTATCCAGCAGGTGGCGTCATTCCAATCGTTACACCTAAATGGCTTAGACATATTGTAAAATGGGAAACTTGCCTTCTTATGGTTTGTAAAGATTCTCATAGTCCTCTCAAAGTAAGTAGAAGTCAAGTTGCTCTTAGCTCTTTGTCTACCCTAACACTACAATGAACATAAAGTAAGGGCAAAACACTGGGTCCAAACTTTTTTGAATAATGTCCACTACAGCTAACGGAAAGGGGAATGAGGCTACCTTAGGAAAAAATTACTTTCTTCTCATAAAGAGTCTTCAGACAATGACTAAATGACCACTTGTCAAGCGTGTTGTAGAAGGAATTCTGGTTCAGATATGGGTTGGACCGCATGGCCTCTCAGTATCCTTCTAATTCTGAGACTTTTCATTTCTATCATTATATATGGATGCCTAAGATAATCTTCCTCCCTCCTCTTACCCAACCCAACCAGTCAGTGAGTATCTTCTCTTCATCTCTACTAATAGCACCTCTTAATTATGTTTGTTTTAAGCATTTATCATATTCTAATTTGCATTTTATCAATTTTTGCATACATCACTGAAACTTGATTGTAAGCTCTCTGTATCTATATCAAGTATAATGCCTTGAATGTTGTTCACATTTAATAGATTATTTGTTGAATCCAATTCAATTAAAGTGCACATTGAATCATGGATTCTTCCTAATTGTTGAATGAATGAATGAATGAATGAATGAATGAACGAACTTTGTCATCGTCATAGCTCCATCTAACTTCTGTAGTAGATGTAGGATCCATAATGCATAATTTATAAATCTGTCTTCTCTTACAAAAGAATCCATTTCTTTGTTTAGATCAAGGTACAGATCCACTCATTTTTTCAGACCCATATTTGGCAGAATATAATTCAAGATTTCTGTGATACATGGAACCTAATCTGTATTTTTAATCCCAGGTTTTTAATTGTGTTTAATTGTGGTTCTCAGATACTTGACTTCATAGAGTACTTAATATGAGTTTGCATTTTTTTATGATTTTCAAGTTAACTATTAAAAAAAAAATTTACCCTAATCAGGAAGATAGTGAAATTGATACATGGGGCTTGAAGACAGCAGCTGTTGCTAATAATGTAAATGAAGTCACCAGTCCCTCTCCCACTCTGAAGCTGCCTGCAGGCTACAGAAGAATGCAAGGAAAGCATGGGCTTCTGGGTTAATGTCAAGCTGGCCTGAT
This sequence comes from Dromiciops gliroides, assembly GCF_019393635.1. Lineage (NCBI taxonomy): Eukaryota > Metazoa > Chordata > Mammalia > Microbiotheria > Microbiotheriidae > Dromiciops > Dromiciops gliroides. Next base: position 337,441,050 of record NC_057864.1, on the reverse strand, counting down.
ATACTGTAGCAATTGAGATGGGCTTTTTGGAAGGGAGGTTGGCAAGGGAGCCAGGTGAGACCTTTTCATGGCAAAATAGTTCCTCTCTAGAGATTCTAGTTAGCTCTGTAGTTTCCCTGTACATTGATGTTTGTATTCCCTTATGTTCCATGCATCCCTGGGGAGACGTCTTGTTCATCGGACTATGCTACCAACTGCTTAAGGCTATAGACACGGCATATGCTAAAGGGTTATGAAGTGATGAGTCTTTGTCACCAAGTCAGTGACTGTTAAATCCTTTACAACACCCTCTGAACCCTTCCTCTGTTTTCTTGGGCCTGTTAGAGTCAGAGATTACAAGTCTCTAGCAGACAGGGATTATGATACCAGGGACAAGTAAAACAGGCTTACAACAGAGCACCTCCTCCCTCTTCTTAACTCTACCACTTCAAAACTTCAAAGGCATTATGGAAGCAATACATGGTCAAGAAAGATAGGAATGCTTGCTGGTTCTCTCACTATTTGTCTTACACTTCCTTCCCAATCTCCTCCACTGGTTCAACATCAGTATCATGCCTGGTAACCATTGATGTTCTTCAAGGTTCTGTCCTGGGACTTCTCTTCCCCTCTCTTTACACATACTCAGGTGACTTCATCAGCTTCCATGGGTATAAGTATCATCTCTATGCAGATTTCTCACAGATCCATACATCCAGCCCCAGTATCTCCTGGGAATTTCACTCCTCCGTTAATTATTGGACATTTCAAACTAGATGTCCTGGACACATTAAATATATGTACAAAATTGACTTTTTTACCTTTCCTCTATGCCCCCCCCCTTCAAACTTCTCTATTTCCGTTAAAGGTACCACAAATATTCATTTCGTAGGTTTGTAGCCTTGACACCACATATCTAATCAGTTGCCAGACCATATTGTTTTTAGCTGTAGGACATCTTATCTCTTGACTCACATAAATTACCACTTTAGTTCAGGCCCTCATCACCTCTTACCTAGATAATTTTTAATAGCCTCCTAACTGGTCTCCCTTGCTCGAATCTCTCTCCACTCCATCCATCCTCACACTACTGTCAATGTGATTTTCCTTAAGTGGAGACCTGACAATGTCATTCACCTACTCGATAAACTCCAGCTGCTCCCTCTTGCCTCTGGGACCAAAAAAAGATTTTAAAGACCTTCATAATTTGGCCCCAATCTATCTTTTCAGCCTCATTGTGCATCATTTTTTTCCTTCTGCACTGTGATCCAGCCAATCTGGACCTTTTTTCTGTTCCTCACACATGACATTCTGTCTTTCATCTGTGTGGCTTGGTACCGGCTGATCTCCTTGTCTGGAATGCATTCTCTTATCAGCTCTACCTCATAGAACAACTCTTTTAAAGAGATTGTTTCATTATTTTTATTTGTATCCCAAGCACTTAGCACAGTGTCTGGCACCCAGTAAGCATGAAATAAATGCTTACTGATTTACTGGTTGGTTTCTCTGTGGCCTTCAGTACAACAGCACTACTACTTCTAAGCCTGACATTTTATTTTTTTAAGTAATAAACATTTTTATTTATAGTTTGGGGTTCCAGTTTTTATCTCTTACCCCTCCCTGAGACAATAAGCAATCAGATATGGGTAATACACATACGATTATGTGAAATATTACCAAATTAGTCATTTTGTATAAGAAAACTTGAATAAAAGTAAAAAATTAAAAAAAGTGAAAAATAGCATGCTACAGTCTGTGTTCCATCAATATCAGTTCTTTCTTTGGAGGTGGATAGTATGTTTCATCAATAGTCCTTTGAGAT